>NC_083583.1:41312295-41648128 GCF_027579695.1 Neoarius graeffei
CAGCCTCTTATTGCCCCTGTCCCAACTTTTTTGAGATGTGTTGCTGTCATGAAAATTCAAATGAGCCAATCTTTGGCATGAAATTTCAAAATGTCTCACTTTCGACATTTGATATGTTGGTCTATGTTCTATTGTGAATACAATATCAGTTTTTGAGATTTGTAAATTATTGCATTCCGTTTTTAGTTACAATTTGTACTTTGGTCCCAACTTTTTTGGAATCGGGGTTTTGTGTGTGTGTGTGTATATATATATACACATATACATATACACACACACACACACATATATATATATATATATGAGAGAGACTCGTTTATTCTCACCTTCTAGCTGAATGTACCCCATTTCACAACAAATCCCTTTCACACAACAAATAAAAGATTTACTACAAAAAATATTAAATGTGTTAAGATATTAACGATGAATTTAATGCCATTAGCACCCTGTCTGAGTTTGAACCAGTACTTCAATTTAAACTAGATGGCTCATGCACCTCTACTTTTGAGTATAAAACTTTTTTTTAACAAAGACTGCTGGACTGCTGAGTAACCATAATTACCCTGGGGTTTCCCATGCATGAAATACTGAAAACTGGAACCTGAGTGCACGTGTTCCAATAAAAATTTAAAAAAGACATACAGCATGCTCAAGTTAAATACATATGCTGTAGTATATTGGGTGGAAAATTAGCACACTTAGTACAGATATTGAAGGAACGTGATTAAATGACAAAATTCCCACATGATCATCGTGCCCTAGAGCCAAACGCTAAAAACCTGTAAACCTAGCACCATTATGCAAACATGTAAACATCTTTTATGCTAAAATGTGAGCAAAACAAAACTAGACAAACTATACAATTACCAGTATTTAAACCCTTGGAAAGAGGAGATTGGCATCTTTATATAAATTACAGATATCAGGATTACTAGTTTGTCCAATGTGGCCCACTTTGGTCAATAAACTGCCAAGCCAATTAATAGAAAAAATAAAAATAATAATAAAGGATAGCTTGTTCTGCTGAGCAGCACATTTCTCATCCTACTGGTTGTTGAAGATCATCTTTTGTCTGCCATTTTGATGTCCAGAATGAGGTTTCTAATACTTTTGGCTCCGACAAGTCGCACTACAGCCAATCAGAACATCGTAATCAGAAGTGGGTGAAAACTGTAGAGGTTTCTTTAATTGGCTGTAGAAGATGAATGGGAAGAAAACACTCATCCATTCATCGTCATCTGAATGCTTTATTCTGCCGAGGGCCACAGCGGACCCAGAGCCTCTCTCAGGAACACTGAGTATGAGGGGGGAATGCAGGGGGTGATCAAAATGTTTTTTAGAAAGAATCACCCTCAGAGCGCTTTCAGAATTGGATTTTCATTTCAAGTACTCCTTATTACAGAACCAAAAGTCCCAGGGGTTTAATTTGGACCTGCTCCAGCTCCACCTACCTGGGCAGAGTCAAACCAAAAGTCCTAGGGTTAGTCAATGGGTCAGCTGGATCAGATCCAGCTCCATACCCTGGACTTTTAGTTCTGCACCAATGGTCTGTTTTTTTCCACCTCAATAGCAGCACACATTTAACACATAATACTGTGGGAAGCAGCTGCATGGCATTTTTATGGTCACAGCAGAGTATTTGGAGAATTGAAGAGAATGAGTGATGAGAAACACTTAAAAAAAAAAAATTCCTGACCAGTCAGGTTTCAAGGAACAACTGAATAAAACAAACATGGACAAAGTGTTGGTGAAAATTTAGTCTCTTTGCTGAGCTAATATAAGTAGATTTATGACCAACACCTTTAGCATGCTTGAGTCTGTGATGATCTAGACAGTCTCCAACCTACACAAGGCTGAGGCCAGAACGAGTGGCTTAATGTTTTGAGAGCACTAGTAATTAAACACCACGTATGTATTCTGAAATCAGAAGCTCTAAAAGTTGCAGCATCAGCAGGTCCTAAAAAAAACAAAAAAAACCCCACAGTCGAGAACTGAACTGAAGGGCTTCAGTGCTTTCTCCAGAATTGGACTGACCTTGATGACCCTTAGTCCAAAACACCTCCCATGTCTTTACACTGAGAAAAGAAGGCATTGCTTAAATCAAAGGGCATGATGAGAGAGAGGAGAGAGAGAGACGAGACACGAGGAGAGAGAGAGAGAGAGAGAGAGAGAGACGAGAGAGAGAGAGAGAACGAACTGTAGCACTGAATGAAGAGGACACTGATGAGAATCTCTCATTTGGCCTCTGGATGACAGTTAGCTCATCATTAACAGACTATTACCATGGGAGAGAGAGGACACACACTGGGCGGCAGTGATGTCTACGTGCACGAACTGAGAATGCTCACAAACTAACAGAGCGCAAATGTCAATACATTAATCCCTGGTGTACGTGTGCGCGTATGTGCTAACCTCCAGTAACTCATCGCCGATTCGGATGTGTCCATCGCGACTGGCTGGTCCTCCAGGGTTGATGCCCACCACAAAGATGCTCATGCAGGAGCGGTCTCTGTTTCCAGCCAGGCTCAGACCCAAACCATGTCGATCCTTTTCCAGTTCCACCAGGAGCAGCTCCCCTTGTAGCTCGCCATACTTCTGCCTGATGTCCTCTACAAATGAACACACACAAAACACATACTGTAAGCTCATCATGCTGCTTGGGTAGATGCTCTGCAGCCAGTCTTTTTTTTTTTTTTTTTTTGGGGGGGGGGGGGGGGGGGGGGGGGGGGTGTTTGCTGTTAATTAATTAAATAAATAAATAAAAAGATTTGCTCCCCCCCACAGCAAAGCAATACTGCAAAAGCAAGTGAAAATGTTTTGAAAAATCTAGGATTTCCTATTACAAGTTTACAATCAACCAAATCACAAAAATTAAACCTATTTCAAGACATTTGTACTCACTTCAAGCTCCAAATAATCTTGTTCTACTGACAGATCATTTTTTAACCATTTATTTAAAAAAAAAAAAAGCCCTTCAATTACCGGTATCTGCCAATTCAATAAGAAACTTTAACGCATGAAATGAGCAAAAGCACTGAAAATAGACTAAAAATCACATTTTGGTTGAAAAATCTCATAATAATTCAAGATATTTTCACTTGCTAAGAGAGCATTTTTTGCAGTGTAAAATAACTGCACTGATTTTAGACACAGCTTTCCATTCCATACAATAACTACAATATTCCACAACAGTTTTTCATGCAGTGTTTGCCAGGTCTCAGCAAAATTTACACCCCTACATCCCGGCACCCCCCCAAAAAACAAAAAAACCTGTACAAAGTAAACCTAAAACTAACCCAAAAGGTTTTGTATTGCATTGTAAAAGATTTCACCATGCTGTACACACATTTCTGATTTGCAAAAGGCATCTTTATCACCACCAGGTCTAGCCATTATCCGCTCTACAAACCCTTTGTCCTCTCCCAATCTTTGCAATGTAGCTTACAACAGTAACAGTTCTGTACGTGGCAGATCTTTGTCTGCTCTTACATTTTTCATTAGCTTATGTTTTTGCAAAAATTGTTTCCAGAATAAACTAGCGCACCCCCCCCCCCCCCCCCCAAAAAAAAAAAACACTACTACTAGCATTTTTTACAACCTTTTTCAAAAACTATAGCAACCTTGAGTTCATGTGACCTGTAGTTCAATATGTCCCCAGTTTCCTGTTGAGGAAATGGAAGTGAATATTTAAATAATATTGGCTGGCTTTTTTCATGGTATATCAGATGTATTCCATTCAGCTAGCATGATATTGAACTTGTCTTTAACTCATTCAATATCATGCTAGCTGAATGGAATACATCTGATATACCACAAAAAAACAGCCAATATAATTATACATGCACATTCCTTTCGTGTCTTCAACGCGTCTTTCTCTTCCAAAATACTCTCAAAAGCTTCCGTATTTAATGAAGCAAACCTGGCAGCCATATTTGTTTACAAATTGTCACAGTCTCTCGCTAGCGCAGAAGTCTTCTGTCTCCGATGTGTGACATCATGTCTTGACAACCATGCAATATCGAAAACCATACTCACGCTCATTCTCCATTGGGTAGAGCAATGTAATACACATAGGATAAGCGATATGCTAATATTGTATGCTATCAAACCAAATGAATGAAACCTGCTAGAAGGGAATAGAATACAACCCCGATTCCAAAAAGTTGGAACAAAGTACAAATTGTAAATAAAAAATGGAATGCAATAAATTTACAAATCTCAAAAACTGATATTGTAATTCACAATAAAACAGACAACATATCAAATGTCTGAAAGTGAGACATTCTGAAATTTCATGCCAAATATTGGCTCATTTGAAATTTCATGACAGCAACACATCTCAAAAAAGTTGGGACAGGGGCAATAAGAGGCTGGAAAAGTTAAAGGTACAAAAAAGGACAGCTGGAGGACCAAATTGCAACTCATTAGGTCAATTGGCAATAGGTCATTAACATGACTGGGTATAAAAGAGCATCTTGGAGTGGCAGCGGCTCTCAGAAGTAAAGATGGGAAGAGGATCACCCAATCCCCCTAATTCTGCGCCGACAAATAGTGGAGCAATATCAGAAAGGAGTTCGACAGTGTAAAATTGCAAAGGAGTTTGAACATATCATCATCTACAGTGCATAATATCATCAAAAAGATTCAGAGGAATCTGGAAGAATCTCTGTGCGTAAGGGTCAAGGCCGGAAAACCATACTGGGTGCCCGTGATCTTCGGGCCCTTAGAAGGCACTGCATCACATACAGGCATGCTTCTGTATTGGAAATCACAAAAGGGGCTCAGGAATATTTCCAGAGAACGTTATCCGTGAACACAATTCACCGTGCCATCCGCCGTTGCCAGCTAAAACTCGATAGTTCAAAGAAGAAGCCGTATCTAAACATGATCCAGAAGCGCAGACGTCTTCTCTGGGCCAAGGCTCATTTAAAATGGACTATGGCAAAGTGGAAAACTGTTCTGTGGTCAGACGAATCAAAATTTGAAGTTCTTAATGGAAATCAGGAACGCTGTGTCATTTGGACTAAAGAGGAGAAGGACGACCCAAGTTATCATCAGCGCTCAGTCTGAAGCCTGCATCTCTGATGGTATGGGGTTGCATTAGTGCGTGTGGCATGGGCAGCTTACACATCTGGAAAGACACCATCAATGCTGAAAGGTATATCCAGGTTCTAGAGCAACATGTGCTCCCATCCAGACGACGTCTCTTTCAGGGAAGACCTTGCATTTTCCAACATGACAATGCCAAACCATATACTGCATCAATTACAGCATCATGGCTGCGTAGAAGAAAGGTCCGGGTACTGAACTAGCCAGCCTGCAGTCCAGATCTTTCACCCATAGAAAACATTTGGCGCACATAAAACGAAGATACGACAAAAAAGACCTAAGACAGTTGAGCAACTAGGAATCCTACATTAGACAAGAATGGGTTAACATTCCTATCCCTAAACTTGAGCAACTTGTCTCCTCAGTCCCCAGACGTTTACAGACTGTTGTAAAGAGAAAAGGGGATGTCTCACAGTGGTAAACATGGCCTTGTCCCAACTTTTTTAAGATGTGTTGTCATGAAATTTAAAATCACCTAATTTTTCTCTTTAAATGATACATTTCTCAGTTCTAAACATTTGATATGTCATCTATGTTCTACTCTGAATAAAATATGGAATTTTGAAACTTCCACATCATTGCATTCCATTTTTATTGACAATTTGCACTTTGTCCCAACTTTTTTGGAATCGGGGTTGTACATGTTTTTGTTCCATCGAAAAAGTGTCCTGTGTTTATAATAATTCACAGCATTTTTTTTTTTCGCAAAGCCAACGAAACTTCGCAGGCTTATTAAATTGTTTTGCTTTCTCTGAGGAGGGCGATGAGTGCCGTTTACAACCACAGCTATGGCCAAGCAAACTAAGCTTGTGGCTGCAACAATTTTATGATCAAAAATGGCTTTAAAAAAAAAAAAAAAAAAGTGTCATTATTTGAATAGCTCCATGACATTTTGATGCCCTGTGTACAGTAAAACCTCTGCTGTATCTGAGTAATAACAACTGATGACAGCAGCATTGGCGGAGAGTTGCAAGTTTACCGAAGCATGATTTCTGTATGAAAACCCAGACTAGTAAATGTGAACGTATATACACATGCACTGCAGGAGCACCCTACATCTGTTTGAACCTTGCATAATAATCACCCAAGACTCTATGGTGCAGCTCAATATCTGCTTTCAATAAACATAACTGCCACTATCCTTTCACTACTGTGAAGTTACTGTGGAGCTTTTCAGGTTGTTCATATGCAATCCCATTGCTTCCAAACAGTGAAAATAACTAGCATTCTTTTACTCTATACATTCTCATTCTTGCACTTGTCAATAGCGGACGGATGGAGTAAGACAATGTCACCTCATTTTAACCGCGTCAATTTTTGTACATTCACAAATCCGGAATTTTATGTTTATGTTGCAAAAAATGTTTATCTAATGTGTATTTATACTCCGTACATAGCTTTGCACACATCTTGCACAAGGTGTCAAGGACAATATTGTGGTATGTTTATGACATAGGAGCAAGTTTCTACCCTTCACTGGAAAACACATCATTTTTCATTTTATATTTTTACAATATCAAATCACTCTTGAGCACAAGAAGCACCTGAGCTCTCTTTACTGCCTGTGTGGAGCTTTGTATGTTCTCCTCGTGTCCATGGGGGTTTCTTCTGGGCTTGCTGGTTGCCTCCTGCTTCCCAAAAACATATTGGCAGGTGGACTGGATAAGATAAATTGACCCTAGGTGTGAATGCGTGTATGAATGCGTGTGCGTGCATGGTGCTGGTAGAAGAACTAGCATCCCTTCCAGGATGAAATCTTTGCACTTCGTGCATTCTACAGCAACACTGACCAGCATAAAATTTACTGAGGATGTATGGATGAATCTTAAACACTAACATCGGTATATGTAAGCATCACTGGAGGAAGGTCTGAACATCAATTTTTCCCTACTTCCTCAGCACACTCAGCTTTGCATCAATAAATCCAGGTTAGATTAATGTTTGTGGCTGGTGTTTTTCCCCTCAGCATGAAAAAAAGGAAACCTATAGCTAGCAAGAAAGCTTCATGCATCGTTTGCTATATTGAGTGTGATGTTCCCATCCAAAAAGACGACATTTTGATGATGTAAATAGAAAAAATAAATAAATCATATAAAAAGATGGTCATTTTCACCCTGTCTTCCTAAATAGGGCTGGAAGAACTAGAACCCTAACCCCATATTCATTAGTGTTCATTATACTAAAGGTAAAGGGATCGAGAATATATCCTGGAGACGTCAATGTTAGATCTTAAAACACAGTAAAAGATACAGCAATTCTGTAAATTTGACAAACACAGGGCAATGAGATAGCACTGCATAGGGCACAAGAATTGAAAATACTCCCACGAGCTGTGCAGAGAGTCTGATCATTTTCAAATGCACATGCTTAAGAAATTATGTTCTACTTCTTTTATTTTAGTAGTAGTAGTTTAATCTAGTTTCATGATCATTTTAAATCTTATTTTCCATTTGGGGCGGCACGGTGGTGTAGTGGTTAGCGCTGTCGCCTCACAGCAAGAAGGTCCGGGTTCGAGCCCCGTGGCCGGCGAGGGCCTTTCTGTGCGGAGTTTGCATGTTCTCCCCGTGTCTGCGTGGGTTTCCTCCGGGTGCTCCGGTTTCCCCCCACAGTCCAAAGACATGCAGGTTAGGTTAACTGGTGACTCTAAATTGACCGTAGGTGTGAATGTGAGTGTGAATGGTTGTCTGTGTCTATGTATCAGCCCTGTGATGACCTGGCAACTTGTCCAGGGTGTACCCCGCCTTTCGCCCGTAGTCAGCTGGGATAGGCTCCAGCTTGCCTGCGACCCTGTAGAAGGATAAAGCGGCTAGAGATAATGAGATGAGATTTTCCATTTCAAGTTTTTAACTTTTTGTAAAGCACCATGTATGAAGTTACACAAAATAAACAAACTTGTGTTGCCTAAAACAGGTGCCAGTACTGAGAAGAAAATCCAGCCACAAACCCCAGAGAACATGAGACGGCTGTATTATATGGTTATACAGAAAACAGTGAGGTAACCAGTAAAATTTGTTGCCAGCATCGTTGGTGGGGATGCCAGCACCAGGGCCAACAAGAGTAGGCATGTCAACTTTAACCGAGATAAAACCGGCACAAAGGGAAAGCAACCATTATTAGATGCAAATGCACTTTGCATGTCCATGTGTCCTTTCCCATTCAGTGAACTGCCTTTTCTGTCAGATGAACTTTTGTTCAGTTTTCGCTGAAAAAGCAGGAAAGTGTAGTTTTCAGTATCATTAAACCTGCAGTAATAATGCAATCAGAGTGCATGCACTTGGAGAAAAGGCTACCTGTGACCTTTTCTACGATGACAGCTATTGCCGTTTTTGTTTTCAATTTCCTTTTCCCGCAGGGGAGCTCTCTACTGCTGCCAGCAAGGGAGTGGAGTAATTAAAAGCCCCAAGAGTCACATAAAAACTGCCGGGGAAAAGAGAGAGAGGGAAAGAGAGAGAAAGGACAGATATACAGTAGACTCACTATACACAAAGGTTCTGCATCTGTGTGATAAGCAGCATGCATAATTAAACATTGCTTAGACTGTGTGTGTGTGTGTGTGTGTGTGTGTGTGTGTGTGTGTGTGTGTGTGAGTGAGTGAGTGAGTGAGTGAGTGAGTGAGAGAGAGATGACTAGGCTGCTCACTGAGATATAATATACAAAATTAATTAATATTAATCAAAATAATTAATATTAAAAGAATGTTGAAACATTGATTATATCAAAAGGCACCTCATTAGTCTTATAGCAGGTTCTTGAATTAGCAGCATAAAAACTTAATAATAATAATAATAATATATCTAAAGACTGTTGTACATGAAATTCCCAGGAGATCAGTAGCTTATGAAATACTCAAACCGACCCATCAGGTACCACCATCCCTTACAGAAATCACAACCTTCCCTGTTGTGGTGTTTGATGGGAACATTAACTGAAGCTCTTGGCTTGTATCTGCATGATTTTATTCACTGCGCCGCTGCCATATGACTGGCTGATTAGATAAGTGCTTGAAGGTGCAGGTGTAAAGGGGTTCCTAATAAAGTGGATGGTGATACAGTATATAACATGCAGTACATAATAAGTAATAAAGCATATCAGAGTTGAAAAGCTGATCTCGGATCAGGTGGGCTAATCTGATTTCAGTGATGTACATTATTTTCAGTGAAATCACATTATCCAGCCTGACCCTAGATCAGCTTTTCCACTCAGACTTTATTTTCTTTATTCCAAGTCCTGAACACAACTGATAGTTTGGGGTAAAGTAGAGAGCAGGTCTGCGATCCCCGATAGGAGCCGACTGGTTCACAGAGACAGTGTCTGGGCACAAGCGCAATCAGCTCTGTAGTGACAGATGGCTGCACCCTCCCCACCCTTTTCAAGCCATAATCAGTGGCTTTACATCATTCACACTATGAAACTGCCTCATTAACACAACCTTCAAATCAACATGCACAAGTCGATATTAACCCTGACTGAGGAAAACCCCCAGAACTTCAGCTAGTGTATGAATCACCTCAGCCATTCCATTGTATCCTTAGGCTCCATCTTCTGCTACTAATCTTTAACCAGTGTGTCCTGTTTGGGTCAAAACAAAATAACTAGTTTTAAATTCTTAAAGCAGAACTACCTGCTTGTAAGAGTATCTGCAACATAAGAAGTAGTTTTGTGTCTCTTTAATGTTTTCCAAAAAACACAGATTTGTTCAAGGTAGGTCATTTCAAATATTTTCTGTAGCTGTACAAACCGTGAAAAGTACATCCATTACTAAGTACTGAACAGAACACAAGCCTTAAAGAATTACTGCTTTTTCAATTATACATGGTGAGAAAGTTATCAATAGCTGTCTTTATCCAAGGTTGAAACCATCTCTGGATGCTCCACCAAACCCAGTAAAGGCTAACCTAACCACTGGTATTCCTCAAGGATCACTTCATGGTCCACTGCTCTTCTCTATATACACAAAATCCAAAGGCTCTGATAATTCCACTTGGTGTCTTATAACATCCTAAATTAGATTTAAAAAAAAAAAAAAGCAAAAAACAATCTGCAAGTTCAGTCATTTGCACATCAATTAAAAAAACAAACAAAAATAAATTAAGAATGCATTAAAAAGTACATTTTAATGAGTGCAATATTAAAATCACTTACTTCAAAATGGTGAAATTAGCATTTAATTGCAAGATGGGTTTGGCAGATAACGTTACAAATGTCCGTCTGTAAATGCGTATTCAGATATTTACAGAAAATCAAATCAAAATGGAAAAATTTGTGAATATACAGTGCCTTGAAAAAGGGGGGGGGGTTAGCAGCATTTGATTTACACAACATGCCTACCACTTTAAATGTGCACATTTTATTTATTTATTTGACACAAATAATAATTAAGATGAAAAAACAGAAATCTGGAGTGTGCATAAGTATTCACACCCCCAAAGTCAATACTTTGTAGAGCCACCTTTTGCTGCAATTACAGCTCCAAGTCTCTTAGGGTATGTCTCTATTAGCTTAGCAAATCTAGCCACTGGGATTTTTGCCCTTTCCTCGAGGCAAAACTGCTCCAACTCCTTCAAGTTAGATGGGTTGCGTTGGTGTACAGCAATCTTCAAGTTATGCCACAGATTCTCAATTGGATTGAGGTCTGGGCTTTGATTAGGCCATTCCAAGACATTTACATGTTTCTCTTTAAACCATTCCAGTGTAGCTTTAGCAGTATGTTTAGGGTCATTGTCCTGCTGGACCATGAACCTTCGTCCCAGTCTCAAACCTCTGGCTGACTCAAACAGGTTTTCCTCCAGAATTGCCCTGCATTTAGTGCCATCCATCTTTCCTTCAGTCCTGACCAGCTTTCCTGTTCCTGCAAATGAAAAACATCCCCACAGCATGATGCTGCCACCACCATGCTTCACTGTAGGAATGGTGTTCTCAGGGTGTTGGGTTTGCGCCACACATGGCATTTCCCATGATGTCCAAAAAGTTAAATTTTAGGCCCTGTCCACACGGCAACGGATTCAGGTGAATCTGATAAAATTGTTTATCATTTCGGCCTGGCATCCACACGGCACCGGCGTTTTGGGTGCCCCAAAACGAAATCTTTTGAGAACGGGTTCCAGAGTGGAAAAATCTGGCAACGGCGCCATTGCAAAGTCGTCTGGATGAGTAGAACGGATTTGTTTACGATGACGTCACAACCACATGACAATCCCGCCAGCAAAAATAGGGGAAAAAAAAAAGGAGCGATCTCACCTCTTCAGATGTTGGTTTAAGTCCGACAATACATTCCTCAAAAAGGGTGTAGAAGAACAAAGTAATCCATCAACGTGTAGCATTCAATTTATTCTGGACCATTAAAGAATTCTGGAGGATATCAGAATGTTGGCGTACCAGCTTCCATCTACCCCTGTTCATTCCTCTCTCTCTCTCTCTCTCTCTCTCTCCATCTACCCCCGTTCATTCCTCTTTCCGCGTCTCCATTCAAAAAACGAGCACGTGATTTAAAGGGACTATGGAGCACTTGCATGTGACGTCACAGCCGATCCAGATTGTGACAGACGCCATCGTGTCGGTCAAACGCCATATTCCGCCTTCTACTTCTGCTTTTACTTCTACCTTTTCTTCTGGAAAACCCTACTATATACAATTCTACTACAACGGCTGTGGCTACAAGCTCTCCCTACCTGTGCACGTTTTTGTTTTTTGTGTGTATTTTTGCGTGTTGTTCGTCTGTATCGGACTTCAATACCCACTACAACCGTATGGACTTACTGGACATTGGCTTCCAGCAGAAAATGACGGTTTGTAGCGATTTCCATCGCATGCACAACATTCCGGATGAGAAAAAAAAAAAAACATTCCGGACGAGATAGCGAGACCAGCAGGGTCTCCGTGGATTGTTATTGGAAGCAAAGCGAAGGAGGCGGCGCCGGGAGAGGAAGCAAAAGCGAGGCTGCAGGCAGAGCCGGCCTGTTGACTAAGCTCAGAAAACAGCCACTCAAATCTCCACTGCTAAGCCTCTACCTCTCCAACGCCAGGTAAACAAGACGGACGATTTGGAATTACAGCTGGAATGACCTTATTCTATTCTATAATCGGCTGGTCAGTGCTATACTCAATACTTAAGTGACTTACCCATCCAGTGAGGATCATTTTCTTGTTTACAAGATGCCACATCTGAGTCGCTGACAAATCCTGAATTTCTGTAAAGATAACTGTCCAGAGATTTATAAGCACACAGTGCTTCACCACTGAACAGCGAGGGAAAGTTGATGAGGTAATCATACACGTCCGGGTATTCCACCTCCGGCAGTTCCATATCCACTGACACGGTCGTGAAAACTCCGTCCGGAAAGCCATAAGGGTCACTAATCTGTCGATTGTTTATTTTAGACATATATCTAGTTATCTGTTCATTAGAAAAATGAGCCGTGTAGTCCGTCGGTTGAAATTGATCCATTCTGTACACGAGTGCAGCAATATTCAGCTGTGCTGTTGACCGACAAGATGGCGGCTGTGTACTTTCCGGTCACGTAACTGCAAGATCTCTATAGCCATAGGACAGGGAGTGAGGTGCGCACGTGTGACAGTGACAGGGAAGAACCTAGGCTCATGCTCACCCTGAATTTCTCTTAAAGTGAAGGCAGAAGAACGTTCAGCGCCTGGCCAGGCTTTCTATGTATTAATTTACATAGACGTTTTAATATGAAATATAAATAAGTGTCTTAGACAATAGATACTATTTTACGCTACTGACTAATAATCAAAACTTTATGTGGTTGATGCTACAGAAGAAGGGGTTTAGGCGCATGCGTCTACTTCTATTGTTCTGGTGTCTCCGATGGGACCGTCTTACAGCGCACGTAGAGGTGTGGCATGTGTATTGCATCGTTTTCAGCAAGCATTGCATTGCCATATGAACCTGATATTTTACTGATCCATTGCCCATGTGGACGTGATATTTAATAAAAAAAAAAAAATCATTGCCGTTGTCGTGTGGATGTAGCCTTAGTCTCATCTGACCAGAGAATTTTCTTCCATGTGTTTGGGGAGTCTGCCATATGCTGTTGAGCAAACTCCAAACATGTTTTCTTAAGCAACGGCTTTTTTCTGGCCACTCTTCCATAAAGCCCCACTCTGTGGAACGTACGGCTTAAAGTGGTTCTATGGACAGATACTCCCATCTCCGCTGTGGATCTTTACAGTTCCTTCAGTGCCATCTTTGGTGTCTTTGCTGCATCTCTGATTAATGCCCTCCTTGCCCGGTCTGAGAGTTTTGGTGGGCGGCCTTCTCTTGTCAGGTTCGTAGTGGTGCCATGTTCTTTCCATTTTGCTATAATGGATTTAATGGTGCTTCCCGGGATATTCAAAGTTTGGGATGTTTTTTATAACCCAAACCTGATCCATACTTCTCCGCAGCATTGTGTCAGACCTGTTTGGAGACTCCTTGATTCTCATGTTGCTTGCTTAGTCATGTTGCAGAGTCAGGGTCCTTCCAGAACAGGTTGATTTATACAGACATCATGTGACAGATCATGTGACACTGATTGCACACAGGTGGATCTTAATCAACTAATTATGTGACTTACGAAGTGAATTGGTTGGACGAGTTCTTACTGTATTTAGGGGTTTCATATGAAATGGGGTGAATACCTATGCACACTCCAGATTTCAGTTTTTTCATCTTAATTATTGTTTGTGTCATAATAAAACAACAGTATTCACCTTTAAAGTGGTCGGCATGTTGTATAAATTAAATGGTGCTAACCCCCCAAAAATCCATTTTAATTCCATCTTGTAATGCGACAAAACAGGACAAACACCAAGGGGGATGAATACTTTTGCAAGGCACTGTATGTAAATTCAGATAACTACTGTCTTATGTTCAGTTGGTGCAATATTTAGATCACACTGTAATGTGTTTTTCACCATAATTAAAACAGTTTTGTAGATACAGATTGCAGACTTTCCTGAACTGAAGTACGTTTCTCTTTCATGTGCATCACAACCAAAAGTAAAGTTCTAGCATCGTAGAATCTAGTAACCTATAAAAGGCAAAAAGAAAGAAAAGAAAAAAAAGTGGATTTAAAGATTCTACGCTGTTGCAGCACAGGAGTGTTGTGGACATTTTGACAGCCAATATCCGAATACAAACGGCCACTGGCCGACAGAAATTCCAATAACTTGATCAATGCATGACATTCAGTGTGTGGGGAAATCGCACTCGTCTAGCAAGGTTAGAGACATCTTCAAGCAGATGGATCATTTTTACCACTACGTTTGGTAAAACGTAGCATGATCTTAGCAGGAAGACAGTTTATGAGAAATTAAAAACTACATAAAAACTCAAATTCCCATGTTGTCTTCATTGTCGTCTTCTTTTGACTTCTCTCATCAAGGATCACCATAGCAGATGATCCGGAACTGCATATTTGATTTGGCATAGGCTTTACAACGGATGTCCTTCCTGACACAACCCTCCCCAGTCTATCTGGGTTTGGGACCGACGCCAAGTCTGCACTGGCTTGTACAACCCCACTGGCTTGGTATTTTTACCTAATCTGCATGTAGACTGTGGGAGAAAACATACACAGACTTGAAAAGAACATGCAAACTCCACACAGAAAGACCCCCGTCAGCCGTGAGGATCAAACCTGGAACCTTCTTGCTCTGAGGCTACAGTGCTAACCACTGCGCCACCATCTCATCTCATCTCATTATCTCTAGCCGCTTTATCCTGTTCTACAAGGTCGCGGGCAAGCTGGAGCCTATCCCAGCTGACTACGGGCGAAAGGCGGGGTACACCCTGGACAAGTCGCCAGGTCATCACAGGGCTGACACATAGACACAGACAATCATTCACACTCACATTCACACCTACGGTCAATTTAGAGTCACCAGTTAACCTAACCTGCATGTCTTTGGACTGTGGGGGAAACCGGAGCACCCGGAGGAAACCCACGCAGACACGGGGAGAACATGCAAACTCCACACAGAAAGGTCCTTGCCGGCCACGGGGCTCGAACCCAGACCTTCTTGCTGTGAGGCGACAGCGCTAACCACTACACCACCGTGCCGCCCACCCGCGCCACCATGCCAGGGGAAAAGAAAAAAAACAAACAAACATGTAATTTTGGGTAAATATATTCATGGTTTCTTAAAGCCAGAGTACGAGAGTAAGTCAGAATGAGCCTACTTTAGTCAGAATACTAGCTCTGTGGCCTTTTACCAGAATTCAGCTTCAATGACACATGACGCGTTTTCCCAGACCACCACATGTATATTGCTGCGCGCACACACTTTCTTATATAAGCTCCACACAGAAAGGCCCTCGCCAGCCAGGACCTTCTTGCTGTGAGGCGACAGTGCTAACCACTACACCACCGTGGCTAATGCTATAAGTATAAAAAGTAATGTATACCACAGTGGTGTTGGTTAGTTTTCTATCAAACAAGCTTCAACAGTAGTTCTGGCTGTAATAATAATGTTTATATTAATGTGCTTGTTCCAATGGGATCTTGTTTATATTGTAACAGTTTGTGAATAGGGATTGTATGGTGAGCTACACAACGTATGCAAGTCTAAACAGATTTAAAAAAAAAAAAAAAAGCATGTTGTTACCGAACAAAGAAAATGTACAATATTTACTCTTTCATTCAGGATTGAAGAAAAGTCAGCAGTAGCTCTGTGGCAGGCCCGAAAGGTCCAGAAGCACAGTGTAGCTAATTTATTACCCACTCTGAATATTAGACTAGTCCACCATACAGTAAACATCATATACAGCACCTCTCCGGGAGCCAAGCAAGACAGCAGCTCTGCTACAGCAGCACGAGTATGAGCCACATGAACACTTTCCTTACCCAAATCCATCCTGAATACAGCTCCAAGTCCTGCTAACAATGAACACAACATACATTTCTGCCCCTTTTCATGGTTGCTGCCACTGAATCAATCATATCCCATTATCCCATTTTAGGTGCCTTTGGCTGCGTGCACACTGATCACAATCTCAAGTCATTCCTGCCTGCTTTACTCTGCTTCTTTCCTTTTTCTTGTCTCTCTCCATAAGCCTATCCTACATTCTTGATCTCTCTCTCTCTCTATCGATCATAATATCCAGCTTATTGGAATGAGGCTGTGTGTGGCATTCACAATACTAAGAGTTGAAGGTATGCAAAATATATTCTCTCTCTCTCACACACATGCACACACGAAGGAGGCAGGCGAGCTGCTGTTAGTTTAATTAGATATTTGGAAAGTGAGGGGTGGATGAATGGAGGACTGCACAATGGGGAAGGAGGACACATCATACCTTTCAAGCAGGTGGTGAGGTACAACTTGGCAAAATACCCATAATACTTCACATTGTAGCCATTTCCTCTGCTGTCTGTGCTGAATTTGGTTACATTCTGGCCTAGGTGCTGTGTGAACCAAGTCAAGACATATGGGCTAAACTAAAAATAATGTCAAATGCAGTCAAACAAAAAACCTGATTAATATCCCTTTTCTAATTTATCTTTGCTTCCTTTTATTTTACAGCAACAATGTTTTCTTCTCACAATATAACTTAATCTTACATCTCTTCCCCATGATCCAAGCAAAATCTACCATCTTTTAGGGCAAATTCCCCCATAAATAAATAAATAAATAAATAAATACGGCAGGAATTTCACGAGGGCCACAGCCCTCGTGCCCTCTCAATTTGGCCTTGTGCCCTTGGGGAAAAAAAACAAACAAAAAAAACATCTACCGTAAGGCCACAGTGGCCTTGATGCCCTGCGGTTTTGCGGTTTTATAGTCTGCCTCGTGACTGCCAATAGGCTTTAACATCACCTGCCTCTATTGAGAGAAAAAAAAAAAAGTCTTTTGATGACATTCTGGATTCTTATTGGGCAACTCCGTGGTGAATCGGACTCGAGCCTGGCATGAACCGCTCCGACATGCTATAATGACACCAATCTACCAGGAGATTTTAGAGTACTTCATACTTCTATCTGCTGACGAGCTTAATGGAGATGCTGATTTCCTTTTCCAGCAGGACTTAGCAGCTGCCCACAGTGCCAAAACTACTAACAAATAGTTTGCTGACCATGATATTACTGTGCTTGATTGGCCAGCCAACTCGCCTGACCCGAACACCATGGAGAATCTATGGGGTATTGTTAAGAGGAAGATGAGAAACACCTGACCCAAAAATACAGATGAGCTGAAGGCCACCATCAAAGCAACCTGGGCTTCAATAATACCTCAATAGTGCCACAGGCTGATCACCTCCATGCCACGCCATATCAATGCAGTAATTTGTGGTAAAGGAGCTCCAACCAAGTACTGAGTGTATAAATGAACATACTTTTCAGAAGTTGGACATTTCTGTATTCTCAATACTTTTTTGATTGATCTTAGGAAATATTCTAATAATTTGAGATACTGGATTTCTGATTTTCATGAGCTGTAAGCCATAATCATCAAAATCAAAAACACAAAAACGCTTTAAATATTTCACTTTACATGTAATGAATATAGAATACATGAATGTTTACCTTGTTGAATTAAATTACAAAACCACTTTTTCACAATATTCTAATTGTTTCAGATGTGCTACTGTGTGTATATTGAAATATATATATGGGGCATCCATGGCCTAAAGGTTAGAGAAGCAGCCTGGAGCCCAAAGGGTTGCTGGTTAAATTCCCAGGACTGGCAGGAAAAATTCATGGGTCAAGTGCTCTTCAGCAAGGCACCTAACCCTCAACCGCACCCCAGGCAGTGAGTGAGCAAGTGTGTTTGTGCATGTTGTAGGGACAGCCACAGTCCCCGTCTAGAACTACAAATCCCATCAACTAACTTCCGCGATGACCTACGTCACGCCACCGACTCTATAAGTGACCCCGTCACACTCAACTCGCCCTCTCTCTGTCTGCAGATCTCCGCATCATACAGACGTATAGAGATACCCTCCGCTCATTAGAACATCCAAAATCAAGACGTCTGCCTTGCAAGAAAGCTCAATGCACTTTCGTATTTACCACTGGCCACGGTAAAGAGTACCTAAGTTGCGCCGTCTCACTCAATTGAGTTACAACTGGTTTTATTTGTTCATTATAAGGAACGTTACGACTGCAGCCCAAGCAGTTAATTAAAAGTTAGAAGTGACCGGATTCCTTCTGACTTAATCGCTGTGCACATTATCGTCAGAGACTTTTCCTCACGAATGATGAAACTTTGGGACATCTCTGCATATCCTGCATAGAGACATTGATACTGGAAGTAAGGCTGGCATTTGGGCAAACTAGTCTTAGGAATTAGCTTTATGAAGTAGTGTGAATTTAAACTCAAACTGTTTAATTGTGCACACTGTAGACACTTAGAGTGTCGAGTTGCTCATTGTGGTTCTACATTGCTCTCTCTCCATTGTTTTAATAGATAGGCTGTTGCATGCTCTTTCCTATCTTCTCTAACATCCCTTAATTTCACTATGATAAACATTTTGACCTCATCAAGATTTCAGTGGATTTGGTAATGTTATAGGATAGTGGGATTAGCAACCACGACGAATTCCTTTGTCTCAAGAAGACCACGAGGTGATTTTCACTCCCCCCCCCCCAACACCTTAGATAACATTCCGAACTTTACCACGCACCTCCCCCATGCATATTCAAACTCTTTGTCTCCCCCTCTCTGCCTCGCACCCCTCTCTCTCTCCCCTCGCTTCCCCCCTCTCACTCTCACACACACTCATCATATACTACCTCACTGTTGCCCCTTTTCCACCAAAGCAGTTCCAGGGCTGGTTCGGGGCCAGTGCTTAGTTTGGAACCGGGTTTTCTGTTTCCACTGACAAAGAACTGGCTCTGGGGCCAGAAAAACCGGTTCCAGGCTAGCACAAACTCTCTGCTGGGCCAGAGGAAAGAACCACTTCCGTCAGCGAGTTGGCGGGGCGGAGTTGTTAAGACCGACAACAATAAGACCGTGAAAGATCGCTATTTTTAAGCGATGAGAAGCAGCAGCTGTACAAACGCGAAGTCATCCATTATTATTATTGTTGTTGCTGCTGCTTCTTCCGCATTGTTTTTGCTTCGATATTCGCGCCAAGGTTTATGCAAACGTAGCGACGTAACTGACGTATACAGCGACGTAATGACGTATACAGCGACGTAATGACGTGTCTTCTCTTAGCACCGCGAGCGATGGAAAAGCAAACTGGTTCTCAGCTGGCTCGCAAGTTGAACGAGTTGTGAACCAGCACCAGCCCTGGCCCCGAACCAGCCCTGGAACTGATTTGGTGGAAAAGGGGTATGTTTGTGTCTTGCATATATATTGCTGCTGACCATATTGAATGTATTCAACTGCTATTACCCATTTAGTATCATTGTTATAATAAATTAAATTATTCTGTTAAACTGTGTGTCTGCCTGTTGCTGCTGTATTCTTGAAGTCACACAATCTCAAAGAACTCCAAATTGCCTTCACCCAAGTGTATATGAATGCTATTGGCTGTAGTGTCTATGTAATACGGTAAGTAATACATTATTGCTGCATCAGTAGTGATCATAATTTGGAATATACCATAAATTAGCTGTTTGGTCATTTATTATTAAACACCAAAATTAATGGTATTATTAATGTGTAGGTATCATGCCGCCATTTTGTCTCTGGGGACTACAAGTCCCAGTCCTCTCTGCGTGGCCTATGTCACGCGTGGGCGGGATCATCTACGTCAGTCCGCCATGCGCGCATAAGTCCAGGCGGAAGTTCCGCTCTTTGTCTCTCGCGTCCGGTTTTCAAGGGAGCTAGACGCACAAAAGAGATGCTCTCCACCAAAAAGACGTCTTCTTTCTTGCAAGATCCATCACTCAGCGCGATTTTCTTTCTTACCCTTGGCAAAGGTAAACTCTAGAGTCGCGCGATCTTTAAACTCAACCTGAGTTACAACTGGTTTACTTGTATTAGAAGTGACGTCACGACTGCAGCCCAGGCAGTTAAAAGTTAAGAAGCGATTGAATCCTTTTTAACTCAAAAGCGCTGTGCATCTTATTCTGATCAGAGACTTTTCCTCACGAACGCTGAGGTTCGGACCAAGAATCCTCTGCTTTCCACGGGAACCACCCAAGTGCTCCGCTGGACCCGAAAGTTTTCTACGCCTCCATCACGAGCGGCTCACGTGCTCCCACGGCGAGGCCCGAAACTACACCGGCGAACATCTTCATATCTTGCTAAAGGCAGGATCAAGTAAGATTTTGGCATTTGGGCATAATTAAGATAGTCTTAGGAATTTGCTTTTATTTGAAATAGTGTGAATTTAAACCCAGGTTTATCTGTTACACTGTTAGACACGCAGCGTGTTGATTTATTTTGGTTCTATGTTCTCTCAATTGTTTAATAGATAGGCTGTGCATGCTCCTTCTCTCCCTCTTATTCTGACTAACACCTTCATTTCCTGATCATACATTTTGACCTTATCAAGGTTTCAGTGAGTTTGGTAATGTTATGAGTGTGGAATCTTTTTGTTACTGAGAAAACACGTGCTCAACAGGCCTGACCAGGCCTGATACACTTTAGATAGCTTCCCTTTGTCTTTAGCAACACGTGCTCAGTAGGCCTCACCAGGCCTAACAAACACACTTTAGCTAGGCCATAGGGCCTTTCACAAACACACTAGCAACACAAGGCTAATCTAGGCCTCCACCACGTGTAGTTAGCTACACGAGGCTAAACACATGGTCAAGTCCTTCACACACACACACACACACCTCACTGCTTGTATATACTGATTTATTATTTTTATCTTTGTATAATAAATTCATTTATTAAACAAACTGTGTTTATTTGTGTGAACAATATATGAAGTCCCCAATCTCTCGAAGAATTCAAAAAGGTGCATATAAGTTATGTAATATGGTAAGTGATCGTAATAATTTGGAAATGTACCATAATTTAGCTGTTTGGTAATTTATTATTAAGCACCAGGATTAATGGCATGATTCACTAAATGATTCACTAAATGATTCATTGAACGATTCATTGAACGATTCACTAAATGATTCATTGAACAATTCACTGAATGATTCACTTCAAATGAATGATTCTATGGTATGATTCAATTCAAATGAGTCAAAGTAAACGATTCAATGGGATTGATTCATTTTAATTATTAACCTTCAAAATTTAATGAGACTGATTTAATGAGATTGATCACTTAATTTCAATAATTAACTGATTGCACCCACAAATGAAACTGATCACTTAAGACCAATTGCACCCACAACGTGTGTATATACTCGTTGTACATTGCTCTGGATAACAACGTCCGCCAAATGTCTGGAATGTAATTTTTTTTATATATTTGCGCAGTGTAGAAACAGATTTGAGAATCAGTCCTAGAAGCGCAGATAGTTGTGTATTTAACTTTTTTTTTTTTTTTTTTTAAACCAAAGACTGGACAAGTTTGCACTTGAACATTATATTTTCACTCAAGATTAAATATTGGGAACCTTGTGTTTAAATGCTTGAACTTCCATTCAAACAAACTCCAGGTCTCGTGCTTAGTAGTTCACTCGAGAGAGAAAACAGCAAATTAACTTCAAAAGAATGACATCCAATTTCATTTTAAAATTGTTCCTTTGAATTTTAAAAATAGTCTATTAATAGTTGCCCATGTATATTCAAGCCACCTCCTGGCTTTCACCAGGAGAGTTATGTAATGGCAATGTGACATGTTCTCAGATAAGATATGGATACCCCTGGGTTTTGACTTGTTGCCAAGTAGCACCATAACGCTGCATTTGACTTGCCTCACGGAAGTGGGAAGTCAGAGCATGGAATTCCACTTTTTTTTTTAATCTCCATGCATTCAAGCTTCAAAATGGGAATAAAACATGGATGCCTCCATATCTGCATTTTGTTAGCAAAAATTTAGTCAGCTAATTGATGAGTGATGTACATTTTCCTCATGAAACCAGCAAACTATCGTTGATCTTGTACATTTAACAAGCTAAAATATGTCTATGTTGATTAATCCAAAGCAAATACTTGGATAGTACAAGTTATTTAACGGTAAGAAGTGCTACTTTGTTTACTGCCGACATGATGCATAGCCATGTTGATTTGATGTCACTTGCTGAACTCGGAGGAACTCTGTGTTGCAAAGACCAGCCCTGATTTCCCACGTGGGAATTCTGAGTTGAGGGGGTGTTTTCTTACAGTTTTCCTGGTCAGAGGTTAGGAATTATTGAATGCAAAATAAGCTGGAGCAGATCAAATGCTGAGTCTATTCTAGAGACAGTAGTAAAATGGTACATGGTGCATTCTGAAATGACATCATCAAAATTCATTATGACAACTCAGTTCATTCTGTCTGAAAACCATCACCACCACCACAGCATGTAATTAAAATGCAAATGAATATGGTGAGAACTGGGGTTGCTTAATTCGTAACTGGATGACTGAGTCACGTGGGTAATTTGTGCAAATGCATAAAGAAGCTTCCTTTTTGAGAAGTGCCAGATGAAGAAGCGAGGCCAGATCTCCATGCTCTCATAAACACAGACTTGAAAGTGATTGGTGACTCTTAGAAATTCCCTCTCCCAGCTAAGCTTTAAATTGTGTTCCTGTATTTTGATTTTCATTTTTGTTTGAATAAATCTGAAAAAGGCATTTTGGAAATGTTTGATCCTGCCCGTCAACAAATCCCTCCAAAAGGGCAAACCAGGGAGGATAGTAAACATGTATATTTAATACATATAAGCCAGTTCTAATTGCCTAGAAGACACCATCCAAGCATGCAGCTGATCAGTTGATACTCAAGGGTTCAAAACTGGCTCTCTGACAGTCCTGGGATTTGAACTTGTACAAGCTCAGGCTGCAATTCCTAACTGGTACCTTATCACAGCCCAGTGCTCACACTGAGTGCCAAACGCTGCTGGCCCACTCAAGGTTTTCAGGGAAATAAAATGATGTAAATTGAGTTGAAGTGATCCAATTCCTGGCTGTATCTTTTAAGCACATTTGTCAGAAGGGTTTTTGTTCAGGCAGCGAAAGAGAGTTAGTACTTGCGGACTTGTAAAACAGCAGTTCTAAATCCCAAACCTAGAAAGCTGGCTCAGCACATTTTTCTGTCTTTCCTGTTCCATCACAGCACATTCTGCTCATCTGGTCAAGTGCCATTTTAAGCCAGGTCAGGTGTGTTGATGTTTAAAAAAAAAAAAAAAAAAAACCTTGTGCAAGGGGAGTTATGTAGCTCATGAAGATGTGCTTGGAAGTCATGTACTTATTAAATGAAGTTTGCAATTGTTTGCATAAAAATATAAACAAAGGACAGTAGAATCTGTATGCACACAGATAATAAAGCTTACACACACACACAAGTTCATTTTTGCATGTTGTCTGCTTCCAGTGCTAAACATGAATAACATGCCCTTCCAAACACGTCTCTCTCGCTCGCTCACTCTCGCGCACACGGCCTTACTTGTCCTCTCTTGCTGTTCTTATCTGGATGAGAACCGTCTTAAAATGGGAAACCACAAACATATACTTATTTATTCTTTTTATTTTCAGCCTCTTATACTGAATTTGAGAAAACTGGCTCTGCTGCATCATCTGTAGAGTCAGACGTGCCAGGACCTCCCTACTTCCTGTCTCATAAAATTATAATGCTTTGTTGTGACTGTACTGGTAGGAATCTGGAGCGTGTTCAAGTAGGCATACTGTCCACCCATCTCTGTACACACACCAGGCTAACAGAACTGTACTGGAAATATCAGTGCATTCACTAACACCTTGTAGACAGATCAGGAGTTTGAATTTCCAGGTGACGACACCACGGTACAATTTGGAGCTGGGAAAACGTGTGGAAGCTCTTCGTTCTACATTTCCAGCGCCAGGCAGAGTGGCGGCATAAAGCTATGCAAATGAAGAATTCAAAGCTACAACACAAAGATAAGCGTCAAAACAACAACAAGCAGCGTCAAGGTAATATTCCAAAATTATCTACTTTATTAACTGAGCAGGAGTCGACAATTCAGAAGTCTGAGCTTCTGAGATCAGCAGATTTCACATTCAGGCCATTAAGTGTTCATTCTCAGGCCCTGTCCACACGGCAACGGATTCAGGTGAATCTGATAAAATTGTTTATCGTTTCGGCCTGGCGTCCACACGGCACCGGCGTTTTGGGTGCCCCAAAACGAAATCTTTTGAGAACGGGTTCCAGAGTGAAAAAATCTGGCAACGGCGCCGTTGCGAAGTCGTCTGGATGAGTAGAACGGATTTGTTTACGATGACGTCACAACCACATGACTGTCAGTGCTTCACGCCGGGTAGAAGTGTAACGAACTCGATGCGAGTTGTCAACAAATCCTATAACTTGGTTCATGAAACGCGCTTACAAAATATTTTCACTGTGAATATTTATTGTGTAATGGTGCAGAGAGAGAGAGAGAGAGAGAGAGAGAGAGAGAGAATAGCCCTTAGGGCAGAGTCTTTAGTCCAAACACTGTGGAAGCAGTACCAAACCGCGCACCGCCCGTGCGCTTTCCAAAAACAAACAATCCCGCCAGCAAAAATAGGAAAAAAAAAAAAAAAAAGAGCGATCTCACCTCTTCAGATGTTGGTTTAAGTCCGACAATACATTCCTCAAAAAGGGTGTAGAAGAATAAAGTAATCCATCAACGTGTAGCATTCAATTTATTCCGGACCATTAAAGAATTCTGGAGGATATCAGAATGTTGGCGTACCGGCTTCCATCTACCCCCATTCATTCCTCTCTCTCTCCATCTACCCCCATTCATTCCTCTTTCCGCGTCTTTCATTTTACGCTACTGATTAATAATCAAAACTTTGTGGCTAATGCTACAGAAGAAGGAGTTTATGCGCATGTGTCTACTTCTTCTATTGTTCTGGTGTCTCCGATGGGACCGTCTTACAGCGCATGTAGTGGTGTGGCATGTGTATTGCATCGTTTTCAGCAAGCGTTGCGTTGCCATATGAACCTGATATTTTACTGATCCGTTGCCCATGTGGACGAGATATTTAAAAAAAAAAAAATCTCGTTGCCGTTGTGTGGATGTAGCCTTAGTTGCCTGATGGAAAACTCCTGCAGTCATCTCACAATTAAACATCAAGAGACTCAGAAATTATATATAATGTAAGAACACCACAGAATGCACATAACTGGCTAAAAAAAAAAAAAAATCATTAAATATTTAAATTTCACTGAAACTAAACAGTTTTGGCATAAATAAAATAACTGATACCTCCGTTTGTTAATGCAGTATTTATACTTGAATTTGAAAGACTATACACACAGACTGTTCTGACCTCATTTCTTAAATTTGTTATTTTTCGTGTAAGGTTGCAGAAATCATTAGCGATATCAACATGGACTGTTTGGACAGAATTTATAGTCAGATTAGAAATCAAAAATCAGACTGAGGGCTGAGATAAAATCTCAGGCTGTGTGCTCAAGCTGCTTTTAAACTTTCAGGCCAATTAAAGCTGTAGTTTTAAGTGGTCATTTAAACGCAACAGTTTGTTTAAAAAAGCAAACAAACAAACAAACAAAAAAACCTCTCATTCAAGTAGAGAGGCAGCTGAGACTGGTAAGCAAGCAAACAAAATGCGTCCTCATTTAGTGTCCATGTCTGAAGCAGGTGTGTGTGACTGTGTACACACAATCCAATTTGTGGGGCTGCAGAGGGCTGTAATCAAGAGGGACGTGCAGGTGAAGCTTACGTAATTCAATATTTGCCCCTCAGATTGAATTGCGTGAAGGCAATTCCAATGACCTGATGGGCTCAGTCTTGATATGGTGCAGAAAAGGGATAAAGCATGAGGGTGGGCATCAATATACAGACACGTATGCACAAAAACACACCATTAGTTGGAAAAACGCAGAGATGAACTAAATAGAACTCGACGCCAATGGCGTCGATGGGGATGCCTCCGCCCGGTAGACTACATGCCTTATTAAGTTGTGATTTGGGGATGGACATTTGATCTCACAGTAATCGTGACCTGGCGAAATCACTTGTATTAGCCTTGGAGATATTGTGTTCACAAGGTTTTCAGACAGACATTTGACCTCACGGTGACCTTGACCTTAGACCTTTTGATCTGAAAATCTAATCAGTTTATCTTTGTCCCCAAATGCACAAAGGGTGAAAGGTTGGTGAAATTCCTTTCATTAGCCTTGGATATATTGTGTTCACAAGGTTCTAAGACAGACATTTGACCTCACAGTGACCTTGACCTTAGACCAATTGATCTCAAAATCTAATCAGTTCATGTTTGTCCCCAAATGCACAAATGGTGAATATTTGATGAAATTCCTTTAATCTGCCTTGGAGATATTGCGTTCACAAGGTTTTCGGACAGACATTTGACCTCATAGTGACCTTGACCTTAGACCTTTTGATCTCAAAATCTAATCAGTTCATGTTTGTCCCAAAGCGCACAAATGGTGAAAGTTTGGTGAAATTCCTTTCAGTAGCCTTTGAGATATCGCCTTCACAAGGTTTTGGGACGGACGCACGGACGGACGGACAACCCAAAAACAATGCCTCCTGCACCTTATGGTGGCGGAGGCATAAAAACATGCAATGAGGAACCTGGTGAAGAAATCCCTCCTTTAAGTCAGAGTCCATTATGTATTCGGGGTGGGGGGGTGGAGGACACACGACTATTGGGGCATAATGTTGTCGGAAAATAATCAAAGCTGGGGCAGTATGGTGACACCTCTGGAGCAGAGTTAACATGAACAGTTCAATCAGCACATCCCAATGTGTTTTATTCCTCTGAAGGCTCATTTATGTCTTTTTATGGACAAAAATAAATACATCGGTCTCAAATGATGCAACTGTCGCTGTCCACATACTTTCCTGTGTCCTTTACGTTGGCACCGATGTTAAGCAATACATCCACTAGAGGGCAACTCAAAGTCAAATGGTTCTTACATTTAATTCATCCAGACTCCTTTCAGTTGCTCTGTAACTGTTAGTCTCTGTGCCCAAAAATATCATCATATAGATGGTTCAATTTTCTTTACTAAATGTCATAAACGGTCCTCAAAAAGTCCCACCATTTTTAATATTTCTTCTTCGTGTCTCACTTGAGCCATTGTCTATACTGCCCCTGTAATTTCCAGTGGTACTGCTACGTTTCGGACAAAATGAACAGAGTACGTACGTACGTACGTACAGGAGACTCCATCCATATAAATATTTAACACTAAAAGCATAAACAAGCCATGACACCACAGTAATTTACCGATGCTAAATTTTTATTTATTAAAGAATTATGTTGCACTTCTGCTATCGTTAAATTAAATAACAGAGAATGTCTGTGAAACAAGTTCGTTTTTGTTATGTAGGTTATAGTACCTATAAATAGTAATTCCCTCACAAACCAAACTTTCCCCCCCTCTTAAAGTCAAGTCAAGTCAACTTTATTGTCAAATATGCTATACATTCTCGACATACAGCACAGATGAAATATCAGTCCCCTCTGACCCACGGTGCAAACAGGCAATGCAATAAATAAAAATAGAATAATTGAAAAAAAAAAAACCAATATAAACAGTATAAACACTCTAGATAGGAACTAGACATAGACTAAACACTCAAACAATATAAACAGTATAAACACTAGATAAGAAGAACTAGACATATGGCCCTTTTCCACTACCCTTTTTCAGCTCACTTCAGCCCGACACGGCTCGCGTTTCGACTACCTAAGAACAGCACGACTCAGCTCGCTTCAGCCCTGCTCAGCACCCAAAACTCGCACGGTTTTGGAGTGAGGCTGAAGCGAGCCAAACCGAGCCGAGTGGGGCTGGAGCATGAGGAAACACTCCCATGTGCACTGATTGGTGAGGAGGAGTGTCCTCACATGCCCACACACGCCCCGCGAGCACGCTGGGATCTGTAAACACCGTAAACCCGGAAGAAGAAGAATTACGAATTACGAGAATTTCTGAAGCCTTATGCGCCTCGCCTCATCTATACGCTCTTGCCAGTATCTGTTGGCGTTGTCGGTGACAACAAGCCACAGCACCAAGACCAGCAACACTAACGACTCCATGTTTATTGTTTACTATCCGGGTCGTGAGACTACCGTTTAAAAGGTCACTTATGTCACTGTTTGCGCCGTCTAACGACATCACGTGACGTCCACCCACTTTCGCTAACTCCACCCAACGTGTCCACCCACTTCCAGCCACCACGGTTCAGTGCGGTTGTAGTCGAAATGCAACTCCAACAGCCCCGCTCAGCTCGACTCAGCCCAACTCAGCACCGCACGGCTCAGCCCAACTCAGCCGCGTTGGTAGTGGAAAAGCGGCAATAGACTAAACACTCAGACAATATTAACAGTGTAAACACTGTAAAAAGTTAATAAGGTATAAAAATGCAGCATGTCATGTGACTGAGGAATCACACAACGGGCCTCTGTGCTGAAGAGTTTCCTGTACTGGACAAGCGAACAGGTAGAATAAACAGCTGGTTAAATCAGAAGGAAGTAAACAGAGAAAAGTGTCCGATAGGGATTCACAGCTGCTGCACAGGATAAACTACTGTGGACAAAGAAGAAAGTTGGTCTGGAATTTCAAAAGTCTTGAACCAATCAGAGAAGACCTTCCTTGCGAGTTGTGTGTTCATCTCATGTACAACTCTTATTCATTCATGCGTGTTCTCAATATCTACAAGTGTGACGTGTGTAAAACAAGTGTCTGGACAGAGTGTGCAAAATTTAAGAAGCAGGAGGAGCAAGAGGAGGAGTGTAAGAGTGGGCAAATCTGCATTGCGTGTACTTGGAGCTCAGATAAAGCCCTTTGCTGTAGTGTCATTGAGAGTGAAAGAATGGCAAGACTCTTCACAGTGTAGGGCTGCGTGTAGAGCCCTCATCGCGCAGATGTACGGACTACAATACTTCCCACTTGTAGAAACGGGTTTTCAGCACACACTTTATTGCATCAATGTCTGCTCCCTCTTTAGCGAGCATCTATCTGCTACAAAGTCAAAGCTATTAGAGCGATTACCTGACTGCTTTCAGCGGGACTATTCTGCTTACATTACTGCATTGAAGAGTCCTGTCAAGGATGGATTGTGTGGATATGTGCGCGTGTAACGAGAGATTGGCTCAGAGTGTGTATCACACTAGAGTTCCTGTTGAGGAGGAAATCTCTGCATTGTGACTGCAGTACGGTAAAAGCACACTGGGCTGAGCACTTCTCATAAACTGTGTTAATTGTGAGTGTCCATGTGTGAGAGGAGGATCCTACAGTACATTCAGGGTATCCTTAACAGCCTACTAACACAAGATACACACACAGACATGCAGGTGGGTTTACATACCTAAGCAAGTAAATGAACCTGTGCAAGTTTAATCCAGTAAAATTAAGCTGGATATGTAAATAACTCGGGCGGCACGGTGGTGTAGTGGTTAGCGCTGTCGCCTCACAGCAAGAAGGTCCGGGTTCGAGCCCCGTGGCCGGCGAGGGCCTTTCTGTGTGGAGTTTGCATGTTCTCCCCGTGTCCGCGTGGGTTTCCTCTGGGTGCTCCGGTTTCCCCCACAGTCCAAAGACATGCAGGTTAGGTTAACTGGTGACTCTAAATTGACCGTAGGTGTGAATGTGAGTGTGAATGGTTGTCTGTGTCTATGGTGGGGTTTACATTAGACCGTATCAGCGGATCATCAGATTAACGTTTTTAAAAACGATTAGCGTGCACACAGCAACGCCAATACACGGATACGCTAATCACATGACTAATTCGGCACGCAAGTTGAAATGTGTCAGTGCGGCTCATCGCTTCCTCCTCAGCGGCTGCGCTCCAAATCACTCCGCCCTGAACAGCGAGTGCCCTCTGGAGGGTGCGCACTCCGGCCCTGCGCAGCTCACAGAGCGCGCGAGTGAAGCGCACGAGCAGTGATTCGGGACTGAGCCGCTGTGCGCAAGTCACTTACCACTTGCAAGTGGAAGGATGGCAAGCCTAAAGACAATCATAACTACACAATGGGCAGTATTTGCATCAGTATTTGCAGTAGTATTTGCAGTATTTTCATACTTTTATACTCTTTAATGAAAGGTGATACAAGGCGGAAGTCCGCGCCGTTTTTCAGCAGTCACGTCACATGACCAACGCCAGCGAATCAGGAAGGTGGATGTCACAGTGACGTTGTCCAATGACGACGCCAGCTAGAGCTCAGTACAGCGTATCCGCGTATTCTCAATGTTTACACAGCACCGGATCAGACATGATCTGGATTGAATACGTGGACCCTGGCGGATTCCCATTTCCCGGCGTTTCCAGGCGTTTTAATGTAAACAGACAGTGCATCCGCGAAGAAAACGAGACAGATACGGTCTAATGTAAACTTGGCCTATGTGTCAGCCCTGTGATGACCTGGCGACTTGTCCAGGGTGTACCCCGTCTTTTGCCCGTAGTCAGCTGGGATAGGCTCCAGCTTGCCTGCGACCCTGTAGAACAGGATAAAGCGGCTAGAGATAATGAGATGAGATGTAAATAACTAAAAAAAAAAAAAAAAAAAGTCTTAATATACGTCTCTAATACGCTTCATCTGGATCAAATGACACCAACGTCAAGCTTCAAAGCTCAGCCCATGGACAGAGGAATGAAATGCTGCTTTACAAACCCTGAGTGCATTAACCTTCACACCCGTCATTTGTATCAGCATCTGACTGCACCTGCATGACAGATTATTAAGCTTACAGTGACAAATTCCCTCAGAGGACAGGCAACTCACCCTCCTAATCACCACACTCCGTACACATGTGCTATTCATGAGTGTTTAAACCAAGTGATGAATATATAACTTACATTTAGTAAAGCATGCCATAAAGCAGGATTTGGGGGGGGGGATGGACACGACACAGAGAGGTGACCCCAGGAAGAAAGTCTTCAACACAATGTCCTAACAATCATCCCAGGTCACAGAAGGGTGGAGGGGCAAGATGGAGAGATATAAAGACAGAAAAAAAACAAATATGGAGAGTGGATATCCCATCCAAAGGTATTTCTGCAAAGCTTTTTTTTTTTAAACTTCTCCCCCCTCCCCCCCGCCAGAGGTGCGAGAAGCATCCAAAATGCTTCCAAATATGTACCAAAAAAAAGGAAGATATCCCACATCCATATCTTTCTTTTCTGCTTAACTGCCATTACTGCTCAAACAAGCATAAAATATCCCTCTCACATTCACACACCGAGACAACATAGATCAAATCAGGTCTCCTTTGCCAGCTGGTGCCAAGCGCGATACACAAGTAGCATCTGTACTGACCTGGCAACATGATCCATCCTTCACTCCCCCACCATTCCACAGCTGCTAAAGGTATCCATACGTGTGTACATATTTCTGCGCACGTGTGTGTTTGTCTTGTCAGCAGTGCTGATAAAGCTGAGAAATCATGGTGATGTGTGTGTTGGTACAGGAGCTTAACTGAACCCGCAGAGTCTGTGAGAACAGTGGCACTGAATGTGTGCATGAGAGAGAGAGAGAGAGAGAGAGAGAGAGAGAGAGAGAGAGAGAGAGAGAGAGAGAGAGAGAGAGCACCTGCAGGAAGGCTGAGCACACGCTTACACTTCAGCGTGTCTCGCTCTCCCACTCACCCTCCCTTGCCCTATACTCTCCTCCCTCTTTCATATACATAGAAACACAAAAAGAGCATTCTATCAATACTTCTTTCCTATAAAATAAAATGACTGGAAAGTCTGCAAGTAGCTGGAGAAGTGTGCACACACACGAGAGAGAGAGAGGGGAATTGCTCTTTGTCACACTGATATGCCTCCCTCTTTTCTTGTGTACACAATGTAATAGGTGTATTTATCAGAAGCTAAACCCCACTGGTTCATCCAGTGTAGTGCACAACCACGTGTAACGCAGCCCTCAGGCACAAAAGCATCCCTGTACCGGCAGAGCTGCAAGGCTCAAGATCCAAGTGAGCACGCAGAGAAAACAAAAGACTGCTAATTCTCCACAGAATGAGCTCTACGCATGACCTGGTTAAGTTTATAGTCGAGATGTAACCTGAATATGAATACATTACTCAGAACGGATGAACAGATCATTCGAAATAGATAGGGATACAAACAGGGGGCATGCCGTTTAAGAAAGCTTGCACACAGAGTAACCATTTGGATCCTGCAAGAGGATTTCATGAAGAAAAGGGGTTGATCACAGAAAAAAGAAAGGCTACAGTCATTAACATGAATACATGATGGAGCTGTAACTCAAGACCACCAGTGTCAAGTCCAAAACCAGGACTGGCTGAGATCAAGTCAAGACAGACTCTTAGGCTACATCCACACGATAACGGCAACGAGATTTAAAAAATATATATATATATCGCGTCAACATGGGCAACAGATCAGTTACATTTCAGGTCCATATGGCAACGGAATGCTTGCTGAAAACGATGCAATACACATGCCACACCTCTAGGTGCACTGTAAGACAGTCCCATCGGAGACACCAGAACAATAGAACAAGTAGACGCATGTGCATAAACCCCTTCTTCTGTAGCTTTAGCCACATAAAGTTTTGATTATTAACCAGTAGCGTAAAACGAAAGACGCGGAAAGAGGAATGAATGGGGGTAGATGGAGAGAGAGAGGAATGAATGGGGGTAGATGGAAGCCGGTACGCCAACATTCTGATATCCTCCAGAATTCTTTAATGGTCCGGAATAAATTGAATGCTACACGTTGATGGATTACTTTCTTCTACGCCCTTTTTGAGGAATGTATTGTTGGACTTAAACCAACATCTGAAGAGGTGAGATCGCTCCTTTTTTTTCCCCTATTTTTGCTGGCGGGATTGGTTTTGTTTTTGGAAAGCGCACGGGCGGTGCGCGGTTTTGGTTACTGCTTCCGCAGTGTTTGGACTAGTTATAGGATTTGTTGACAACTCGCATCGAGTTCGTTACACTTCTACCTGGCGTGAAGCACTGACAGTCATGTGGTTGTGACGTCATCGTAAACAAATCCGTTCTACTCATCCAGACAACTTCGCAACGGCGCCGTTGCCAGATTTTTCCACTCTGGGACCCGTTCTCAAAAGATTTCGTTTTGGGGCACCCAAAACGCCGGTGCCGTGTGGACGCCAGGCCAAAACAATAAACAATTTTATCAGATTCACCTGAATCCGTTGCCGTGTGGACAGGGCCTTAAATGGGTTTGAAATCAGGTCAAGGCCAAGTACGAAGGGGTTCAAGATTAACATGTGTCCTGGGTAATGGGATCACAAGTGGACAGTGCTACATACAGGTGTGTATGGGTCCAAATGTCTCTCAAGCATGCACAGAGATCTGATCACTCCGTCTACATTCAAAGATGGTTTAGGACGACTATGGCCACATCAGATTTGTAGTGTGAAGGTGAATGCACCTTGATGCTTCCCAGACAGCAACGAAGGAACAACCAATCAACTGCATCATTGCCCTCACCAGAAAATGGGCAATGATAGCAAGACTGTTTGGAAATCACGCTGAACTGTGCAGGCCTCTGCTGCTAGAGTAACGGATGAAGATGAAGCTATAAACACAGCTCTCATTCATTTATAAGTCTTGCTAACAGACCACACGATTAAAATGTTTGAAACAGTCCACAGAGGTTCATGAGACAGGAGCATGACATTTCTGCCTGAAAATAAATGCAGCAGAAGACTGATGTGTGAGACAGCCTCTCTCCAGGAAAAAAAAAATGTATGAAATCCAATGACAAGTGGTCACTAGAGACACATTCATAAGCCAAGTGTGAATGGCTGGGTGTCTGGGCTGTCCACTTGCAACCCGATCACCCATGATGCATGCTAAAGCCAGGTGTGAACAGGTTCATAGAGTTAAGACCAGGTCTTAAGGGGATCGAAATAGAGTCTTCAGGGGGTTGAGGCCAAGCCAAGTTAAAGTCCAAATAAAAAGCAGGTCCTAATCAAGACCAAAAACCATCAAATCCTATCCGAGACCAAGCCTCGAGTTCAATTAATTGGCTTAATTTGTACATTGTGCTAATAATCTGGCTACAGTATGTTTTCCAGAATTATGTTTTCAACTTCTTGCTCAACCTTGTGTGTGCAAAAAGAATAAACAACAAACCTTTTTTAAAATCTTGGACAGGCTGAAGATCATACGCAAGACAAGTCCAATTACAAATTATGACATGATTATGATGTGGCATATTTCTAATTTGCTTGGGTGCCAATTTTTCCACTATTGATCAGATTTGTGGACTTGTGACATTTGAAATCGAGCAGTACAGTGATAAGTTATTTGTACAAGTGAAATCTAATCATGATGAAAATGTCAGGGCGCTGACGCACTGGCACTCAAAGTGAACAAGAAGAGCTGATCTGATTGGATACTGAACAGCACGCTTTACCACACATCCTGACAATGTATTAATTATAACGCATTTTTAAAAAAATCATTACATCATTCCTCGGCAGGTTATTGCTGACACTATTATGACAAAAATACTACAAATATTTCTCCCATGCCCACGTATGCCAGCATCTTTTGCATCATCACCAAAATAGGGCCAGTGAGGTCCATGACTCCTTTTTTCTCACAATCCCATTGATAAGGACCAAATCGTGCTCATTTTTTCAAAAGGAAAAAAGGTCAATTTTCCACCCTTTCAAGCTTGTACTATCCCAAAATTGTCATACTTCAACAAGCCAGACCTTCAAAAGGAGTCACACAGGCTGAATCAGTGGAGGAAGCAGCTGGTTTCAACCCCTCAGGTCCATGGCATCTGCACTGGGCAACAGTTCAAACAAATGATTTCAGACAGCCCCAAATGAGAAAAAGTTGGGACGGTATGGAAAATGCAAATTAAAAAAATGCAGCGATTTCTAAATGTACTGTGACTTGTACTTCATTGCAGCAATATGAACCCAGTACATTTCATGTTTCTTCTGATCAGCTTCCTTTCATTTGTTAATATACATCTATTCCTGCATTTCAGTCTTGCAACACATTCCAAAAAAAAAAAAGTTGGGACGGGGGCAATTTTGGGGTAGTAATAAGGTAAAACAAATACAGGTAGTCGTCGACTTACGACTGTGTTTGGTTACGACTAACCGGTCGTAAACCGATCTGGTCGTAAGTCGGCCTATGTTAAATGAACGTAAGTATATTGTGATGTGTAATGATACTGTAATCATCTTAAAGGAACAGTCCACCGTACTTCCATAATGAAATATGCTCTTATCTGAATTGAGACGAGCTGCTCCGTACCTCTCCGAGCTTTGCGCGACCTCCCAGTCAGTCAGACGCAGTCAGACGCGCTGTCACTCCTGTTAGCAATGTAGCTAGGCTCAGTATGGCCAATGGTATTTTTGGGGGCTGTAGTTAGATGCGACCAAACTCTTCCGCGTTTTTCCTGTTTACATAGGTTTATATGACCAGTGATATGAAACAAGTTCAGTTACACAAATTGAAACGTAGTGATTTTCTATGCTATGGAAAGTCCGCACTATAATGACAGGCGTACTAACACCTTCTGCGCGCTTCGGCAGCGCACTGATACGGAGCTCAGATATCAATGCGTTGCCGAAGCGCGCAGAAGGTGTTAGAACAATCATCAGTGCCAAGTTTCCCCAAAAGCTTCTTAACACTGAGAGCATCTTAACCAGGAGAGGAGAGAGAGCGCGCATTCATTGTGCTGCTCGCGCGACTATTTAATGATGATTTGTGCTACGATGCTTTTGCGAAACTCCGCGCAGTTCTCTGTGCTCCATCATTTAATGGGAAGGAAAAGTAAAAGATTGAACAACAGCTCAATATTTGTCTAAGACATGACTGAAAAAACCAGTCAGCTGTACGTAATAGTTCAATATGTAGGTCACTCCTTCTGAATTTGTGTCATGCTGGAGCTCTGAGGTTACAGTGGCTCTAAAGACAATAACACAGGGTTTTCCTGAAGAAGAAAATGGTTTTGTGTACGATGATGTATCAACACATGATAAAGTGCCCTTTTTAACACCTGGCATGATACAGAATATTACAACAAGTAGAACTTAATGCCAGTGGGGATGTTTCTGCCACCCACAAGTCTAGTCCCTCTAGTCACTAATTTCTATGTCTGAAATACCCTTAAAGTAGAATTCAAACAGAATGGAAGCTACTGAAGAAAAACTTTCAGACATTTGGTCTTGCTGTGAACCTGACTGGATCAATCCCAAAATGTAATTAGTTCATCTGCTGGTGATAGTTAGTGATGCTTTCATATAAATCCTACTAATATTCAACCACTCACTCTTGAGATACTGCACTAACGAGGATCTTGGATGGATGGACAGATGAACAGACAACCCGACAACATAATACCTTTGGCACCTAGTGATGGAAGTAGGACACGGGAAGATGTAAGGGGTGTCCTGTGATTAAATCATAAGAGAGGTGAGAACAGTTTAGTGTTCTGATCGTCAGCTATAGCCACATTCAGAACTTTAACCACAAAATGGTTGTCATCTCGGAGCAGCTTTCAGCTTTGCAAGGAATACGTTTTTCGGAGATCAATTTGAATAGAATGGACGGATTGGACAGATATGGATGAGCGGTGTGGACGTGCAAAGACTGCATCTGGAAAGACCAAACAATTCATATCTTATCAACATTCGGCTCCCTGAGACAGCACCGGCCTCGGTTCAGGCCATTGCTGAGGCAACATTTCCCCCTGAAGGTCACTGCCAGGAGACACTCTCGCATTCCTTCTCTAACTTTCCGCGGTCGCCATTTTTACCCCCAGTGTGACAAGTGGGTGCGTGACCAGCGCCTTCATGGCTGCAGGAGCAGACGGCTGCTTGCTTGCACTGGATTACCTCCTCTGCTCCCCCCCTTACCCCCTACCCCGATTCCCCCCCTCAAGTCCCGTGTTTAAAGTGTACTTGTGTTGTTGTGTGCTTATGTGCAAAGGTTTTTTAAATGTTCCCACACTGTACTCCTGACAGGAGCATAGTGTGTGTGGGGGGGTGTTCTTTTATTCCTTATCTCTCCTCATGTTGTGTTTCCTTTTTATCTTCATCCTTGTCTTCCTGTCCTGTCTACCCTATGTTAATTGTATGTTGTATATGTACGGACAGGTTGATGGCTAATTTTGCTGGTACGTGTGACTAGTGACAATAAAGGGCATCATCATATCTGGCCAGTTTAAAAAAATAAAAAAATTTAAAAAAAAATCACACCGGGGCGGCACGGTGGTGTAGTGGTTAGCGCTGTCGCCTCACAGCAAGAAGGTCCGGGTTCGAGCCCTGTGGCCGGCGAGGGCCTTTCTGTGCGGAGTTTGCATGTTCTCCCCGTGTCCGCGTGGGTTTCCTCCGGGTGCTCCGGTTTCCCCCACAGTCCAAAGACATGCAGGTTAGGTTAACTGGTGACTCTAAATTGACCGTAGGTGTGAATGTGAATGGTTGTCTGTGTCTATGTGTCAGCCCTGTGATGACCTGGCGACTTGTCCAGGGTGTACCCCGCCTTTTGCCCGTAGTCAGCTGGGATAGGCTCCAGCTTGCCTGCGACCCTGTAGAACAGGATAAAGCGGCTACAGATGAGATGAGATGAAAAATCACACCAAGGTTTTGGCCAAGAGCAAAAACACTGAATTTTATGACCAAGCTGACAGTTTATCAAACTCTACAAGTCATTTTGCAAATTAGAAGTGATGGTTATAAAAATGTTACCTTTACTTTGCTGAACACATCGTAGTTAATGAGTTCACAGCATTAATAACTTGCAAATTCTAAGATATTCATTGATGAGCACTTTGTCAAGATCTATACTTGTGTGATTTTCTAATGGGGTATGTGATTCTGCTCAGAATTAACCAAACCACATTCAATATCATGTTCAAATGTAATTATCCTTTACAGTACCCTCCACAATTATTGGCACCCCTTGTAAAAATTAGTAAAATGTGTTCGGGGGAAAAAAAAATCCACCTTTTGGTGAAGTCGTTTCATCTCACACAAAAAATGAGAAAAATCCAACCTTTAATTGAAATAAAATTACTCTGAGAAAAACAAATCCTTCATCCAGAAATAATTTAACAAAAACACATGTGCCACAATTATTGGCACCCTTGGAAATTATAGTGAAAACAATGTAACTGAAGCAGGTTTCCCATTTAAATTGTACAGTATTTTTCAGTTGATTGGAGTGTGTAGGAACTTTCAAGCTATAATCCATGACTTCCTGATTAACTAGGGTACAAATATGAGGTGACACAGAGGCCAAATTCCCTTAGTCATCCATCAACATGGGAAAGATAAGAGAACAAAAACCAAATGAGGGAGAAGTGTGTTGACCTTCAGAAGTCAGAGAACAATTATTAAAAAAAATAAATTAATTAGAAAAAAAAAACCCTCACCTGAAAAATGCCTATTTCTACTGTTAGGGCAATAATAAAAAGGGGACACCAACTGGAACTGTTACAAACTTGCCTGGAAGAGAATCCAAGTTTATTTTGTTGCCCCCACATACAGTGAGGAGGATGGTAAGTCAGGCCCAAATACATAAATAAACAAATAAAATCCAAGGATCACTGTTGTTGGATTACAAGAAAAAAAAAATTAAATCTTAGGGTTATCAAGACTCCAAAACCACCAGACACCAAACCTTGTTCGGGTAAATGGCATCATGGAAATACCAATACGTTTTAAATCCAAATCTGGCTGCTTCTGCCAGGAAACTAAAACTGGATTGTCATTAGATCTTCCAGCAGGACAGTGATCCAAAGCATTTGTTCAAATCAACACAACAATGTTTTGCTAACCACAGAATCAAACTTCTGCCATGGCCATCTCAGTCCCCGGACCTGAACCCTATTGAAAACCTGTGGGGTGAGCTGAAGAGCACAAGAGAGCACCGAGGACCCTGGATGATCTGGAGAGATTGTGTAAAGAGGAGTGGTCTCAGATGCCCTGCTCTGTATCTCCAACCTTATAAAATGTTATAGGAGAGTCTGTGCTGTTTTACTGGCAAAGGGAGACTGTACAAAGTATTAAATGCAAGGGTGCCAATAATTGTGGCACGTGTTTGTTTTTTTTTAAATAATCATTTCTTGTTTTTCTCTGAATTGTGGAAAGCACTGTATCAATCATCAATGAATTAATTGATAATCTGATTAACCCCAAGTTTTTTTGGATTTTCTTGACATCATGGTTTCGCCCAACTGCTGAAGCCATGGTCTGCAAAGAACTTTCAGGATCTCACTGTTGTACTGATCAGGAGACGGGTACAAAATGGGGCATCATAGAGACATTACCAAGAACAGGACATCCCTTCAAAATTGACAAATGGACGCATCAGGAAGGCTGCCAAGAGCTCTGAGGCAACATTAAAGGAGCTACAGAAATATCTGTTAAGCACTGGTCACTCCCTGAATGCGACAAGAACAGCTCATTCTTCACTTCTGGGCTATGAGGTAGGAGGAGTAGACAGAAGCCCTTTCTCTGCCAGAATCTTCCTAAAAATCACCCTACCATTTAAATGTGGCAAAATGTCTTATGTTCTAATGAGACCAAGGTAGAATTCTTCTTGGGCATAATTCTCAAAGATACGATACAAAAACAAGACGACATCACCCAAATAACCCATGACGAAGCATGGTGGTGTCAACATTACATTACATCACAGGCGATTGCTCTAAGACAACGAGGAAGGCTCAGCCTCCTCTAAAAATGACGAACATCGTGTAGGATGAATTGCGCTAGGCTTATGTTATAGCCGACCTTATAACATTGCTATTTCAGATCCAGAATCATAGAAATATATGTGCTCAACCCAACTACAGTGCGAAATCATTCCGTTATAACTTTAAAATGTGTGCGTGAGTTTTTCCCCCTCGTGACAGAGCGATGCAGCCCAGCCTCAGTGGACTTCAATGGCATTTGGGAGCTATGCGCTTTTCAATATCAAAATGCAAGATGATTATTGGACAAATACTGCGAAAATGCCCGCCTACGGACTCCCAGCCTCACATGGGAGGGACATGGCAAAGCTTTCCGCGAGGAGACTGGTGATTGGTGAAAGCGGCCGGATATTTTCTTTGATTGACAGCTCGTTTCAAATATAGACAGGCAGCGGTGAATTTCAGTTCAGTCCCATGCGGATTCGCAAGTGCTGTGGTGTATTGTAAGAGATCAGCTTACATTTCAATTTCATTCATTACATACGGTTTCTACCAGCTTTTTTAGTTTGTATATATTTTCATTGTAAATAAAGTGTAAATATAGTGTTGTCAAGTTTGCTATCTTAGTTCCAGAAATTTCATTTATTTGAGTGACTGAACTTGAACTTGAGGGGGCTAGTCAGCTAGCAAGAAAGCTGCGCACGGATGCCAAGCATTGCTGATTTAATTTTGGCGAAGCCATTTGCCAGTCTTCCTTTCGAGGAAAAAATTAAAATTAAAGAGCAGGGTAGACCAACGCCTCAAACTGACTTGGTGAAAAAGGTAGGGAATAATACTCGTTCCTTTCAGCTCTCCTGGTATGAGAAAGTGAATTGGCTAACAGCAAGTGACCCACATCAACAACAGTAAATAGGCTACTTTAGTAATATGTCATGGATGGACCAAAAATATAGAATCTATTTAAAATGTTTATGCTGAGTATATTATATTGGAATATACATTTGTCTGGATATGAATTAAACACAGCTACAATTTGGAAAACATTTTTAAACAAAAACACAGCCGAGAACATTTCACACTACAGACCTGGATTAAAAGTGAAGGGTTATCAAAATTGTCAATAAAACATTTCTCAGTCAAAATAAGTAAAATATAGGGAAAGTGTCATTGAATGAAATGTGTGGCACCCAGCTCTATGTTTGGCTCCCCGAGGTGAGTGCTTGTGCCTATTCCAGAACACTCTGCTGTTACTGCTGAGGTTGCTGACAAAGAGCTGCTTTCAATAATGATCAATTTTTAAACAACATGCCACAATTTTAAAATATAAAATGTTAAAATATACCCCCCAACACCACCATCATGTATATTGGACAGTAGGCTAATGGGCCAAAAGAACCTGTTATTTCACAGTTTGTGACCCTGCCAACAATCAGCCAGATCAGAGGCAAGAGTATGGGCAAAATTGATATGTTTTTTCTTTTTTCTTTTAAAATCTGGAAATATCGTAACCGACCAGCCTCCCCTGTTTGAAAGACTACCAGCCGCCACTGCATTACATGGTATTTAGCAGACACTTATCCAGAGCGACATACAACGAGTGCAAAAGGTCAGCTACACGAAGTGCTGAACTTCTGGACAAGAAAGTTCTAGTGACAAGTGACAGCAATACCTAGTGTAATACGCTGTTGAAGTACCAATACTCAAACAGCCAAGGAAGCAAACCAACCATATAAAGTACAACTAAATGGAGAACTCAAAACAGCTAACCCCAGGCTAGACGGTACACAGCCTGGGTTGGTCTAGACTGAAACACAGTTACACAGTGGACAGGGAAGAAGAGAAGAGGAGAGATGCAGCCTGAAGAGGGCGAGCCTTCAGTCTGCGCTTGAAGGTGGTCAGGGAGTCGGCAGTTCTGATCTCAATGGGAAGCCCATTCCACTAACAGGGAACCAGGACAGACAGCAGTCTTGAACAGGCTGGGGAGGAGTGGAGGGGAGGAGGAGGGGCCAGGCTACTATGCTCTGGTAGTAGCAGAGTGCGTAGGGATCTGGCTGGCGTGTAGGGGTGGCTCAGGTTCTGGAGGTATGCTAGCCCTAACCCCTTGAGAGCCTAGTAAGCTAGCACCAATGTCTTAAATGTGATGCAAGCTGCGATAGGTAGCCAGTGTAGGTCAGCAAGCCCTCATGCTACGGGGCAGCTTCTCTTCAGCTGAGACTGGGACGCTAGTCAAATTAGAGGGAATCATGGATGGCTTCAAATACTGATCTATTTTGGCACAAAACCTGCAGACCTTTTTTTAGATAACTAAAGATGAAAAAATGTCACATTCCAGCATGATAAATGACCCAAAGCACAAATCCAAGTCAAGAAAAGAATAGCTTTGGAAGATGATCAAAATTTTGGAATGGCCCTGTAGGGACAGCCACAGTCCCCGTCTAGAACTACAAATCCCATCAACTAACTTCCGCGATGACCTACGTCACGTCCTCCATGATGACCTACGTCACTTCCACCCTGACTCTATAAGTGACCCAGAAACCCTCAGCTTGCCCTCTCTGTCTGTGGACCTTCGCGTCATACGGACATGTAGAAATACCCCCGCTCATCGGACCATCCAAAATCACGACGTCTGCCTTGCAAGAAAGAAGACTCAACGCGCTTTCGTATATACCACTGGCCACGGTAAAGAGTACCTAAGTTGCGTCGTCTCACTCAATTGAATTACAACCGGTTTATTATAAGTAACGTTACTATTGCAGCCCAAGCAGTTAATTAAAAGTTAGAAGCGACCGGATTCCTTCTGACTTAATCGCTGTGCACATTATTTGATCAGAGACTTTTCCTCACGAATGACGAAGCTTCGATTCAAGGAATTCTCTGCGCCTTTTACAGGAGCGACCCACGAGCTTCTGTGAACCCCGCGAAATTTCGGGACATCTTTGCATTCCTACATAGGAGCAAGATACTGGAAGTAAGGCTGGCATTTGGGCAAACTAGTCTTAGGAATTAGCTTCATGAAGTAGTGTGAATTTAAACTCAGAAACTGTTTAATTGTGCATACTGTAGACACTTAGAGTGTTGAGTTAATCATTGTGTTCTACATTGTTTTCTCCGTTGTTTTAATAGATAGGTTGTTGCATGCTCTTTCTCGATCCTCTCTAACACCCCTTAATTTCACTATTACACACACTTTGACCTCATCAAGATTTCAGTGGATTTGGTAAATGTTATAAGGTAGTGGGATTAAAAACCACGGGGTGATATTCCTTTGTCTCAAGAAACCACGAGGTGATTTTCCTTTGTCTCAAAAAAAGCCACGAGGTGATTTTCCCTTCCCCCCCAACACCTTAGATAACATTCCAAACTTTACAGCTCTCCCTCACACACACACACACACTGCTGCTGACCATATTGAATGTATTCAACTGCTATTACCCATTTAGTATCGTTGTTATAATAAATTCAATTATTCTGTTAAACTGTGCTTGTCTGTTTTTGCTGCTGTATCCTTGAAGTCACACAATCTCAAAGAACTCCAAATTGCCTTCACCCAAGTGTATATGAATGCTATTGGCTGTAGTGTCTATGTAATACGGTAAGTAATACATTATTGCTGCATCAATAGTGATAATAGTTTGGAATATACCATAATTTAGCTGTTTGGTAACTTGTTATTAAACACTAAGATTAATGGTATTATTAATGAGACTGATGTAATGAGACTGATCACTTAAGACCAATAGCACCCACAGCCCAGTCAGACCTAAATCCTACCGAAAAACCTGTGGACTAACTTGGAGAGGGCTACTATACTTGCAATTTGATGCATCTGGATTATTTTTACAAGGAAGAGTGGAATAAAATTGCCAAATCAAGATGTTCCAATTTGTAAGACTCTAACCCAAAAAGACTCCGTGCTGTATTACAAGAAAAAAAAAAAAAGCGCGTTAACAAAAAGTACTAGTTAAGGAGTGTGCCCACTCATGCAACCAGGTTATTAGAAGTTTTTTCATCATCAAAACATTCCCCCCCTCTCACACTTGAAGTTCACTGGTTAAGGTGGGAAAAGATCTGACAGGATTACAATGTTTCCACTAAAACCTGGTGAAAATGTGGGCTGGTTCACTAGCTGGTACCAAGATTCAAAGACTCCTGAACAGAACCAGTTCAAGAGCCCATTCCCTGTTGGTCACATAGAGGTACTGTGACCCGTGACTCCTGTGACCGAGACAACTGGCATGAATGTGGATAGGTCATTACAGCAGAACTGAACTCTCAAATCTACTGATGCGTGCGCGCGCACACTGCTCAATTTCTTTGTAATAATGTCTAAAATCACAAAAAGATCTACACTAAAAGCATGTCATTATATCAGCCATGCACAGCAATTTCCTGTCTGACAAATATGTCACAAATACATCTACACACTCAACAGATGGAAAGATGGAGAGAGAGATAATTCGAAGGAACAGATACATCAGTGTGCTTCACAGAGGCCCGATATTCATTGGAATGGATAATTTGCTCTGCTTTGTGCTCGCTAAAGAGGTGTGCACTCGGGTTAGTGAGTCATAAGGGAGACGGTGCTGGACTGCGTGAGGAGGAACACAGGCCACGTTAAATCAGGACACACTGAGAAAGAGAACAGGATGAAGGGCATTCAAATCACCAAGACAATTTTGTACAACTTGCTTACTGTGTGGATGTGTGTGCGCACGCATGGGTGTGAGAGAGAGTGCAGGAGAACAATTTATTGCATTGAAGCCAAAAGTATTTGATCATACTGGCACTATAAATGTCCCTGCAAGTCATTGCTGCTATCCACAAAGTGTAAGAAAGGTAATGGAATAATGAATATCCAATAACAGAGATTCATCATGTTTGGAATTTCATAATTAAAGAATAAAACATTTGGTGGCACGATAGGAAAATAAGCAACAGGAGTGGTGTGATGCAGCCTGCATCAAATAATAGTACGCCTTTAAAGGCAAACAAAACCCAAAAAGTAAACTCCTTTATAATGACAGACAATAGCCATATAAACCGTTTGAATGCTCAGTTGTTCATACTTGTACCTGTACATGGTGTACAGATTTTATTTTAAAAGAAAAACAAACAATGTCCTTGGGCACGGACCCGGCGCCGTGGGGGGGGTGAAAGGGGGCATCACCCCCTCGTGGCTACAGCCCCGCCCTCTCAACGGAGACTCGGATCACTTAATTGTTTTCTTATGAAAATATAATGTATTATAGACGTATTAATAATTTGCATTTTCAAATACGAAATAGGGCGGCACGGTGGTGTAGTGGTTAGCGCTGTCGCCTCACAGCAAGAAGGTCCTGGGTTCGAGCCCCGGGGCCGGCGAGGGCCTTTCTGTGTGGAGTTTGCATGTTCTCCCCGTGTCCGCGTGGGTTTCCTCCGGGTGCTCCGGTTTCCCCCACAGTCCAAAGACATGCAGGTTAGGTTAACTGGTGGCTCTAAATTGACCGTAGGTGTGAATGTGAGTGTGAATGGTTGTCTGTGTCTATGTGTCAGCCCTGTGATGACCTGGCGACTTGTCCAGGGTGTACCCCGCCTTTCGCCCGTAGTCAGCTGGGATAGGCTCCAGCTTGCCTGCGACCCTGTAGAAGGATAAAGTGGCTAGAGATGATGAGATGAGAAATACGAAATATTAAGTGGTTGCGCATTGCACAAAAATACATTTCACATAAATCACTACTAAAACTGGCACGGTAGAACAAATCTGATTGGTTGTTATGATTCTTACGTTGCACATTGTTACTCTTTCATTGCTGATGCTGTACATGCAGGCAAAGGGTTTTGAGAGTGTTGGCGGTTAGCTCGTAGTTTGCTGCTGACCGTGTGTTAGATGGTATCAAAATGGATATAAGAAAATGGATTGTGTCAAAACACACTGTTTAAAGGGCTTGCCTGTAGGTTTGTGTGTGTTGTTTTATGTTTGGCATCTTTCCGGTTGTAACGCGTGTCTGTGAGAAAATTGGAGGGGAGGGTTAACAGGTGGGCACGGGTGTTGATAAAGCGCAACTGCCCTGGTAATATGTCACATGATTTTCCCGTACTAAAGCAACCTTCGGGGCCGTGGTTTTGTGGTTGGCGCAGTTAATTGTTTGAAACACGTTGTCAGACCGCCATCACTACTACACACTATATGAAAAATATTTGCCCCCTTGCGATTTCTAATTGCCCCCTTAGTAAACTGTTCCTGGCGCCGGGCCAGCTTGGGCACCGACATCTTACTCTCGCTGAGATTCAAATATCGCACTCGGAATACAAATTGCGCGAGAAAATCCGAGATTGTGATGTCACTTACATGCAACACAACTTACTGAGGCTGAGATCTAGTGGATACATATCGGTTCTAAATTGTTGTAAAAACAACCTTAAAGATGCCAGAGTGTCAAAAGTTTGGCTGTAAAAATAAGCCCGATCATTGAAATAGTGACAAAACACACACACACTCTCTCTCTCTCTGGGAAATGCTACATCGACAGCTACTCACGGTGTTTTTTTGTTTGTTTAAAAAAAAAAATTCCTTGTATTTTTATGTGACATGCTTGTTTGTTTTAATTCACTGAAAAAAGCTATCAATCATTTGAGATGACAAGAATCACATTGCTAGGACAACAAACATCGTTTACTGCAACCCCACTATAATGAACTCGTTGGGGGATGTCCAAATAGTTCATTATACCTAAAAGTTTATAATACTGAAATGGACCCACTTATCACACCAAACACTCCTCTTACATAAAACAAGACCAACCGTGTTTAATTTATATTTACACTTAATTCACTGACATATTTATGAAGAAAAAGGAAATAAGTCACTCTTTTCTGTGTGTGTCATGTCAAGGAGGTGGATGGACGGATTTAATTGCAGAGTGTTTGTTTACAAACAGGCAGCCAAAACATAATGTGAAAGCAGAGTGAGGAAACAGGCAAGGGTCATACGAGGCACAGAGTAGCCGAGGCAAGAACGAAAGGCAGAATCCGAACATACACAACAAAGTCAAAACCAGAAGAGCAATATGACACACAAGGTACAGCGTGTATACTTCGCAAAGTCTGTGTGTTTTCAGAGTCCTTATAAGCGCGCTGTGATTACGCTCTGATCGGCTACAGGTGCACGGCAATTAGACCTCGGTAGCTTGAGCGTGCCGTGCATGTGAGGAGCAGTTTGAGGTGAGCTGTTGCACATGCATGTGACACGATGTCACAAAAATAATGCGAATATTGTAAATTTTTAGTTTGTGAAAGTACGATAGTTTTGCTTGCTGAAGAAACTTGTAATCCTGGACTGCTTTAATTTAAGGCATATCCTCCTCATCACGAATTTCTCTTTCCGAGTCACTATCGCAGTGTGATGACCGAGTTAAAGGATCACAAACAGAGGCGATGATTAACTTTGTCTGTTTATGGAAATGACGGAGGTTACCGCTGTATCGTTGTCATCGTCCATCCACTGATTCGCTCGGTTTTCTAAATCTTCATGGTTCGGTTCATTCATGTGTTGTAAATCACTGATGTCAGCAGTCATTTCGTCCTTTTATCGATCCTTTGATCACCATTCTCGATAATCGTTAGTGATCGACACCTAAGTGAGGCCAGTTAAGTCTTTATGGCATGAACACGTATTGTTGACCTGACTGCTGACTTGATTACTTCTTGTTTGTCTCTAGTGGGAAGAGCAGAGGAGCGCATGGCTCAGTGATGTTCTTTTTAACACTCTGACTCACTGTCATTAAAGGTGGGGGACACAAACTTAGTTTATTATGTAAAAGTTCATAATAAAATGCACTGCTTGAGGAGTATCCTCGGCATTACTTGGCAGGTCAGGGTCACGAATGAGGTGGTGCTGGCACAGACAGGTTGCAAGTCTCTGTTCCAGACGTTGAAGGTCAGGAGGTTATGGTGGCGCGGACATCTGTGCATATGCCAGGTGGGCGGATGCCAAAGGACCTCCTGTACAGTGAGCTGAGTGATGGCGCTAGAGGGCGAGGGCGACCACTGCTTTGATTCAAGGACGTGACCAAGTGTGACATGGTGACCCTAGACTTTGCAATGGATGTCTGGCCGATGATCAGGTAAAGTGGTGTCGGAAGCTGCGAGAAGGAGGCGCGAGACTGGACAAAGAGTAGCTACATGGACTTGACTGCAAGCGCAGAAGAACCATGTCTGCTTAAAGTGAATATTCTGGACCAATTTCTTTTTTTTTTTTAATATAAAAAGTATGTCCCTTTATCCACTCATCCAGAAGAGTAATTTTGCACAAGGCCATCTGTCTACAGCAGAAAAAAATAAAATAAAATGCATCTGGAAAAATCCCAAGGGAGTCTGGAGCCAGATTTGTGACGTCACCTGTGGAAGCGCGAGTAGTTACACGGTTTCAGTGCACAGCCTGTGTAGACCAAGCGCTCGCATTTCTCTCTCATTGTCCAGTCTTTTGGGAAACGATGAGTACTAATCCCATCAAGATTGGTGTTGCTACACCCTCCTGCGATACATCTGTTAACCATTTTAATAATTACGTGATAACGCTGAAGAAATTTGCAGAAAACCACCAGGTCATTTTCTCATAAACAAACCAGCGCTGACGTAGGATTCAGAGGGAGGCGTCCCGCACGCGACGTCACGAAAATCAATGTTTGCCGGGAAATCCAAATGGCAAGTTTTTTCAGAGGCGGATCAATTCGCCTCAAATGGCTTGATTTCAACTGAATTTTTCTGGTATTGTGCAAGGTAAAAAAATTGCACAAAATGTTACAGATATTTGACCAGTTTAATATAAAATAGGAGAATTACATTGATCTTGCGCCTGAATTTACCCGTGATATGCACTGTTAAACTGCACTGTAAAATCTTTTATAGATTTGTAGCCAATATACTCGTAGTTAAAAAAAAAAAAAAAAAAAAAGGAGTGTTTGTTATAGCGGGGTTGCAGTGTCTCTGGCAGTGCTGCATATGCACTCTCGTCAAGTGAGATTTTACTCAGATAAGTGCAGTCTGTTGATTTGCGTATTTTGTTGCCAGTAAAAAAAAAAAAAAAAAACATTACACCATATTTCTGATGATTAAGCCTTTGTCACATATACATTACAGCACAGTCAAATTCTCTCTCTACATTTAACCCATCTGAAGCCGTGAACATGTATGCACACAGACAGAGAAGTGGCACTTTGGGATTTTTTTTTTTTAATCAGCCCTGTGATGACCTGGCGACTTGTCCAGGGTGTACCCCGCCTTTCGTCCGTAGTCAGCTGGGATAGGCTCCAGCTTGCCTGCGACCCTGTAGAAGGATAAAGCGGCTAGAGATAATGAGATGAGATGAGAAATTAGAAGCCTTTAGTTGATGGATCTGCATTACTAAGGGAAACCGCGTACTAGTGTGCTGGTTACGTCATAAGCGGATATCTAGTTTCAGCGCAAATGGCTGCGCTCAGGTAAGCCTATTTGTAGCATATCGCAACTTTTAAAAATGGATAAATTGTTAGATTTTTAATTTTTTTTTAATTTAAGGGGCGGGGGGCACATCAGGGCACTTGCCGTGATCGGCAAACAGAGTTCATTTTTGGGTTTTGTTTGATTTAGTGTTTTATTCCTCTTAAACCCAGCTATTTGTCAACTATTACAATATTTATTAAAGAAGAATCATGTCATACATTTTAATCCATTTCTAGTGACATTTAATATTGTTGAATGCCTGAAACAAGTTACTTCCTGTTACCACTTCTTTGACGGCAGCTATAAACAGTTGTTCCCTCACCAGTCTCTCTTTTTCTCCTCTCCTTGACTTCCAGCTTCACCTCTGACTGTTACTGAGCCCTGACACTGAAGATCTCCTCACAGAAAGCGTCACCATATCAATGATTAGACTTTTCTTTTTTCCTGAAATAACAAATAGAACGCTTCACTCTAGTACTTACTTATTTGTCTGCCTCAAATATCCTTAAAATATACTTCAAAAAGGAAAAAAAAAAAAGCTATCGAAGAAAAACTATCACACATTTGACCTTGCCATGACCTTGACCCTATCTGGCTCAATTATAAAATCTGGTCTGTTCATCTGCTGGTTACAATGACAACTCCATACAAATCCTACAGACATTCAGCCACTCATTTTTGAGATATAATGCTAATGTCAGATGGCTACAAATATTTAAAAAAAAAAAAAACAAACACACAAAAAAAAACGTAATGCCCACATTTGTAGTCTAATCACCTCATTTGGTGTTTTTCAGTTAAAAGATGCCGAGTTGTACTAAAACAATGGAATCCAGCTGAAACAGTACAATGGTTTGTGGTGAAATTGATAGATAAATGTGTTCTGTGTGTCTTTCTTTAATTCAAACACTTTTTAAAGGCTCCCCCCCCCCCCCAAAAAAAAAGCTATTTTAAGCCATTCCAGTAGTTAAATTTCAAACAGTTAGAACAGAACAAACAGTAGGAAGACAAACAGATCTGGCTCTGACTGAGGAAGATATGAGTAATGCCTTAAAGGGGAACTGAAGTCATTTTTAAACTTGCTTTATTTCTTAATTAACATGTTATTCAATTACGTTTTCGGTTTTATTAACCTTATATCGTGACTTGTACTGGCATATTATATTACACCAGACCTGGGCATTTTACGGCCCGCGGGCCACATCCGGCCCTTTGGTTCATTCTGACCGGCCCGCATAAGGTTAATTAGAAATTACAAAATAAAAGTATTTGCTAATTTTACCTCATGCATGGACTGAATGTGCAGTGCTTTTATTTTGAAGTTGTGTTCAACAAAAACGCAATGCGCGCAACATGAACATGACATGAAATCCCACGAAACCTAATCCCGTGATAACTACTTCCATAATTTGTCCAGACCAACCACAAACTTATACATCATCCTTCAAACGGTCCAGCCAATCACATAGTGTGACGTCACTAGCAGGCGCCCGAGCTGATCTGTAGATCTGATACCTACACCGAATCGACGTTGTTGCGAGCAGGTCACAAGAAGACTTTAGCCCCCAAAATGTCCGCAAAAAGAAGAAAGGTAGATGCCGAATGCAGGGCTTTCAACAAAACATGGACTGCCAAGTATTGGCTGTACCTACATATGTGAACAAACATTTTCAGTGATGAAGTTTAACAAATCCAGGTATAGATCCTCTCTCACCGATGATCTGTCAGCTGTGCTTCGCATCTCCACCTCAGACATTCAACCTGACTTTGATGCACTCGTTAAAGACCAACGGAGACTAGATTTCTCTCACTGAACAAATAAACTGAAAAACACCAAATGAGGTGATTAGACTACAAATGTGGGCATCATTATTATAATATGATGTATCTTGCTTGATATGTGGAGTAGAAAGACAATATTGTGATGTCTTTATTGTGTTTTGGGGTGAATGTGACTGAAAATAAAAAAGGTACAAACGTTCACGTTTTGTTAACTATTGTTTTGGGAAATTTGATTGAATAAATGACATTTATTGTAAGGCAACCTCGTTTTTTCCATACTCTTACCAGTCTTAGCAGCTTGTAAAAACAATGTTATTTACTGCTTTATATAAAGAAATACAATTAATATGCAGAATTTAGTTCAGCTTTTTGGTCCGGCCCGCCACAAAATTTTCTGTTTCTCATGTGGCCCCATGGAAAAAATAATTGCCCACCCCTGTTACACTGATCGGCCTTTTCGGTTTTTAGCCATGTTGAATGTAGTTCGTTTGGTCCACGGCAGGCGTCGCTTATCCGCGTGATCTTCACGAGACTTGTGCGAGACTTCAAACATGAAGTGTCAGCGCCGTCATTTTGAAAACTGTTTACACAGCGGCCAGATCACCATATCATTCCAATTTACAGTAGGTTAATTTCAAGATTTGCCAGCTTCAACAGTGATGGAGATTATTCCATACGACTTCAAACCATTGGTTAAATGAAGAGAAAAGGAAAAAAAAAACGCTTTTGGATACTAGTCCATCGTGCTGATATTTAAGTCATTACTGTCGCACAATTAAAATGTGCCAGATCAGGCAGCTGGTGAGTTTTCAAAAATAATAAATACATATTATATCAAGTTCTACAGAGAGATAATGAGATGAGATATTATACCAAGTTAATTTCCCACATTAATCAATACAAAGTACCTGCATCTTTCAGGGTTTTTTTTTTAAATCAAGGCTGAATACGTTCCTCTTTGCAGCTGCCTTTTATTAAATCAAATTTGAGACTTAATTTGATTTCTTTCAGCGCAACCGCAATGCATGATGGGATATATTGATTTGGTTAGTGACCATCGGTTGTACACTACTTTTCGTGATGCATTGTGGGATACTTTGAGTGCACTATATAGGGTGTTAATAATCCTCACGAAGGTTTCAGACAGCACTACAAAACGGCGTCCTCACTATATAGTGCCCTATACGGAGTGATTTCGGACACAGAAAACTTCCGGCTTGATTACATCAGCATTCGAAAGAGGGTGCATGCATCTTTTGACAACGTTGGCAGATGTTGGTCACTTTGATTTCCGCTGTACGTTTTACTTCGGTCCTACGAAGTCTCGCACAGGTCTCAGCGAATCTCGCTTATGGCCATCGCTTTGACATATGGACTGATATATCACATAGCATATTTCAAAACACCCATAACTTGCTATAGCAGTGACAAAATAGCTGTCAGAGATGCATTCCTGCATTTTATAAAATGAGATAAATAGAATTGAGATAATAAAAAAATTGCCTTCAGTTCCCCTTTAAAGCAACAGATCAGAAGCTAAGAACTGATCTCACTCCATGGACATCTTCCTGTCCCCTTTGCTGTCCTTTCCACAAAACCTCTTTTCATGTGATATGAGGAAGTCTAAAAACCCCTAACAGGCATCTATGGATGAAACGCAGGCTCTCATTCTGTACACAAGCAGCTCAGGTAAGTAGGCCAGTGCCAGTGAAGCACAGCACTATAATAAACAGGTTGAAGAGCTTGGGATTCATGCTTACTTTCTGGAACAATGGCCTTGGCCTCAATGATTCAGGGTAAGGTGTCCTAAATGTGCATATCTCAGTACCGTGGATCTACTCAGAGGCATCCTGAGCTTGTATTCTGCAATGAGTCAATTGATCCTTTCAGTTGTTGGTCCAATCATTGATAATATTTGGCAAATTTCTCCATAAACTCCTACAGTGATCAGCAAAAGATCTGCTCAGAGAAGAAAAACTCCCGTCTCTGTAGAAGTGCCCGTCTCCTCTTTTATTCCAATTAAAAGCTCTTGTTTAGGGGTGTGGCTTTGATCTAATGTCTTTTTTTTTTTTTAAATTACTGACTAAACCAAGCAAACCAGGTGGATATAATAATGATCCCTGCAACTAACAGGGATGCTTCCCATGCTTCCCGGACTATATAGTGACCTCCAGAATTACTGACGTTCATAAAAACGAGCAATTTCAAACTGTGAGAGGAATAAAACACTCCAGGTGTGCTGTTGTAGGAAAATCATCAACGACGGGTATAATGCAATCTGACAAAGTTACTGTTAGCACTACGAAGCACTTTCAGAAGTGTTTTAAATCACCAATATTATAGCAGCTATAAACAAACCGTCATTTCCTCACCAGCCTCTCTTTTGTCCACTCAAAGATTTTTTTTTTTTGGGGGGGATGCAGCTTGTTATAGGACAACAAATGTGTAAAGTCTTCTGCACTGAAAACATTTCCGCGATGAAAAACTTACTGTTACAAAATGCTGACAATTCTATTTACCATGTTAAATATCAACATGTTTATGGGTCTGTCTCAGAAACTGGGTACTGTGGGGGTACCCCACTAAATATACTCTCAGTCAATAAACTATATGGTTTTGAATGGTGATGTTGGTTTTAATTTGAAATAAAATGATGAAAGAAACAATACAGATGAAACTAAATCTTTGATGTGAATACTCTATTCAGAATTTGGCAAAAATTCTGCAAATTTGTGGAAAAATGGCGGCTTGATCTGGGACATGATAAATGGTTGACTACATCGCATTCCCTTAAGAAGGCTGTAGTCCACTGAAAAGTCTACAGTTATCACTAATTGTATTTTAAGTTGTAACTTTATCCACCTAAGGATTGGTGCGCTCACAGAATAATCATAACCGCAATAAAACATCATGCAAAATATTTGATCACCGTTGTAACTCCATTTTCCGCAGACCCAAAACCAATACAATCGTGTGTTTTGATCTAAACGGAAAGCCTCAGGGTCAAGGTCACTACCTCACCAAAAGTAGTAACTTACAATCACTACGCCATATAAAAACTTAGTTATAAATCTGCAATTTTGTTTTTTAAAACAAAAGCTGAAAGTTAGGTTTAGAATGTGTTTCTTACAGAATATATTACGATGGTAGCTGGTCTTGTGTGAATTTCTGAGCTATAAAATGAGTTGTGGTCTATTTTTTACCGTAGCGTGTTATTTGTATGCGGGGAAGGACACACATTAACAATTTGCATGTGTAGAATGGAATTTTCCACTCCAACAGTTAGAAGTTGATCGTGCTTCCATTTGTGGTCTTTCTGTTACGCGGGTGATCTGTTCGGACGTCATCACTGAAAAGGTGAGTTTTGACAGTTTTATTTTGTTTTAGTCTTGCAGTATAAGGCAATAGAATGTTTCTTTTTCATCTTACTTTCATATTTCGTAGTGTTTGCATATTTTTGGCCAATATTTTGCAACCATGGTCAATTTAGATTGAACTTTTGATAGAATCTACGGCCAGTCATTCTGCCCCGCCCCCGCTCCGTCCGGTGCGGTAGTGATGTCCCGCTGCTCGCGCGCTGCAGCAGAGATCCGCGCGACCTTCAGCCGGTACAGTCGCTGTTCTTTTACCACCGCCGTTATTCTCATCTTTCCGGTGTGTTCTTGATTTTTCCATTGTGTCCTATTTCGCCATATCAAATACCCAAACTGTATCATATTATTCATATTTAAGTGAATAATCAATTCAGTCATCATAATTTCACATTTTTAACCCAAGCAATCAAAAAGAGGAAATTTATTCAATATTTTCACTCATCTGTGAAGGAGGGGCTTTAATTCTTCATGATGTAGTTATTTTATATGGAAATCAATTTTACAAAAGCATTTGAATTGTAATCAAAAAATTTTTCCACAGTGGAGGCCAGATAAAGCAAGATGCTATCTTTATTCTTATTAAACATGACAAAAGAAACATTGAGTGTTAGGTAAATGCAAAAAAAAAAAAAAAAGTAAAATTAGAAAATTTATTTTTTGATCAGAATGTCCCAAATGAGAGACCAGTTTCTGAGACGGACCCATATCCGTTTACTATTAGATTACTTAGATTAGGCGGGGCATATGCCAGCCAACTTTATCATAACCATAGCTGTTACCATAGAAACTCATTAGTGCAAGTACATGAATTACAACTGGCACTGTCAGAGTGCTGTATCGGAAACTAATAAACACCTCCTGACCAATCAGATTTTAGAATTCATCAGTGCGGTGGATTTTTTTTTTTTTTTAAAGTAACAAATCAGGAATATTTTGAGCTCAAAACAAAATAGTTTTATTTAAATATTTTTATAGAATTTCTCAAAAAAGCAACAAGTATACCTTCGCAATGAGGATATTAATGTGTATTTTAAATGTAATTTGAATAATGAACAGGTTGTATAAAGTAAACAAATTTTTTTTTTAGTCTTTAGTGCTCCAACATGAAGGTATAAACCAAAGGTTATTTTACTTTGAGCCAGAGCTTCACACCAAAAATACCATTAACTGTGCTACAGATCACTGCGAGGCCCACGGCTGGTATAAATCACACGGGTTCACTCTGCTGTCAGTATGGACAGACCTCAGATCAGATCATACACGCTAAAGGGCATTTTGGTTAAGACACTTTTGCACGCCACTGTTTGTTTCTCTACAAAAAACACAACTTGCTTGTCCATCACAAAGAAAACAGCGGAAGCAGAATTACACTGGATACATCAGGGACACTGACGAGCTTTGGGGGTGTTAACTAGAACAGGTTCCATCTTAATGCTGTCTTGAATCAGAGCATTTTTCATCACAGAACAGGAAAGAGTGCAGGAAAGGAGAACTGAGAGAAAGCGAGTGATGGGGAATTAGAGAGAAAGAAAGATGGGGGAGGGGTTGACTGTGTATTCAAAAAGGACCCAATGGGGGAAGTGTAAGAGATAAAAGGCAAATGTGGTGTGTGAGTGAGAGAGAAAGAAAGAAAAATGCAGCCCAGGTGGTTTAGCAGGGAATCAGAGTGTATGCGATATTAATGCCAGAGTGAAGTAACTCATCAGCTGGGCATTAAGGGACCAGCTGCAATTACATATCCATCCATCCATCCATCCATCCATCCATCCATCCATCCATCCATCCATCCATACGTGTGTGTGTGTGTGTGTGTGTGTGTGTGTGTGTGTGTGTGTGTGTGTGTGTGTGTACAGATAAATGATGGCCAGTCCAAACTGAGCATGTGCTCAGCCAGCTACAGATAAATGAGTCCAGGTGGCAAGGAGGGATGGGGAAGTCCTTCAGTTCACTGCAGTGACCACGTAACGTAGCCAGTGTGGCTCAGCGTGAACATGTGGAAACTGATCAATTCTGTAATCACGCATAGACAACAAAACAAGCAGGAAAACGTTAGCAGCTGTACAGACTTTTTATTCTAATCGCTATCGTGTTAGAAAGCTGAAGAAAGCTATATAAAAGATGAAAAAACAAACAAACAAACAAACAAACTACAGCTTGTCATGTTAATGAGAACCCAAAAAGCTCAGTTCTGTCAAAACTCATGAAGACTCTCTGGTGGCAGAAAACATACCGACACTGTTACCGCTTTCCATAAAATAATCACCATACCAACCATTAGGTGCTATTTTTGTAAAATAACAGGACATTTTTAATCAATATATCATTAGGATTAGATTATGTGAAGGGCGGCACGGTGGTGTAGTGGTTAGCACTGTCGCCTCACAGCAAGAAGGTTCTGGGTTCGAGCCCCGTGGCCGGCGAGGGCCTTGCTGTGCAGTTTGCATGTTCTCCCCGTGTCCGCGTGGGTTTCCTCCGGGTGCTCCGGTTTCCCCCACAGTCCAAAGACATGCAGGTTAGGTTAACTGGTGACTCTAAATTGACCGTAGGTGTGAATGAGAGTGTGAATGGTTGTCTGTGGTGGGGTTTACATTAGACCGTATAAGCGGATCATCAGATTAACGTTTTTAAAACGATTAGTGTGCACACAGCAACGCCAATACACGATTCGCGTGCACACAGCAACGCCAATACACGGATACGCTCAGCTCCGCAGGCATCCTGCGCTCCAAATCACTCCGCCCTGAACAGCGAGTGCCCTCTGGAGGGTGCGCACTCCGGCCCTGCGCAGCTCACAGAGCACGCGAGTGGAGCACACGAGCAGTGATTTGGGACTGAGCCGCTGTGTGTGTGCTCTCAGTGCATGTCGGGCATGCGCGTCACTTACCACTTGCAAGTGGAAGGATGGCAAGCCTAAAGACAATCCTAACTACACAATGGGCAGTATTTGCATCAGTATTTGCAGTATTTTCATACTTTTATACTCTTTAATGAAAGGTGATACAAGGCGGAAGTCCGCGCCGTTTTTCAGCAGTCGCGTCACATGACCAACGCCAGCAAATCAGGAAGGTGGATGTCACAGTGACGTTGTCCAATGACGACGCCAGCTAGAGCTCAGCACAGCGTATCCGCGTATTCTCAATGTTTACACAGCACCGGAGCTGACACGATCTGGATTGAATACGTGGACCCTGGCGGATTCCCGTTTCCCGGCGGTTCCAGGCGTTTTAATGTAAACGGACAGTGCATCCGCGAAGAAAACGAGACAGATACGGTCTAATGCAAACTTGGCCTGTGTCTATGTGTCAGCCCTGCGATGACCTGGCGACTTGTCCAGGGTGTACCCCGCCTTTCACCCGTAGTCAGCTGGGATAGGCTCCAGCTTGCCTGCGACCCTGTAGAACAGGATAAAGCGGCTACAGATAATGGATGGATGGATTATGTGATGCACCCACGATGCATTCCTATGAATGAGCCGTTACTACAGAAACATTATGTTCAAAAAAAGTCAATAATAAAAACCTGCAATTTGATTTAAATTGCCGCTACTTTCAGAGCTGTGACTGAAAATCAGCCAACACCTTCTGACTAATCAGATTTGAGACTTTTACAGCACTGTGGTTTGGTGTAAGAGCTGTACATTTGCATCGTGTACTCAATTTAAAATGTTTACTGTAGGCATATCAGGTGAAAATTCAAATTCAATCCAAATTGCTTGAAACTGAGCTCATTGAATTCAGAATTGAATGCAGAACAACATACTTTTTACAGAATTAAAATGTTTATCCGTTTGAGATACAGTGGGGCAAAAAAGTATTTAGTCAGCCACCAATTGTGCAAGTTCTCCCACTTAAAAAGATGAGAGAGGCCTGTAATTTTCATCATAGGTATACCTCAACTATGAGAGGCAGAATGGGGGGAAAGAATCCAGGAAATCACATTGTAGGATTTTTAATGAATTAATTGGTAAATTCCTCGGTAAAATAAGTATTTGGTCACCTACAAACAAGCAAGATTTCTGGCTCCCACAGACCTGTAACAACTTCTTTAAGAGGCTCCTCTGTCCTCCACTCGTTACCTGTATTAATGGCACCTGTTTGAACTCGTTATCAGTATAAAAGACACCTGTCCACAACCTCAAACAGTCACACTCCAAACTCCACTATGGCCAAGACCAAAGAGCTGTCAAAGGACACCAGAAACAAAATTGTAGACCTGCACCAGGCTGGGAAGACTGAATCTGCAATAGGTAAGCAGCTTGGTGTGAAGAAATCAACTGTGGGAGCAATTATTAGAAAATGGAAGACATACAAGACCACTGATAATCTCCCTCGATCTGGGGCGCCACGCAAGATCTCACCCCATGGGGTCAAAATGATCACAAGAACGGTGAGCAAAAATTCCAGAACCACACGGGGGGACCTAGTGAATGACCTGCAGAGAGCTGGGACCATAGTAACAAAGGCTCCCATCACTAACACACTACGCCGCCAGGAACTCAAATCCTGCAGTGCCAGATGTGTCCCCCTGCTTAAGCCAGTACATGTCCAGGCCCGTCTGAAGTTTGCTAGAGAGCATGTGGATGATCCAGAAGAGGATTGGGAGAATGTCATATGGTCAGATGAAACCAAAATAGAACTTTTTGGTAAAAACTCAACTTGTCGTGTTTGGAGGAGAAAGAATTCTGAGTTGCATCCAAAGAACACCATACCTACTGTGAAGCATGGGGGTGGAAACATCATGCTTTGGGGCTGTTTTTCTGCAAAGGGACCAGGACGACTGATCCGTGTAAAGGAAAGAATGAATGGGGCCATGTATCGTGAGATTTTGAGTGAAAACCTCCTTCCATCAGCAAGGGCATTGAAGATGAAATGTGTCTGGGTCTTTCAGCATGACAATGATCCCAAACACACCGCCCGGGCAACGAAGGAGTGGCTTCGTAAGAAGCATTTCAAGGTCCTGGAGTGGCCTAGCCAGTCTCCAGATCTCAACCCCAGAGAAAATCTTTGGAGGGAGTTGAAAGTCCGTGTTGCCCAGCGACAGCCCCAAAACATCACTGCTCTAGAGGAGATCTGCATGGAGGAATGGGCCAAAATACCAGCAACAGTGTGTGAAAACCTTGTGAAGACTTACAGAAAATGTTTGACCTCTGTCATTGCCAACAAAGGGTATATAACAAAGTATTGAGATGAACTTTTGTTATTGACCAAATACTTATTTTCCACCATAATTTGCAAATAAATTCTTTAAAAATCAGACAATGTGATTTTCTGGATTTTTTTTTTCTCATTTTGTCTCTCATAGTTGAGGTATACCTATGATGAAAATTACAGGCCTCTCTCATCTTTTTAAGTGGGAGAACTTGCACAATTGGTGACTGACTAAATACTTTTTTGCCCCACTGTATTACAAATCAAAAGATTGAAAAAAAAGGCTTAATTTTTAGAAAACTGTTGTGATAATACGTCTGAGGATAACATGGTCCAGAATGGGCCTCATTGATCGAATGAGATCAAATGTTTTTTCTTCGTAACTTTTCTATCCCCCCCCCCCCCAAGATATTTACATGGAAATTGGCAGACATACAGATGGTTGTATACTGAACACAAAATTTGAAAAATTTGTAAAAACAAAATTATGCAAATTTGTATTTATTAGTATTAGTTATGCTAATTAGGTAAAACCGCTAAATCGGTACACTCTTAAGTTTCCAGTAATGGCTTAGTTTGTGCAATATCAAGCTGATCTTAACTCTCATTCATACATCACAAAGAAGGAGAAATCAATGTTAATTATGAAATACAAATACAATGATAAAATATGCATAAGCAAGCACCGAACGTCATTCCCATCCACCATTCTTTATCAAAATAAAAAAAGTAATAGAAGAATATTTTTAATACCCTCTTTGTGCTCTGTAGGCCTTCGCTTTTCTAAGTAGGGCCTACTAATGCTTATATGAAAGAATATAAATGGATTATTTCGATTAATCTTCACAGCTTTCAAGGCTAACTTCGGAAAGAAAAAAAAAAAAAAACTGCATGAGCCGCATCCAGTAAACAATACCAATTAATACCAGAATTGAAACTGACGCTCGCGTTTCTGACTTCCAGTTTTTAAAAATATAATTTCGACCACCAAGTTCTCAATATTTTTCATCAAAACAAGTACAGTTATATTCTAAAGTAGTTATTTACATGAATCAGTTTAATTTTAAAAAATAAGTTAGTCAAGCTATGAAAACTTACTTCAAAGTCTTCTGTGACGCCTAACATCAAAACTAAGCGATGGAAGTTTTTGCTGAATACATCATCAGAAACGGTGAGAGCGAGCGAACACCCCTAGAAAAGTTCTCTGATTGATATTCACGAGTAATCCAGTCAGAAACTGATCAGGAGAGAGAGCCTGACCGCTTTCCCGTGACTCAAAAAGCACCAGCAGTTTCCCGACATCACGCAAGTAGAGTTTTTACTCTGTTGTACCAACTTCAACCTGCAGTTACTCCCAAAGTACTGCACAGATCTTAACGAGGTAAATTTCTTTGGAAAGCAGAGATAAGCTTTTTAATGATAGCGTTCGTAACAGAAAATTGTAGACGTCTCAACCTTCAATCGCCTTTCTTTTGCCTTGAATTCCCAGCAAAAGTGAAAGGTAAGATGTACAAGACAGTAGTGAGAGCAGCTGTGATGTCTGGATTGGAGACCGTACCCTTAACGAAGAGACAGGAGGCAAAGTTGAGGATGTTAAGGTTGGCGATGGGAGTGACGAGGTTGGACAGGATAAGGAACGAGCACATCAGAGAGACAGCAGCACATGTGGAGAGTTTGGGAATGAAGCTAAGAGAGATGAGACTGAGACGGTATGGGCACATCCTGAGAAGAGATGCAGAGCATGTTGGAAGGAGAATGTTGAGGATGGAGCTGCCAGGCACACGAAAACGAGGAAGGCCAAAGAGGAGATACATGGATGTGGTGAGAGAGGACATGAAAGTGGCAGGTGAGGTAGAGAAGGATGCGGAAGACAGGGAGCAATGGAGACGAAAGATCCGCTGTGGCGATCCCTAATCGGGAGCAGCCGAGAGAAGTTGTTGTTGTTCATGACAGAAAATATTCAAGTATTAAGCAATGACAGCCTTGGAAACGTAAATTGTGCATGCAGATGTTCATTTTCACAGCACGGCCAGCGAGCGTCTGATATGCCTACTTACTGGTGGAGTTCAACAACTGCTCTTAATGTCAGTTTGGAGTAAACAGAGAAAGGAACTTAAAACCTATCCATGTAAACATGCTGAAATCATCATTACTCATGTTTACACATACAGATCAAGTCGAAAAAGAAAATACAGCACTATTCCTTTAAATGGTCAGATTAAGTCTGTCCCTATTCAGCAATAAGCAGCATATAATGCATCGTGTCTCTAATAATCAGAGTTTTCCACATTTCTATAAATGGATTGTAAAATACTGGGTTGATTTGGCTGAGTGACAGAAGAAGCCTACACAAAAAGAGGCTTTAGCACCAAGTTGCCACATTGACAGTCAGTTAAAAGTACACAAAGTAGACTCACGCCTCCTCCCATTCCATGACAAGGCTCTCCACATTCAGACCAGGCCTGTCAATCAAACACCTCTGTGTGGCCTGAATTCCCAAACAGCTGCTTGATAAACATAAGCAGTCCACAATATGAAAGACTGATCTTATTTTCTTCAGCACACATTATAATAGCCTCGCTGAAGCAAAGAATATCCAGACACGAGAACTGAAGGTCTAGAAATGTTTATTACAGAGAGTTGCACTACTCTGCACAAATAAATTACACATGAAGGTCAGAGACATTCAGACGTAGAAAATAAGGTTTCACACAAAATATGATCCAAATGTTCAGAAATGAAGGATGATTTCAAGAAATCGTAGTGAAGTACAGACAGAGTCTGATCTGACGAATTCAGATTTGAAACAGTGGCTTAGTTCAGTCCTATAAAAATGACTGCAGTCCTGTGATGCTGTGTTCACTGCGACTGAACCAAGCCAGGCAGAAAACTCAGCAATAAGACAGTGCAGAGAGAAAAACACAACCAGAGCCTTCACACACCAGGGAAAAGAACCCCATAAATGCATAACTAATACTCATTCTCTCTCACACTCACTCACTCTCTCTCTCTCTCACACACACCTAATGCACCACAATGACCCACTTTGCCAAGACAGACTATTGAGAGACCACAGCCAGAATAAGCAGCGAGACGTTGTGGAATGTTCCAGATAGAGATGTTACTAACAGATCATCAACTCATTCGAACTCTATCTGAACGTTTTACAACGTGTGGCTCCAAAGCTGAACATGCCCCATCACCTTAGCCCAAAACCTCCACAGATGCCATACTTTCAGAATACGAGTACAAGAGATAATATTTAAAAGACAGGACTCCCTCCATGTTTCCTCCCAAACCACAGAATACTACTGAGGAATCCCTGGCCATACAACAGTCGGCTGCTTTAGCCTGCAAAAGAAAAACAGAAATATTATTTTCCACTGTGTGTACAAGGGAAGTGTGGGTAGAAGTATGGTCATCATTACTATTACAACCCCAATTCCAAAGAAGTTGGGACGCTGTGTAAACTGTAAATAAAAACAGAATGTGAAGATTTGCAAATCATGGAAACCCTATATTTCAGTGAAAATAGTACAAAGACAACATATCAAATGTTGAAACTGATAATTTTTTTTTTTTTTAAATATATGCTCAGTTTGAATTTGAAGGTCAGCAACACGTTTCAGAAAAGCTGGGACAGGGGCATGTTTACCATTGTTGCATCATCTCCACTTTTAACAACACACTCTAAACGTTTGGGAACTGAGGAGACCAATGCTGTAGTTGTGAAAGAGAAATGTGCCATTCTCGCCTGATACAGTTTCAGTTGCTCAACAATTTGGTGTTTGTTTTCTCATATTTTGCGCTTCATAAGGTGCCAAATATTTTAAAACGGGAGGCAGGCCAGTTTAGCACCTGGACTCTTACTACAGAGCTATGCAGTTTTAATATGTGCAGAAAGCAGTTTGACATTGTCTTGCTGAAAGAAGGAAGGCCTTCCCTGAAAAAGAGTTTGCCTGGATGGCAGCATATTGCTCTGAAACGTGTATATATCATTCAGCATTAATGATGCCTTCCCAGATGTACAAGCTACCCATGTCATGTACACTAATGCACCCCCATACCATCACAGATGCTGGCATTTGAACTGTGCACTAATAAGCCGGATGATCCCTCTCCTCTTTAGCCTGGAGGACGTGGTGTCCATGATCTCTAAAACGAATTTCTACTTTTGATTTGTCAAACCTCAGGACAATTTTCCACTTCACCTCAGTCCATTGTAAAAGAGCTTGGGCCCAGAGAAGGTGGCGATGTTTCTGGATATTGTTTATATCTAGCTTTAGCTTGTATTTGTGTATGCAATAATGAAGTGTTTTCACAGATGACAGTTTTCTGAAGTGTTCCTGAGCCCATACAGTGATTTCCACTACAGGCATGTCTGCTTTTAATACGGTTTCGCCTGAGGGCCTGAAGATCACAGGCATCCAATGTCAGTTTTCAGCCTGGTCTCTTGCATACAGAGATTTCTCCAGAGTATCTAAATGTTTTAATGATATTATGTACCAGATATGATGTGATCCACAAATTCTTTGCAATTTTACACTGAGGAACGTTATTCTTAAATTGTTGCACTGTTTTAGTCTGGCTAACGCGACTTCAAAGCTCTGCGAGCATTTGGTCTGGCAAAGATATTAAGCCCAACCGTTTCCCAAAGTGCGTGGTTGACCCGCCTCCCTGAAATGCCTCAGTTTGCTACTGGTCGAAGCCAGAAAAGGCTGTGACGAAGCTTAAACCAATCACATCACTCTTTCCTCTGACGTATGTGACGCGACGGGGCTAACTGGTAGATTAAACTCTTACCGAAGCCGGTCGGGAGCAAGGCGAAAACGTCCTTCCTTTCAATAAATACCTCCAGGGCTGCTCTTTGCTCCGTTTTCAATGAGAACTTGCTCCATGTTCGTAATGTTTCTAGTGAATGAAGTGCTTCCGGCATAGATTCTGTAAACAATCTATGGCTTCCGGTTGCAGTTCTACTACGTCACTGCCTTGAACACGCCTCTACCCAGGGCCGTTGGAGATGCTCAAAGTTGATTGGCTCCCGATTTTTCGGGAGCTTGGAAGAGCTGTAGATAGCTTGCCTTGCCAGACTAAGCTCGCAACAGGCCCTCGTGTTGCGTCACGCTTAGGATGGGCGGGCCCAGGCTAGCACTGTTTGCCCACGCAGTCTTTCACAGAGCAGTGAACCCCTCCCCATCTTTACTTCTGAGAGACTCCACCTCTCTGGGATGCTCTTTTTATACCCAATCATGTTACTGACCTGTTGCCAATTAACCTAATTAGTTTTTTTTAAGCATTACACAACTTTCAGTATTTTGTTGCCCCTGTCCCAACTTTTCTAAAATGTGTTACTGACATCAAATTCAAAATGAGCATATATTTTTTCAAAAATAAAATAAAAATTCTCAGTTTCAGCATTTGATATGTTGTCTTTGTACTATTTTCAATGAAATATAGGGTTTCCATGATTTGCAAATTAATCACATTCTATTTTTATTTCCAGTTTACACAGCATTCCAAGTTTTTTGGAATCGGGGTTGTATTAACAACCCCAACAGCACTTTCACAAAATCTTATTCATCTCTGCTGACGTTGCGAGACTTTAAAAATCTTTTATTTTAACTGTTCAAGCACATCCACCAAAGCAAATTCCTTGTATGTGAAAAGGTACTTGGCAATAAACTCGATTCTGAATGAGCACTTCACATGGCTCACTTCTTCTATGATTGGTATTCTTGCAAGGAGGGAAAAAAAAAAGTGCCGACACTAGTTCTTTTTGTGTGAATCTTTGTGCACAAGCCATCGGGGATCCAAGGTCCTCTAAATGAAAGCTGAACACTCCATTAAACCCATAAATTACTGAAACTCCACAAAGCTCATCCTACTGCCTGATACAGACTGGTGGATTACAGGGATGCAAATACAGGACATAGGTCAGGGTTGAGGGAGGACAGGGAGGAAGAAACACTCTCAATTACTCAGTCATTTTAAGAACTAAATCGTTTTAAGATCATTTTAGATAAATAAGCCTTTTCTTTATTTTAAACCTACACATGCACCACACGTTGAACAAAAACTGATCCTTAGTAACATTGAGTGGATCCATCAAAAGCTACATAAAGGAAAAATCAAATCTAAATAGCTAATTTGAGAACAGTGAGTAGTCCCCGCTTTAGCCTACATGGCTATTAATCGCCAGCTTTGCTTATGCCACCTCATGAATGACTCGATAATGCAGAGCAGACTGCGACTGGACAGACAGAGGAAACATTCAAACGAGAAGTTTGTGTTTTAATGCGCCACTGGAAATTAAAAAAAAAAAAAAAAAAGTGTGCAATATTACCCTCCCAGTGAGGCATGCCCAGAGAACCCCGGGGCAGACCCAGGACACGTTAGAGAGATTACATCTCTTGGCTGGCCTGAGAACGCCTCGGTATTCCCCCGGAAGAGCTGATGGCGGTGAACAGGGAGAGGGACGTCTGGGCTGCTCTGCTTAGGCTGCGACCCCCGTGACCCGGACCCAGATAAGCGGCAGAAAATGGATGGATGGGCAATATTACCTAATTAATTACTGTCACCAAAGCTCACCAATATCACACTTGATTTAATTAACTGATAAGATAGGAGGCCATGATTTTTGCCATGATGAAATAAAATGAATTCTACCATCTAGAAATCCCTACAGTGTCTTAATTTGAAAAAGAAGACCTTTTGAATCCTTCTTTCTTTGATTTTCTCCCTCGCATGCTGAAGTAGACAAAGATAACACCGATAATCCAGATAGCTTAACCTCCATGGCTGCATATTGTTAACTGCAGTCTTAAATAAGGGCGAATAAAAACAGAGGGTGGCTCATTGCCAACTGGCCTCAGCCATGCATCATTATCTAAAGCACAACACAAAAGATGGACAAGGGAACGAAGCCAAGAAAAGCTGAGGCCAAAGATCTCAATCACTCATGAGCTTTCGCTTAGTGATGAAAAATAGAGAAACTATTTGAGAGAAACACAGTTTGCCATCTTGATATTTACACACACACGCACCTCACAGCGTAATCAGCAATTTTATCAGAGGTTTCCAGGACATTTAACATGCCAGAGAGTGTTAAAAGCAGTGCTCAATAACTGAGGTATTCACCCATCTCATCAGTTTACTCATGACTGCCATTGAAAGCTCTCAGCATCATTCAGCTTTCTTATTCAATCATGACAAGACAGTTCTTAAAAAGGTAACTCAAGGTTATTAAAAAGAAAATGAGAAATATTCACATGGGCTTGTAAGCAGTGGGAATCTAGTCAAAAGTCAAGAATCTGAACGAGAGGATAGCATATGGAGCCTCAGCAACTGGCAGTCACCAGTGTTTGGCAGGTTTGCTGCTCAGTGCTCAGGTTTTTGCCAAATAATAGATGGATGGAAATGTATGAATACATGCTCAATAAATTCTGGCTTCATGGTAAAGTCCTGAACATTTAAAATAACAAGTTTGCTTTATATGAAATGACATACAGTCTCCTGAGATCACAGTGTCCTCATATGGGAGCATCACGTTTTCTCAAAAATGTGCGCGCCTTCGTCCTCCGAAGATCTTTTTTGGACAGTTTGATGTTGCTCTTTTTTAGGTCATGAAATTCTCAGTTTGAAGGTTCAGAATGCAACATAATATAAAATGCTATTATTTATACACACACATACTATTTGTTATGGGGGAAAAAAAATGCTCTCACACAGACACAATCAGGAGAGGTGTATTATTCTGTGGCAGTAGGAGTGTGGTCACATGTCAGCTGTGGATGGAGAGAAGGCCGGTAGAACCAGCAGGTAACAGGATTTGTCTCACCTGTTGGATTACCAGCAGTGTATTTGTGTGGGTCTTGTGTTCTTTCAGAGAGAAAGAGAGCGCACTGAACACCATGCACACACACAATATACTAGTGCATCTCAAAAAATTAGAATACCATGAAAAAGTTCCTTTTTTTCATAATTTAATTCAAAAAGGTAAACTTGAATATATTCTATATTCATTACATGTAAAGTGAAATATTTAAAGCCTTTTTTGTTTTAAATTTTGATGACTATGGCTTATAGCTCATGAAAATCAGAAATCCAGTATCTCAAATTATTAGAATATTCCCTAAGATCAATCAAAAAAAGGATTTACAATACAGAAATGTCCAACTTCTGAAAAGTATATTCATTCATACACTCAATACTTGGTTGGGGCTCCTTTACCATGAATTACTGTATCAATGCGGTGTGGCATGGAGGTGATCAGTCTGTGGCATTGCTGAGGTGTTACTGAAGCCCAGGCTGCTTTGATGGTGGCCTTCAGCGTATCTGTATTTTTGGCTCGGGTGTTTCTCATCTTCCTCTTGACAATACCCCATAGGTTCTCTACGGGGTTCAGGTCAGGCAAGTTGGCTGGCCAATCAAACACAGTAATATCATGGTCAGCAAACCATTTGGTAGTAGTTTTGGCACTGTGGGTAGGTGCCAAGTCCTGCTGGAAAAGGAAATCAGCATCTCCAAAAAGCTCGTCAGCAGATGGAAGCATGAAGTGCTCTAAAATCTCCTGGTAGATGGCTGTGTTGACTTTGGACTTGATAAAATACAGTGGACCAACACCAGCAGATGACATGGCACCCTAAATCATCACAGACTGTGGAAACTTCACACTGGGCTTCAAACACCTTGGATTCTGTGCCTCTCCACTCTTCCTCCAGACTCTAGAACCGTGATTTCCAAATTAAATGCAAAATGTACTTTCATCTGAAAAGAGGACTTTGGACCACTGAGCAACAGTCCATTTCTTTCTCTCCTTAGCCCAGATAAGACACTTCTGACATTGTCTCTGGCTCAGGAGTAGCTTGATATTAGGATTGCGGAAGTTGTATCCCCTTTCTTGAAGATGTCTGTGATGGGTCTTGATACACTGACACCAGCCTCAGTCCACTCCTTGTGAAGCTCTCCCAAGTTCTTGAATCAATGTTTCTTGACAATCCTCTCAAGACTGCGGCCATCCCTGTTGCTTGTGCACCTTTTCCAGCCACCCTTTTCAGCAATGACCTTTTGTGGCTTACCCTCCTTGTGGAGGGCATCAGTGATCGTCTTCTGGACAACAGTCAAGTCAGCAGTCTTCCCCATGATTGTGGTTGTGTGTACTGAACTAGACCGAGAGACACACTGTGTTCATACTGTTTTACTCAAACTCAAAATGAAATATTCTAATATTTTGAGTTTATGTTTTTGTACTGTATGCCATACTGATTAAAATTAAAATAGAAAAATGCTTGAAACATTTTAGTTTGTGTAATGAGTCTATAATATAAAACATTTTCACTTTCTTAAATAACTGATGGAAAATATTGAACTTTTTCATAATATTCTAATTTTTTGAGATGCACTAGTATATAGAATAAAATAAAAGTTACTGGAAAGTGAAAGCAACCAAAATAAAATGCACCTTCAACCGGTATTCTCCCTGACCTGTGGAAGTGTTATATATTCATTTTTTAAATTAATTATTTATTTATTTATTTTAAAGACACCTTTCCAGAAAGGTTTATAGGATACCTGTTTCAGAGTAGACAAAAACAAATTTTATGAAGTGCACGGGCATGAGTAAGCAGTCAAATTGGAAGCTCATGGCATGACTAGGTGGTAAGATATAAAGTTTGTGGGGGCAAAGAAAGACTCCTGCGTAATTATTTACAACCTTCATTTATTCATCCTCAGTAGCTGCCTGGTCAGGGTCATAGTGGTTAACATTAGACTAATCATTTGTTTATATTTTGGTAAAAAGAACCAAGTAAATTAATTAGGAAATGTCACGGGCAGGCAGAAACAAAAATAATAACTGTGCAAGTGGCATTAAAAATCCTGTGCACTCTATTTAACTAACAAACAAACAAACTAAGCTTCCTATCTGACTGCATTAGGCTCCTGCCACTTTGGGTTCGACTGAATACAGACACAGATGTAAAACTCGGCAACACTAAACAGCTACAGATACAAATTCCCATAGTTATCTGGTGCTAATAGACAAATAATGAGAATTTACAAGGTATACATTATACAAATGAAAGAAATTACAAGGACCATTGCATTCTGGGTCTCAAGAAACACGGACACTGGACAAGCTAAATATTGAGCTGGATGATTCTCAATGCTGATTGATTCAGCCAAGTTTGCACACAGACAAGAAGCAAGCTATCGTGATGTTGCTGTGATAAATATCAGTAAAGTGCCAGGACTTTACTCTTTTGTAAGGTATAAAACTCGACTTGTAAGACTCTAGCTAAATATGCTCGAGACTTAAATAAGCAGCTACAAGACAGCAGAGTATAATCAACGTGATTACGTAGTGTTTGCTGAAATGCAGCAGCAGACGACACTTTCTGCTGCAGTCCAGCATGAGGCTGGATGAGTGACAAATGAAAGACACACGCTTGAAGCAAGAGGGGAGTCAAGACAGTGATTGGAGTGTAGGTTACTGCTTTTTGATGCAAGCCTAATCTAAAGCTCAGCTGTCAGCCAGTGATGCTCTCTGGGGTGAGGCATACACACATAGCATAGTAAAGCAGGGTTAGAGGGAGGTGGACACACAAGAGTACACACACTCCCACTGTCTTACTATTACAATGATCATGAAACCAATCATTAAGCAAAATGGAACAGATATGACCATGACACGACCTGAGAAATGAGACCCATCTTCACAGGATGCTGAGGGCAGGCAAGCCTGACAACACACACACAAAGGGGAAAGATGCACACAGTGCAGTGGAATAATAACAGCAATGGGGTGAATAATAGCAGCCATACATCACATGCTATTCACGGTCATCATAGTGAAGCACCACTGGGCCGATGGTGTAATGACTACGCAGGAGGACACGGATTCTGTTTCTGTGGGGCTGGTACTGGTTCCATACTTTTCTATCTTGGTTTGGTTCGGTTCAAGCACCAAAATGCTGCTCATCGAGAACCACTGACACATATATACACATTATATATCTCTCTCCCTCACACACACACACACACACACACACACTATTTTACACTTTTTGTAGCCAGCTAATAATCTTTCAGTTCTTACCTGGGGGATTTTCACACATTCGTCCTTGCAAAAGGCTTCCAGTTCTACAAGTTTCTTGGGCTGTCTTGCATGCACTGCTCTTTTCAGATCTATCCACAGATTTTCAATGATGTTTAGGTCAGGGGACTGTGAGGGCCAGGGCAAAACCTTCAGCTTGGGCCTCTTGAGGTATTCCATTGTAGATTTTGAGGTGTGTTTTGGATCATTGTCTTATTGTAGGAGACGTCTTCTTTTTAACTCCAACTTTTTTTTTTTAACAGATGGTGTGATGTTTGCTTCCAGAATTTGCTGGTATTTATTCAAATCCATGCTTCCCTTGACCAATAAAATGTGCCCTGTGCCACTGGCTGCAACACAACCCCAAAGCATGATCGATCCACACCCACGCTTCAGAGTTGGAGACGTGTTCTTTTCCTGGAATTTGGCACCCTTTTTGCTCCAAACATACCTTTGCACATTGTGGCCAAAAAGTTCTATTTTGATTTCATCAGTCCACAGGACTTGTTTCCAAAATGCATCAGGCTTATTTACTGTAGATGTTCATTTGCAAACTTCAGACGCTGAATTTTGTGGCTAGGACTCAGGAAAGGTTTTCTTCTGATGACTCGCCCATGAAGGTCGTATTTGTTCAGGTGTTGCTGCATAGTAGAACAGTGCACCGCCACTCCAGGGTCTGCTAAATCTTTCTGAAGGTCTTTTGCAGTCAAACAGGGGTTTTTATTTGCCTTTCTAGCAACCCAACGAGCAGTTCTTTCAGAAAGTTTTTTTCATCTTCCAGACCTCACCTTGACCTCCACTGTTTCTGTTAACTGCCATTTCTTAATAACATTACGATCTGAGGAAACAGCTACCTGAAAACACTTTGCTACGTTCTTGTAGCCTTCTCCTGCTTTGTGAGCATCAATTATTTTATTATTCAGAATGCGAGGGAGTTGCTTAGAGGAGCCCATGGCTGTTGATTTTAGGGACAAGTTTGAGGAGTCAGAGAATTTATACAGCTTTGAAATCTGCATCATCTGACCTTTCCTAACGAAGAATTTGAACAAGCCACAGCTCAATAAGCTAATTAAGGTCTGGAAGCTTGGTAAAAGTTACCTGAGAACTCAAATGTATTGGGGTGCCCAAACTTTCGCATGGCGTTCCTTTTCTTTTTTCACTCTCCAATTGTACAAAACAAAAATAATACACAAATCTTGCATAAAACGCCGAAAAGAAATGTGTCATAAGCTCTGTTGGTTAAGCCCCTGTCCTTTGTACACGCCACCAGTCATGATTGGCAGTCGTGACTGGTGGTGTGTACAAAGGACAGGTACTTAACCAACAAACAGAGCTCATGACCCGCACTTACTGGGAATTCCTCAATCATGCGGAATACAGTAATTGCAATCCCCAGTCCCAATCACGAACGGGGTTCAGCATTCGTGAATCTGTGCGTCTTAGCGGAGGGTAGGCACATGCTGATCCTCAGGGCATCACACGTTATTTCATATTCATTCATTCATTCATGTCAGTTCGTCACTAACGAATGAAAAATAAATACATAAATAACTACACAAAAAAGAAACAAATAAATGAATAAATAGCTTATTATTGTGATTTTTTTTTTAATACGAGTGCAAGTATACTGCTGTTCTCAGCTTCCACAGATTATACATGTGGCCAGAGATGGAAAGTATTTAACTTTATCTGATTGCATGACACTTGTTTATTGCAGGACATGGTCAACACTACAAAAGTACTTAATTAACTGTATTTCATTACTAGAAATGGTATGGTATCATGTGCGTCTGCATGTGTGTTGGCGTGGCAACACACAACACTATCCAGCTGTGGCTTCATTGGGAATTAGTTCCATTAAAGAGTAAACAAACAATCGATCGATCGATCGGCCATATTGTGCCAGAAATGCCAGCTACTTTGTATGAATTTCTTGTTTATAGACTTGTTTTATTAAAAGCCACATCACACTCGCAGGTGTGCTGTCGTACTGAATATTAGCACAGCTGTGATTATCCGCAGTACTGATAGTCGTTATAACAGCACTCTTTTTCTAGCAATATTGCTTCTTGCACTCACTCAGTCTTAATATTACATTTATTTACTTACTTCGACATTTTCAGTTAGCACTTATTTAGTACTCAAAAGTGCTTGCTACAAGACTCGACTGCTCCTCACACAAGGGTTCTTTGAACAGGAGTTCTCAACTGATTAAACCTTCACTTTTCAACACGCATTTCAACAAAATCAAATCTTTCTTGGAGCAGATAATGCTGCTATAATACAGCTAAATAATTTCAACACAAATTTCACCCTGTATGTGACTGTTGTCTTTGTTGATGCCTGTATGGTGTACAAATTATTTTTAATTGACTTTAAAGGTCCCATGGCATGAAATTTTCACTTTCTGAGGTTTTTTAACGTTAAAATGAGTTCCTCTGACCTTCTTAAGTCACCCCAGTGGCTAGAAATGTCATAATGTGTAAACCAAACTATGCCCAACATTTGAGAATGGCGCATCAAAACGGTGCGTTGATAAGCTCTTCCCTTTACTACGTCAGCAAGGGAGATGATCCCCACGCCCCCCTTTGGATTCCCACCCACTGTATGGATTGCCTGCCCAACTCAAAAGTTGCTGTTTGTCCTACCAAGCCTACTGCGCATGCGCAGAACACATGACTACATTTTGTAGTGAGGAGCCCATAGAAGACACAACATGGAAATTGCGCTGTACATGGATGTGACAACACAGAAAGGAGTCCGTTTTTACTGCCGACAGGAGAGCCCCTGAAGACGCAGTGGCTTAATTTTATTTACTCCAATAATACGCCGTCGAGTCTACCTAAGACGGTGTATGTTTGTCGGAAGCATTTTCCTGATGAATGTTTCCACAACTTGGGACAGTACAGGGCAGGTTTTGCACATCAACTGTCACTGAAGCCTGGGTCTGTGCCAAGCATCCCTGCCGCATCAGCCACAAACACCGAACAAGTAAGTGTATAACTGGTCATTTTGCCGTGTTTTAAAATCGGTGCGTTAGCCTAGCAATGGCTACATTAGCTGTGCAGCTAACCGCTTCCTGCAGTTAGCCAGGTACATGGGCTCGAGTTGTACCATTTTTTTAAGACAGGGCGGACGGACCAGGGCATTCGCCCGCCTGGCCGTGCCCGACGAGGAACGCTCTCGGCCGGCTTGGGAGGCAGACGGCAGCCCCTCCTGGAAGCGCAGTTTTACCATGGGCCTCATGCGGAAAAAAATGACAAAGTCCCAGTTTTACCATGGGCTCGAGTTGTACCATTTTTTTTTTAGACAGGGTGGACGGACCAGGGCATTCGCCCGCCTGGCCGTGCCCGACGAGGAGCGCTCTCGGCCGGCTTGGGAGGCAGACGGCAGCCCCTCCCCCTCCCCCCATGGCACGCCCCCACCGTCTACCCTTCCCCGCCTCCTGCTTCTCATTAGCAAAACAACGCACTGGGAAAAGCGCTGAAATGGGGCTTTCTTCCAGGAGGCTATATCTACGTACCGAGGGTTCATTTCAAGAAAGGCTGTGGATATAACATCCGGAAGCCTCCACGAGCCCGTTTAAAGCATCAACAAACCACCATGCCATGGGCCCTTTAAATGGTAAAATATACTTTCTGGAAAGTATGATTTATTCTGCGAATTATAAAACTGATTACGTAATAGTCTGGGCAAAACATGGGCCTGCTTTCTGAAGCAGCAGGGACCCTGCAACAGAAAAATGTAACTACAGCTCAGAGGTGGAAAAACTGGATTGACAAAGTAAAAGTCCTGCTTAGGTTTTCCTTCTGCCTGTGCTCTCAACACAGGTGATTTCACCAATTAGCTCATCAACCTGGCTTAGGGAATGTGGTAATTAGGATCAGCTGGTTCATTGAATTGGCTGGAGCAAAAATGTGGCAGGGTTTTTACTTTCTGCACCCGGGTTTTTCCACCTCTGCTACAGCTAACAGTGTCAAAGGGTGAAGGTGAGGGGATTTTCTGCTGAGCCCCTGGTACCTGCACTTTACTGTAATCAGTGATCTTCCTCTTGTAGGTCTGTCACATACAGGCAGTCAGGGCCGCGTTAACCCTTGCCGAGGCCCTGGGCAGACACCCCCCCGAGGCCCCACGCCCGCCTGTTGTCAACTGCGCTCAGCAAATTCACCCCCTCAGACGTGCCTGTCTAACTAGACACAGAAACTTAAATAATGACAGTGGCACAATTAGAAATACTATTGAACGATAAAACTTTATATCCATCAACACCTATTTAATCGAGAAAAAGCAATGGTGAAATAGGCAATTGCATGGTGAAAAAATCCATCAGACATCACGGTTAACAAGTCTGGTTAACTAAAGTTTAGCCTCAAGAAGCCTTTGAATGAGTGAGTCAATGAACAACATGTCAAGAACATAACCTAGGCCTACAACAGTTTCTTTAGTATTCAGAACAAGAACATTCATTTGGTATATAACCGTTCGTTTTCATTTTGGAATCCAGGCGACTTTTAACTTGTGAAAACAAAGAGCGATAACAAAGAAAAATATCTTGCTTCTCAGAAATAAATCTCAAAATGTTAGGCTATGTGAAACATTTCATCCTTTCACACACGTAATGTCCCAAACAGCAGTGGCACACAGCTTTGTGCATTCAGTTTGACAGCCATGGGTCAACTTACAAGGGCACTTTCCTACTTTTCTGGAAAGCGAAGTCATTAATTAAATCATTGAACTCAAGCTGGCGTAGCGTGTGAAGACATGGTGGACAGTGATCATATTGACAATGACGGGTGATTTATGCGACGGGACAAGGTGGGCTTCCTTACGGGTGGCGAAATGCATCAAAAAATGTTATCAATATGATCAAAACTTCTGAAAATATCGTTTCATATTTTCCAATCTCGCTACCTCCGAGGCCCCCTAGTGGCCGAGGCCCTGGGCAGCTGCCCATGAAGCCCATTAGGATAACGCGTCCTTGCAGGCAGTGTTTCAGAATCCCCTTCACATCAGAAATCTGTTAAATGTATGAGGCAAGAGCATCACAGAAGAGATGAACTCTCATTCCCACTCAGTCTTCCAGAACAGAAAAGTAACAGATAGTGTATTCCCGCCTGAATGTATTTAACCCCTTGGCTGCCACCCATAATTAATTGTAATGTGCCGGGCATATAGGACAAAAATAGGTCAAAATTGGGATATTTTGATAATCTTTCTCCAACTTGTTCAGAACTTTATATTTTTAATATTTGTATAGAAAAAAAAAAAATCACAAAAAACACTATTGTAGAGTAAAAATAACTTTAGTAATCAAAAACAACTTCAAAAACATCCAAAAACGGGTCTTATCAATGAGAACCTGTCCATAAACATGAATTACTAGTACTTGAAAACACAATGATCCATGCATTCCAAGTACCTGGGTACCATTTTTATGACCGTCTTTGGTACAGCCCAACCGTGAATAGAACTCGCGATCTCCCGATTGACTGTTAACCACTAGGCCAACTCGCAGTAACGCGCCACTGTGAAGTAAAAGTAATGTGCCATGAAAGGTACACAAAAGGAGGTGTTTGACGAGTAGTGTACGTCATAAGGCACAGCGGGAAAAGATTTCATGACGTACGTGACCCATCCAAGGGCACTGAAGGGGTTAATGGAGTGCTATGGAGCGGCAACTATGTGAGACCGGACATGACACAATTTATGAGGCGGCGAGTCTGTCGTTGTGAAAAGCCCAAGCCAGAAGCCGAGACATTTGCTCGTCAGTAACGTGGCACGAGTCGAGCTGCACTGCATCCATGCTGAGATTTGTCTTCTTGTTTCACAATGTTTGTGTTCATGCAAAGTTAATTTATAATATTTTTGCTAATACAGTAGAACTCCTGTATCTGCTGACTTGCTCAAGCACACAAGCACAACCCCTCAAAACTACACACCCGGAATGCAACGGGCCACGACGCACACATGCTTTCACTTTTTCTCCCCCACATCGCATTATTTAAACCCTGGCTTCAGTTTGTTTGTCTCGTGCTTGTTTTTATTCCCCAAGCTAATGTGCATTGTGTTCTTTACTTCTACTGTCATGATTTCATGCCTGGTGTCTTTGGTTGCGTTGACGATCCTGTGTAAATAAAAGGTTTCTGCAGTTGCATCTCCGCAGCTCAGCCATGATAAAAAGATCAAGTGGAAATGTCAGAATCCCAAAAAGAAAAGAGAGAACACAAGAACATTCAGATGACTTATTACAGTAGTATTAGTTACTGTTGTTGATGTTAGAGCGCGTGCAGTTTATAAATTAATCACAGATACACATGCGCACAAAAACAAGCTTTATATATATATATATATATATATATATATATATATATATATATATATATATATATATATATATATATAAAAATAAATAAGTTTGCTCATATCCGTAGTTTCGGCTCTCTGCATAAGATCTTGGAATGTATCCTCCACGGATACGACGTTCCCACTGTACCTGCCCACATTTGCTTGTCGTTTTGACTACAACTAGTGCCATCACAATATCACTACATCATTTACGTCACCACTAGCAACATCACAACTGGTTAGAACACGTAAATCTGACTGTATTAATTCCCACTGGAGCAGGAACAAAAGATTTCCGCCAATGTTACTAGGTCTGCAGGGGGAAAATTAAAGTTTCGACTTGGCTGTTTTGCTCTCATTCCCACAGGGCACTATTACAGCATAATAATGGAAAATATATGGTTTTCACTGAGAGTGGAAAGGTGGTAGAACACTCATCTCTCTCAAATCCATACTAACCACACAGTGGTCTTGCAGTGCTAAGCAAAATGGCTGATCTACAGATTCAGCAGATTTGTTTACTGTGGAGCGTTACACAGCGCTGCCAGCAATGAAACAATTCCCTTTTACATACGCACTTTAACGCAGGAATTTCACAGCAATTAATCGTGTGAAGGGGTTAAGTGTGAACAGAGATAGAGTCAAAATCCTGGGAAGACTGACTAATGCCGCTTTTCCACTACCAACGCGGCTGAGTTGGGCTGAGCCGTGCCGTGCTGAGTTGGGCTGCGTCGAGCTGAGTGGGGCTGTTGGAGTTGCATTTCGACTACAACCGCGCTGAACCGTGCTGGCTGGAAGTGGGTGGACACATTGGGTGGAGTTAGCGAAAGTGGGTGGACGTCATGTGATGTCGTTCGGCGGCGCAAACAGTGACATCAGTGAGCTTTTAAGCGGTAGTCTCACGACCCGGATAGTAAACAATAAACATGGAGTCGTTAGTGTTGCTGGTCTTGGTGCTGTGGCTTGTTGTCACCGACAACGCCAACAGATACTGGCAAGAGCGTATAGATGAGGCGAGGCGCATAAGGCTTCAGAAATTCTCGTAATTCTTCTTCTTCTGGGTTTACGGTGTTTACAGATCCCAGCGTGCTCGCGGGGCGTGTGTGGGCATGTGAGGACACTCCTCCTCACCAATCAGTGCACAGGGGAGTGTCTCCTCACGCCCCTAGCCCCACTCGGCTCGGTTTGGCTCGCTTCAGCCCCACTCCAAAACCGTGCGAGTTTTGGGGGCTAAGCAGGGCTGAAGCGTGCTACTCTAAGGTAGTCGAAACGCGAGCCATGTCGGGCTGAAGTGAGCTGAAAAAGGGTAGTGGAAAAGGGCCATAAGTGGGCCACACAGAATCCTTGGAAATGCAGCACTAGTGACTAGCAGGCTAGGAGGAATAGTGCAGATGAAATTAAATGCTTGAAGAATTAAGTCCACCAAATCAGTTCATTTAATAAGTCAGAACACATGTAATGAGACTTTCTGGTGAAAGCGTTAAAAATGTTAAGAAAGTTAGCATGATGCAAAACATCTGAACATTTAGTCTCAGGTTGTGTGTGTGAAAACATTACGACAATTTCCTTCAGGCTTCCAGGTTAGGATTTGGGCAGAATGTGGTTGCCACTGCTCGATATCACATAGAACAAGTGCTGCCAGGCAAAACAAACCTTGCCCGGCAGCACTTATTTGAACCTACACGTTGATAATGGTAATATTTCTCAATCATCAGCTGTCAGGTTATAGTCTTATGAAATCCATGACCTTGAGTTTGACATTTCAAAGTCATTCAAGGTCAAAGGGTCATGGCGGCAACTGAAAGACCATATGGGACTTCTTACATGTTGATAATGGTAAACATCCGGCTGTCATGAACCATTTAAAAAGTTATGGCCCTTTGAAAACCCATGACCTTCAGTTTGACCTTTCAAGGTCACTCAGGGTCAAAGATCATGGTGTCAAATGAAAGCCTATATGGCACTTCCTCCAAGTTGATGGGAAATATCTGTCTATAATCAACCGTTTTCAAATTACAGCCCTCTGAAAATCCGTGACCTTGAGTTTGACCTTTCAAGGTCACTTAAGGTCAAAGATCATGGTGCCAAATGAAAGGCCATATGGGAGTTCCTATATACTCATAATAGTAAACATCTGTCTATCAGCAAACGTTTAGTTATAATGAAAAATGTATGTATTTTGACCGAAAGATTGACCTTTCTGGTGACCTTGACCTTCACTTTCACCCAATTACCCCTAAAATTTAAATCAGGTAATCTACAGACCATTGCCCACCTACTCTGAAAATCTCATCTCATCTCATTATCTCTAGCCGCTTTATCCTTCTACAGGGTCGCAGGCAAGCTGGAGCCTATCCCAGCTGACTACGGGCGAAAGGCGGGGTACACCCTGGACAAGTCGCCAGGTCATCACAGGGCTGACACATAGACACAGACAACCATTCACACTCACATTCACACCTACGGTCAGTTTAGAGTCACCAGTTAACCTAACCTGCATGTCTTTGGACTGTGGGGGAAACCGGAGCACCCGGAGGAAACCCACGTGGACACGGGGAGAACATGCAAACTCCACACAGAAAGGCCCTCACCGGCCCCGGGGCTCAAACCCAGGACCTTCTTGCTGTGAGGCGACAGCGCTAACCACTACACCACCGTGCCACCCTACTCTGAAAATCTGAAGTCAAATCAGTGCAACCATCTAGACACTAGATTGTTAAGACAGACAGACAAAACAACCAAACAAACAAACTGGTAATACTTTGTCCCGCTTACTCCGTCACAGGCGAGGTAATAACACAGTATAATATCCAGAAATAAGATTAAAAGATTCTCTCCGTGTCCGTGTGGGTTTCCTCCAGGTGCTCCGGTTTCCCCCACAGTCCAAAGACATGCAGGTTAGGTTAACTGGTGACTCTAAATTGACCGTAGGTGTGAATGTGAGTGTGAATGGTTGTCTATGTGTCAGCCCTGTGATGACCTGGCGACTTGTCCAGGGTGTACCCCGCCTTTCGCCCGTAGTCAGCTGGGATAGGCTCCAGCTTGCCCACAACCCTGTCGAACAGGATAAAGCAGCTAGAGATAATGAGATGAATTAAGATTAAAAGACCGAGAAAGAAAGCCATCTTGCTTTCTCCATCACATTGCCTAAATAAATGGCATTTTCTGAAGATTACATTTTCCTGCTCTGCTGTTAGTTCTTAGTGGTATTTCTCCTGTTCATCTTGAAGTGGATTTCAGTTAGCGCAAAAGATATTTCATTTTGACGTTCTTTGCGGTGAAGGACAGCAGCTCTCTTAACCTATAATCAGCTCTTTTGCTACTCTTCATCCCCATCAATAATAATTCTAAATCCTGACCCAGGATAAATTATTCTTCTGCCACTCTAAACTGATCCATGAGCTGAGTGATGCCTGAAAATGAATGACCCATCTTCAAGATCCTTCATCCCACACGCACACACCAGCCTTTGCTGAGCTTCTCCAAACCGCTGCTCTCACATCAGGCGGGGACAGATGGTGGCATTCAGTCATTTGAAAGTCCACATAAATTTCGAGCTAAAATGCCAGGCCAGCACTGTGCCATGAATATGCTGTTCCAGTCAAGCAGATGTGAAGAGGAGATTTAGGGGCATTAATTTTTTTTTTTTTAAAGAGAGACAACGGACTCACCAGAGTGGAAAAACACAAAACACGCGTATTAACAGTCTGGTAACAGTCTTATCCATTTCTTTAATGATGTGTGAAATCAGACAGAAAATGAAAAGGGCAGTCAGCAAACCCTTTATTACTGAAGTCCTACTACAAGGCCAACTCTAGTTATCCCATTGTCACAACTTTCACAAAAAAAAAAAGTTTCCCCATCTGACTTACTCAATACGCACAATATACACAGTAAATTACTCTTATCTTAATACGGAAGCTTCAGCATGTTTTATATGGAGGGATTAAGCAAACTGCTGACTTTCACACCCCTGGAGGCTTCTACAGTGGCTTTGAGCCTGAACACTTAGCATGTGCAAAAGCTCGTGCAGCAATATGAGCGGAGGGGGAGTTTATCACAGCTCAGCTATTGACTGCAATCACTGCAGTGTCTCTCATTAAGCAGTGCTGGGCCACAGACAGCTGCCTGATAAGAGCCTGAGCATCAGCACTAACGGGGCTTATCAGTCACCGAGATCCTGTCAGGCACCAGATGTGACGTTACAGAGGCATAGGATGTTGCTAACACACAAGCTGACTCCAAAGCCTGCGCTTGAGAATTTGTAGTTATATCTGTGTACGTGTCTGATAACAAGAGCTTTGAGCAAGTTTCAAGAAAACTTGTTTCATTTGAACTAGCATTTAAAAAAGTAATACATTTACGTTTTAGCACCTACAGGCACCCTGTTTTAAGACAAAGTCGCAGTAACGTACAAAAAAAAAAAAAACCTTAAAAATAAAAGCAAAAAAAATTAATTTCAAAAAAGGTTTTAAGGCAGACTCATCTCTGTGTGCCTTTTGTAATATACAATGCCATTAAAATATTAATGAAGACACAGATTACCTATAAAATCACCTAAAAACCTGAATCTAATATTATACAAACTTTTTAAAATATTATGTTAATGTTGCACTGTCTTCTGCTAATTCTTGCTACCTATTTTTTTTTTTCTAATTTAAAAAAAAAAAAAAAAAGCTAGTTCCTTCTTGATCCTTTAAAGCAGTGTTTCTCAACCACTGGGCTGTGGTCCATTAGTGGGCCGCAATTTATTTAATTTTTTTATCCAAGTTGAAGCTAATTTTTAGGTCAGGTCCAATTGCTGGGTTGCATCCGACATTACATCTGCTTCATTAGATGTGCAAGACATGAAGTGGTGGTCAGCTGAGCTCAATGTTCACAAAGTGTTCTGATCACTGGGGCTCCTTAATAATCGTTAAAATGCCCTACGTTTGTGTGGTTTTCGGCTGCCTGAATTGAACAAACCGTGAAACAAAAATTCCTTCCGGGTTCCCCGTGAAATGATAAAGGGTGAAAGAGCAAAGGATTTTACCAAAAGATGATGAGAAAGGTGGCTCTTGAACCTTTCACGGTGATGGAAGGGAGCAGAGTCGAAGAACACTCAAGTTTGCAGTGATAACTTCGTGAAAGGTTTGTAAATTCCTCTGACTTATTTCATTTGAATTCACAAAATCACTTTCCTCGCCATTTTCCACTATTTCATGTTTTGAAGTTCAGGAGATGCTCAAGTCCTCAGATGTGTTTTTGTTTATTGTTTGATCGTGGTCGCCATACTGTAAACCAATCCGTACACAACACCTGTAATACACACATCTGTAAAGGTGTTTCTGTGGATCTTTGTGAATGATTTACCTGGAAAAGAAGAGCAGGGAGGACTGAGAATCGAGCGGCTATGGTTTGTTTACACCCAATACTAAAACTTGTAGCGTCCTAGCAACCATCACAAAGATGCGAACAAAGAGCCCAGAAATACTACTTACCAGGGCATAAATGATACAGGATTTATCTTGCTTCTTAATCCCCAGATCTTTAACACAGCCACATATAAAAAGTTGTACGCTTCCATGCTCTTCCAGGTTTTCATGTGTTTGTCTGTTTAGAACGATGTCTGCAGCACCAGGTAGTTTGAGATGTTGGGGAACTCAACGAAGGGATAATTTTCCAACTCGGAGGAAAACTCCTTCTTTGTTAGTGTGTAAGGATCTATCCTACCGAGTGGTTTCTATATCCACTTCTTTTGAGTGTACTTCTTGGTTTTAATAACTTGCTTGTTTGCTGTACACAAACATGGCAATCAGTTCTTGTGTTAATGGACCAGACTCCACTTTTGGATCATTAATCCCTTTTGTCTGAGAATGCCCTGCATGCATGGTTTTATATTGGCTTCTGGCACATCCATACAGTTTTAAATACAATACCTACAATTAAAACAGTTGATTTTTATTGCATTTATTTAATTCCTGGGCTCCCATCTGTAACAGGGAATCATGTTGCATTCCATTAATATACTTGACAATCGATTATTAGATTCTAATAGAATAAATGAGCCAAAATAATTGGGGATCTTTTTTAATCTCTTTTTTTTTTTCTTTCTCAAAGATAACAAGAGAAAAAAAATGCAGCTCGTCAGTAGCAAGAAACCAGAACACACTCCATCCGAAAGACTCTCATATTGAAAAATATAAAAGCTCTGGCGCTGAAGACTCCTTCCATAAATGTGAAACAAACCCCTCCTTGCAGGAAATTAAAAAAATTCATCTATACCCCCTGACCAATCAGAATGGAGAATTCAACAGTGCTGTGTTACAGAATGAGTCAGGTCCTCGCTGCCAAACCCTGAGATCTGTACTTCAGCATCTAGCATAATGGCTAACATTACACAGCTCTGAAGTTCTCAACACAGTGCTAGGTGTCTCACAGTCAGACTATGATGAGTTAGCTGAGCCCTGGGGACTGTTCTGATAACCTCAGATACATTCGAGAGATAGATGTGACCATAAAACATACAGTCCACAAGGAATAAAACAAGCCACAGCATGAACAGGCTCTAACAGTCTGCTGTGTGACCAAAGACTCAAAAACAGAACAAAACAAAAAAAAAACCACAGTGTGAAATAAATCCAGTGCATTGGTATTAATAAGAGTCATTACATCATAGTAGTAATTGTTGTATAAGATAGGCAGTGTTTTGGAAAGGTGACAGGTGTGTGTACTCTAGATGAGAATTAAAGAGGAGCAGAATCAGGTCATTTCTGTAATAAAGCTGACTAGCCAGGACACAGATCTCAGTCAGGACACTTCCCATATAGTACACTTTAATTAAATAGGTTTATAAGGACATGATTAGAGTTTATAGGATTTAATTACCCATCAGAGCATATCTGCAAATGTGAGGTCATGTTTTGAGATAAACAAACCAAAAGGTTTAAGGGTTGTTTTACAATCAGGGGACAAAGTTTGTGTCACAGGGGTCCAAATTTCAAATTGATTCAAACTGGTTCTTGTACCAGTTTTTAAGTGAAGGACAAGTTAAAGAACAGATTTCAGGTAATTTTTTGTATGGTAGTTTTGTGTAATCTGCTATAAGATGGGAGAAACAAATGAAGTGATTCTCGGAGAGGACTTTTTTTTTTTGACAATTCAGAATCCACTACTTCCATAGTGCTTTTAAATATAAGGCTGTAAGCTTTGTGTTAGTTGTCTGTAATATTTATGTCCCAATATCTTGACCACATTTTAGGATGAAAATAATCATTTTAGATGTGTTATTTTATATTGAAAAATTAGCTGTCTGGGAGAGGACATTTTTTTGACACAATTATATGCGAATTTGATCAAAATAGTCTGAAAACTTACTGGCATTCAACATTAAAACTTAACTATATTTCCAATGATATGGAACCAAATATGTGTTTTATGGTATAAAGAATGATTTAAGTGCATCCCTTTTGGAGCTACCTGTGGTCAAAAAAGCACTTTTTCTAAATGACACGAGTAATTTTGCTAAATATGACATATATTGCCATACATTCACCAAAAATAACGATATCACCAAATTTTTTTTTTGCATGGTAAATAGAGCTATCACAGGGCTACAATAAACAACCAAGTTTATTTAGTCAAGCCTTTTGGTATTGAAGATAAGTGTTAAATGTGATTTTTAGCTTGTGTACCCTGATTGTAAAACAACCCATAAATAAATAAATAAATAAATAAATAAATGGGGTGGAGGAGATCACCAACCTCTGTCCTCCTCAGGACGCTCCTCTTCCTGCACGTGGCTGGGGGGTCTGTATGGTGGAGGGAGACGCATGGGGGGAGGTGCACTCCTCTGGTCCGATTGCTACCTCACACACAGACATACGCAGGCACAAAATGAAAAGATCAAAATACTACATAACCATTCATCTTCAACTACTCAAACACGTAAACTACAGTGGTGCTTGAAAGTTTGTGAACCCTTTAGAATTTTCTATATTTCTGCATAAATATGACCTAAAACATGATCAGATTTTCACACAAGTCCTAAAAGTAGATAAAGAGAACCCAGTTAAACAAATGAGACAAAAATATTATACTTGGTCATTTATTTATTGAGGAAAATGATCCAATATTACATATCTGTGAGTGGCAAAAGTATGTGAACCTTTGCTTTCAGTATCTGGTGTGACCCCCTTGGGCAGCAATAACTGCAACTAAACGTTTCCGGTAACTGTTGATCAGTCCTGCACACCGGCTTGGAGGAATTTTAGCCCATTCCTCCATACAGAACAGCTTCAACTCTGGGATGTTGGTGGGTTTCCTCACATGAACTGCTCGCTTCAGGTCCTTCAACAAAATTTAGATTGGATTAAGGTCAGGACTTTGACTTGGCCATTCCAAAACATTAACTTTATTCTTCTTTAACCATTCTTTGGTAGAATGACTTGTGTGCTTCGGGTTGTTGTCTTGCTGCATGACCCACCTTCTCTTGAGATTCAGTTCATTGACAGATGTCCTGACATTTTCCTTTAGAATTTGCTGGTATAATTCAGAATTCATTGTTCCATCAGTGACAGCAAGCCGTCCTGGCCCAGATGCAACAAAACAGGCCCAAACTGTGATACTACCACCACCATGTTTCACAGATGGGATAAGGTTCTTATGCTGGAATGCAGTGTTTTCCTTTCTCCAAACATAACACTTCTCATTTAAACCAAAAAGTTCTATTTTGGTCTCATCCGTCCACAAAACATTTTTCCAGTAGCCTTCTGGCTTGTCCATGTGATCTCTAGCAAACTGCAGACGAGCAGCAATGTTCTTTTTGGAGAGCAGCGGCTTTCTCCTTGCAACCCTGCCATGCACACCATTGTTGTTCGGTGTTCTCCTGATGGTGGACTCATGAACATTAACATTAGCCAATATGAGAGAGGCCTTCAGTTGCTTAGAAGTTGCCCTGGGGTCCTTTGTGACCTCGCCGACTATTACATGCCTTGCTCTGGGAGTGATCTTTGTTGGTCGACCACTCCTGGGGAGGGTAACAGTGGTCTTGAATTTCCTCCATTTGTACACAATCTGTCTGACTGTGGACTGGAGGAGTCCAAACTCTTTAGAGATGGTTTTGTAACCTTTTCCAGTCTGATGAGCATCAACAACGCTTTTTCTGAGATCCTCAGAAATCTCTTTTGTTCGTGCCATGATACACTTCCACAAACATGTGTTGCGAAGATCAGACTTTGATAGATCCCTGTTCTTTAAATAAAACAGGGTGCCCACTCACACCTGATTGTCATCCCATTGATTGAAAACACCTGACTAATTTCACCTTCAAATTAACTGCTAATTCTAGAGGTTCACATACTTTTGCCACCCACAGATATGTAATATTGGATAATTTTCCTCAATAAATAAATGACCAAGTATAATATTTTTGTCTCATTTGTTTAATTGGGTTCTCTTTATCTACTTTTAGGACTTGTGTGAAAATCTGATGATGTTTTAGGTCATATTTATGCAGAAATATAGAAAATTCTAAAGGGTTCACAAACTTTCAAGCACCACTGTATTTCATATGCAGCACAAGATGTTTGTATACTGTGTTATTTATCCGGCCTTGAAAAGCTTTTAAACAAAATGTAAATCAGTGTTCAGAAATGAAATAAAAAAAAATAAATAAACTGGTTCACTCCAAGCAGGCTGTATAATACAGTGGTGCTTGAAAAAGTTTGTGAACCCTTTAGAATTTTCTACATTTCCGCATAAATATGACCTAAAACATTATCGGAGTTTCACACAAGTCCTAAAAGTAGATAAAGAGAACCCAGTTAAACAAATGAGACAAAAATATTACACTTGGTCATTTAATTTACTGAGGAAAATGATCCAATATTGCATATCTGTGAGTGGCAAAAGTATGTGAACCTCTAGGATTAGCAGTTAATTTGAAGGTGAAATTCGAGTCAGGTGTTTTCAATCAATGGGATGGCAATCAGGTGAGTGGGCACCCTGTTTTATTTAAAGAACAGGGATCTATCAAAGTCTGATCTTCACAACACATGTTTGTGGAAGTGTGTCATGGCACGAACAAAGGAGATTTCTGAGGACCTCAGAAAAAGTGTTATTGATGCTCATCAGGCTGGAAAAGGTTACAAAACCATCTCTAAAGAGTTTGGACTCCACCAATCCACAGTCAGACAGATTGTGTACACATGGAGGAAATTCAAGACCATTGTTATCCTCCCCAGGAGTGGTCGACCAACAAAGATCACTCCAAGAGCAAGGCGTGTAATAGTCGGCGAGGTCACAAAGGACCCCAGGGTAACTTCTAAGCAACTGAAGGCCTCTCTCACATTGGCTAATGTTAATGTTCATGAGACCACCATCAGGAGAACACCGAACAACAATGGTGTGCACGGCAGGGTTGCAAGGAGAAAGCCACTGCTCTCCAAAAAGAACATAACTGCTCGTCTGCAGTTTGCTAAAGATCACATGGACAAGACAGAAGGCTATTGGAAAAAAGTTTTGTGGATGGAGGAGACCAAAATAGAACTTTTTGGTTTAAATAAGAAGTGTTGTGTTTGGAGAAAGGAAAACACTGCATTCCAGCATAAGAACCTTATCCTATCTGTGAAACATGGTGGTGGTAGTATCATGGTTTGAACCTGTTTTGCTGCATCTGGGCCAGGACGGCTTGCCATCATTGATGGAACAATGAATTCTGAATTATACCAGCGAATTCTAAAGGAAAAGGTCAGGGCATCTGTCCATGAACTGAATCTGAAGAGATGGTGGGTCATGCAGCAAGACAACGACCCTAAGCACACAAGTCGTTCGACCAAAGAATGGCTAAAGAAGAATAAAGTTAATGTTTTGGAATGGCCAAGTCAAAGTCCTGACCTTAATCCAATCGAAATGTTGTGGAAGGACCTGAAGCGAGCAGTTCATGTGAGGAAACCCACCAACATCCCAGAGTTGAAGCTGTTCTGTACGGAGGAACGGGCTAAAGTTCTTCCAAGCCGGTGTGCAGGACTGATCAACAGTTACCGGAAACGTTTAGTTGCAGTTATTGCTGCACAAGGGGGTCACACCAGATACTGAAAGCAAAGGTTCACATACTTTTGCCACTCACAGATATGTAACATTGGCTCATTTTCCTCAATAAATAAATGACCAAGTATAATATTTTTGTCTCGTTTGTTTAACTGGGTTCTCCTTTTCTACTTTTAGTACTTGTGTGAAAATCTGATGTTTTAGGTCATATTTATGCAGAAATATAGAAAATTCTAAAGGGTTCACAAACTTTCAAGCACCACTGTAGTTATGAAATGTTGCCATGAAACAGCTCAGTGTAATTTACCAGAGACTTATTTTTAAAATATCAAATGTCAATGTTACACATGACCAACAGAGTTAACTAAAGCATAGACATGATTATTTGTTCAAAGCTGTTGTTCTCTCATTTCACGAGTCCAGTGCCGACTCAATTATCGGTCAAATGCAATCCATATATATCTTTCAATTCATCCACCCATCTACGGATCCTTCAGCCCACCTGTCATTGTACCCACGTTTTCACCTACACACTGACCCATCAATTCACACACCTACTGACGTGTCTACCCACCCATTCACCTCTAATCTTTTGACAGGTATGCTATGTACACAGGTTATTATAAAGGACACATTTACATCAACCTCCTCGTGAGACTTTCACCAAAAACAGCAGCATGTACAGAGCGGTGAAAGATAAATGGGGGAAAAAAATGAAAAGATTGCTCCGACATGCTCTGAAGTGGAGTGTGAAGATAAAAATACTACAAAGAGTGGACAGACTGCTTTTTGCCCCATCCCACTGCCTGCTTTGAGGTGAGAGAAAACAGTTGTGCACTGAACAACAGCTTAAATAACCGCAAGAGGTATCTCCATTTATTCATTTAACACAGGCCCTAGGCTGTTTACACACTACTCACGCAAACACACCCACCCACCCAAAGGGCATGTCTGCATCATCACGTTATCTAAATAAACAGGCTATTTGCTGGATATTTATCAGACGATGGCTGAGTTTCATTAACCCTATTTTCTGCTGCATGGAGCCGTTACTTCATGGGCCAACACTGGCAGGTCCCTGACTGATCTGTTCGTATGAATCAGCCATTTGTGCTGCTTGCTAATGACCTGCAGATGAAGCTCCATTGCAGAGGGAATAGCATCCTCAGAGAGTCGAGTACCTGCTCCATCTTATCGAGATTCACTTATGGCTGACTAGTAGGTAATGAATGATGCAGAAGCTAAAGAGCTTCTGGATAAGCAGTTCATATTACTTACAGTCCTGTAGCTTTTTATTTCAAATTTCAAAAATCTAATCAAGTTCCACAACTGCAACCGAATGAAATGGCTCAAAAACAGTCCAAAAACTCATACATTTACAAGCTTGAATCGAGCATGCCTTCTTTTATTTATGTCGCAGTGTAACCACCTTCCTCCTGAGGCTTCCCCTTTTGACCTTTGTGGGTTTCTTAAATCCACCCCATACCTCTCTCCAGTCCCGAAGACACTGAGCTGCTTTTTGGAAATATGCTGGAATGTTAATTAAATTTCTGAGCAACTAATGAGGAGACTCGCACTGATTGGGCTGAATAATCTCATATCCTCAGGAGCCATGTGGCATACTAATGGCTGAAGGAGCAATTAGGACAATTATTGCCATTTCAGTTTAATTACAAACTAAAGCTGTTGTAATCAAGAATTTGGCCATTCCTGAGCTCAGTAAAAAGAGACGTTCCCAGAGGAGATGACACCATTTCATTTGTAATATGTTCTCAATTTTTCCTCTTTCTCTGCCTTGCATTTAAATGAGCTGTAGTCTTGATTTTCTGGTGATTATCTAGACAGATGCATGGTTTTGCCCGTGGAGCAGTTTCAATTCACATCCTTGTGAATGACAAAGATGCAGAAACATGCTATTTACACACAATTCACGCCAACTGCGCTGTCTCTCTCAATTTGGGACATTTTCAGAGATCCTGAAGGGTACGCTCGATGGATTATGATTACAGGAATAAGGCAATGTGATAAAGTGGAGAAAAGAAATTCACAGCTCTTTCCCTGGGGACCCACTGCTCAATATATTTTCCCTTGTCCCAGCACATCTGATTCAAGTCCAAACTGCTTAACATTCAGATGAGAGTCTGGTGTTAAACAAAGGAAAACATAAAACCTGATTTAAAAAAAATAATAAAATAAATCAATCAGTGCTCTGTACTGAATCACCTCTAGCAGTACAATATGTGAATAATGGTGACGACTCACTGTTCATACCAGAGATAGTGAAATAGATTATTTCAGATTATTGGATTACCAAAGAAGTCAGAGCGAGGCTTCATTCAAGAACGTTGCAGAACATGGGTCGAAATTTTGCACTTAGGTTTTGAATTACATACATGCATGCAACAGACCAGAGGAGAATGTTTTCTACAGTATTTCACCAAGCTCTTTGCACTCAAAATGTAATTTACAGTAAAGCACAAAGGATTTTGGATATTTACACACAGTACAAATGATTCTTAGACTCCTATGCAGTAGTAATTATTAATGGCACCTCTCAGGACAAGAATGGAATGGTTTTGCGATAAGCTAATCATCTTCTTCTCTCGGCTGCTCCCGATTAGGGGTCGCCACAGCGGATCTTTCGTCTCCATTGCTCCCTGTCTTCCGCATCCTTCTCTACCACACCTGCCACTTTCATGTCCTCTCTCACCACATCCATGTATCTCCTCTTTGGCCTTCCTTGTTTTCATGTGCCTGGCAGCTCCATCCTCAACATTCTCCTTCCCACATGCTCTGCATCTCTTCTCAGGATGTGCCCATACCGTCTCAGTCTCATCTCTCTCAGCTTAATTCCCAAGCTCTCCACATGTGCTGTCCCTCTGATGTGCTCGTTCCTTATCCTGTCCAACCTCCCATCGCAAACCTTAACATCCCCAACTCCGCCACCTCCAACTTTGCCTCCTGTCTCTTCGTTAAGGGGACGGTCTCCAATCCAGACATCACAGCTGGTCTCACTACTGTCTTATACATCTTACCTTTCACTTTTGCTGGGACTTTCCTATCACAAATGACTCCCGAAATCCTTCTCCAACTGCTCCACCCTGCCTGCACTCTCTTTCTCACCTCACTATCACAGCCCCCATTTTCCTGCACAGTTGACCCCAGGTACTCAAATTCACCGACTTTCTTTACATCTACTCCTTGCATCTTCACTACACTCTCATCGCCATTCTCATTGATGCACGTGTTCTGTTTTGCTCCTGTTCACCTCCATTCCTCTTCGTTCCAATGCATGCCTCCATCTCAACCACCTTTCTACTTTCACCACATATCTCAATATCATCCCCAAACATCATGTTCCATGGTGACGCTTGCCTCACTTCGTCCGTCAAGCTATCCATCACTATGGCAAACAAGAAAGGACTCAAAGCAGATCCTTGATGGACTCCCATCTTCATCTTGAGCCATTCAGTCGTTCCAACTGCACACCTCACTGCTGTTTCACTGTTCTCATACATGTCTTCCACCACTCTGATATGCTTCTCATTCACTCCACTTTCTCATACAATACCATAACTCATCTCTCGGCACTCTATCGTATGCCTTCTCCAGGTCTACAAACACACAATGTAGCTTTCTCTGTACTTCTCCATTAACATTCTTAAAGCAAAAATTGCATCCGACTTGCTCTTCCTTGGCATAAGCCCGTACTGCTGTTCACGGATTGCTACCTCTCTTCTCAATCTCGCCTCCAATACCCTTTCCCATAACTTCATGTGATTATAAGCTAATGGTTATCACTATATTGGGAATTGAGTTCTGCTTCGCACTCCCAGTACTAACACAATAACAAACCCAGTCACATCACACCATATCTGTGTAAATGATTTAACCAACACCTCTCATTCTGTACATATGAAATTCACTAGAATTTGAGTCTTCTCTAATACCTTGGCTGCGGTCCCTCACGGGCTCTGAATTCATTTTGTAAAACAGCTGTCAGCGGATGAAACACACCGAAGTGACAAAAGCTACATTTAAACCAAGTTAAGAAGATAACAGGGATAAATGGAGAGAACAAGCTACTCACCAGCATGCCTTTCCTTTTGGCCTTGTGCTGCCTTATACTTGGGGCTGTAACTGAAACAGGCTACACACACACACACACACACACACACACACACACACACAACAAAGCAGTACAAGTAAGAACCAATCTCTCACATCAGAGACATAGCAAAGGCAGATTTAAATCTGAAAATGGATACATAACCATGTAGTAAGGGGAAAAGTACTGAAAATGCAGTCATATCACAACTCCAAGATTTATTTAATACACAGTATGCCAGAGTGAAATGGATAATCAAACAAAAGTCAAGCATTATTGCCATAAAAGGAGGGTTCTTGACTCCTACAAGCTTAATAGCTAAATAGACATCACTTACCTTATTGCATCATACTAAAAATAAACTTTATCCTACAATCACAGTACTCTCTCTCTCTCTTATATACATGAGTAGTAGTTTTGTTTTTCCCCTAACATTTGCTTCTGCAGTTTTACACTGGAGGCACATGGCTAATATAGTTCAGAAATAAATTAAAACTTTACAGCCTCCAGTTAAGCATCACGCAAACTGCATGGCTAAGTAATCACACACTTGCCTCAAACCACAGAGATTTTCTTTTGCAGTTTCTGGCATGGGATGACCGTTATCTATAAAAATAAACGCTGCATATGCAGCCATCTTGAAGTGGAAACCAATTAATTCTTTACTATATAGTACAGTATATACACACCAGAATCAGACTCAAGCAAGATATGTGGCATAAAGTTTCGATGTTTATTTCGGCAAAGAGCCTCCAGCATCGGAGCTTTGTAATGGTCAGAGGACGTGCTATAACCAAGTTTTCTAACAAGGAGAACAAGGGTGCTCTCAGAGCACAATATTCCCCGCTGGCAACTGGGCCATAACTCTGGAAAAAATGTGACTAAATTGAATGAAATTGCAATATGTGTATTACCGACATGTAACAAAGAATCCTGTTACGTTTCGTGAAATTCCTCCAAAAATTGTGAGAAGAGCTGATTTCAGAAGGCGAATACCCTTTCCGGGACAGACGGACGAACATCACCATGACGTAATCCCCCCCCCCCCATCGGGCCTTTTGGCCAGCGGGGAACAAAAACTTGAGGATTTTTTGTTGTTGTTGTTGGGGGGGGGGGGGGGGGGGGGGGGGGGGGGGGGGCCTCGACACCCAAAACACTAAAGTAGCCAGCGATGGTGGTGTGTGTGTCTTCTCTCTGCTTCAGTGACCGGCTTATTTTTACAGCCAAATGTTGGACACACTAGCATCTTCAGGGTTGTTTACAACAATTTAGAAGTGATGTATCTACTAGATCTCAGCCTCAGTAAGTCATGCAGCGTGTAATTTACGTCTCAATTTTGGATTCTTTTGTTTAATTTGTACTCCGAGCGTGATATTTGAACCTCGGAGACAGTACGACAGCAGCACCCGGGGACGTTTTATTTTAAAAGAAAAAAAACAAAAACAATCTGGACACAGTATACAGGTATAAATATGAACAAATGAACACTCAAACTATGTTGTATGGCTATTATTTGTCAGTATAAAGGAGTTTAGTTTTTAGGTTTTGTTTGCCTTTAAAGTAATTATAAATTGATCAAATCTATGACGTCTTGTTCTTTAAGAAACAAAATGCTGTTAGACAATTACCAAATTGCAGTGGTCAAAGAAAAATAACACTTCAGGATGTGCCGTTATAGGAATATGATCCATTTCGGGGTGATAAGATTAACTCTGCTTTGTGTTGGGCCACATCATACCACTCGGTCATTATTTTCCTGGAACAACACACTACCAAGGGTTTTCATTCTTAGTCTGATTCATACTGCAATTTTATGATCCTATTCATTTGTTTCAGTAGTATTATTTGTCCATCAAATTTTTTTTTTTGAAGTGAGGCAAATAAGCTTTCAAAAAAAAAAGTTTTGCTCAATTGATCCTTTAATGATATTACAATGTATAAAACAGTCTTCTTTAAAATCAAATTTCATTCAAACCATCAGCTGCCATTTGCAGGATATCATTAAAATAAATGGAGGTGATGAGCTGTGAACATATAGCAGAGAAAGCTGAGAGATAGAACGGTAGAGAATTTTTAGAAATAGTCATGAGTAATACCCGGGGAGTGGAAGAAAGGCTCTGCACAATGAACTCCACAGGGCTCGGAGCACTTTTAATGGCCTGCACTGCCTCCTCATGGCTGGCGCTTTGTAGGTCCACACCTGCCACCTGAGGAACAGAAGCACAAACCGTGTTGTGAAGTCAATCATATTATTCTATCAGCTTCGCATCCGTGTATCCTGGACAGTTTCGACCATTATCCTGTCGAAACATCACATCTTGGAAGTAACACAGCTGGTTTGTGGAGAGTCTGTGTGTGTTGCTCACTTGTAAGATCTTGTCTCCAGTTTTGAGTGCGCATGTGCGACCTGCAGGGCTGTCTGGAAGCACCTGCTTAATGAAGATGCCCTTCAGCTCTTCTCCATTCTTCAGGCGCTTTATAACCGACTGACCGCCAACGATACTGATGCCCAGAGACTCACCGGGATCCAGCCAAACCTCCACTCTACAAAACAAACCACACTCAAACCCATACTGCAGGTTTAGTCATATGTTAAGTCTAACGACTTATTCGACACCTGCTTTCAAACCTTAATTATGTAAAATTCTCAGTACTGTAATGCATTCTAATCTTAACTAGCCTGTATTTTTATACAGGAATATTACATGTAAAGCAACTTGTGCTGCCTGGCTTGAAAAGCACTATACAAATAAAGGTATTATTATTATTATGAAGTAGTAATACACTATGCATTCATATATCACATAAATCATAGAAGGTTAAAATTGTCGTAAGGATGTCTATTAAAGAAAATTATGGGAAGACAATATATAACACCAACACAATTAAAAATGAATCTGAAACACTGGCACACATACATACATATAACAAGTAAAAAAAAAAAAAAAAAAAATCAGTATTTCAGAGTAACGTGAAAAGTTTGTTAGAATATATATTTCACACAATACATTTTCACGTTATTACATGAAACTAGTGCTGTCAAAGTTAACGCGATAATAACGCATTAACGCGATCTCAATTTAACGCGATTAAAAAAAATAGTGCCGTTAACGCAAATTCTAATTTGGCCCTGCGAGTCACCCGTAGTTCCTGTTGAGGCTTGTTGCGCGCTGCTTCAATAAGAGTACGTGTGAGTGATGGAGAAAGGCATAGACATATAAACATCCTCGCCGCCATATTGGATGGGGCAAAGTGGAGATTCTTCACCCGTCTCCGGTATAGCGTCTAGACAGTAGCCGAGAATAAAGATGCCTCATTCATGTGCTGCGTTTAACTGTACCAACAGGTTTACCGTCCAAACGAGATCACATGGGATTACCTCTCACAGGTGAGACTGGAAAAATACTTTCAATACTGTTCCTTCAGACTTCAGTTTCCCAGCTCATCTCCACCGGGTAGGTGTAGAGTTATAAGCAGTGAGAATTAGAGAATACAGTGCCACACTATGATGAACGTTTTTATTTTGTCATCTGTTTTTTTCTTCTTTTATGGCAAATACTTCTCTTCAAAAGAAACTAATGAGTAAAAAAAAAACATTTTTTATTTTCAGTGATATGCACTTTATTTTTCATCCCTTGGTTTTCTCATCTAATATGGAAGTTATGGATGTCAGTGGCTGTGACAAGACGTGTTATGCTCTGCAATTAAAAAAAAAAAAAAAAAAAACATTGGTACAAAGCAAGCCCATTCACTTTATGCTGATAAGAGAATTACGATGGTTTTTCATGTTACAAAAATGTGCGATTAAATTGCGATTAATCGCGAGTTAACTATGACAGTTGCGACATTAAATCGCGATTAAATATTTTAATTGCTTGACAGCACTACATGAAACGTTTCATGCTACAACATGATCATTTTGTATCACGTTATAGCGCGATACCTTTAAACTCCTGTTTTGAATGAGGTTTGAAAAATCGCTGCAGTCTCCTGTTAGTGATTTTGCCGACACTACAGTATATATCAGTAAAGTTATTGAATATTTTTCCCAATAAAAAAATTCCCCAAAATTATGCAAAAGCACATTTTTCCAAAATAACTGTTGTAGTATAACAAACAGGAGACTGTTGATGTGTGCAGTGATTTTGGTGCCATTAAAGTCAATCAGGGTGAAGTAACTGAATATTTTTGTAGCATCTCTTCAGTCTTGCACTTTTTAGATGGTCCTTGCGCACTCGCCTCACAGCCGGCCGCGCACGGAGACCAGTGTTATTAGTCCAGCTCGGAGAATGACTGGTTTTGTTTAAAATCAGGTTGTAGCTTGTTGTCTACCTTGGTACAGTAGGAAAGGTGTCGGCTGTGTTAACGTTTCGCTTAAGAGGAGTTATTGATCCGGGAAGTTTGAATCTGTGAATATAACGTCCAATTTTACCACCGTTCAACCCAAGCATGAAACAGAACTTGATTAAAATCATGTAAATGAGCCACGTTACCCAGTTTATTCTCCACACACCTCATTCAAACATGAGTTTAAAGGTATCATGTGATAACGCGATACTAAATTATCACACTATAGTGCAAAATGTTTCACGTAATAACATGAAAATATATTGTTATATCAAACTTTCCACGTTGATAGTAATTTTTTTTTCTGCTGTGGTAGCAATATGCTTCCGTAATACATCGTGCTACCCAGGATCCATCTTTTCCTCGACTTCACACAATAATTATTTTTTTACTTAGTTAAGCTCATGGAATACACAAATAAGTCAAATACCAAATGACTTCATATTCACCATGTATGCTCACTGCATAGGGTATCACAGTCCCCACCAACATGGTGACAAAAATGTCATTTGAGACTCCGCTATACAAAAAGGGTGATTGCAGTAAATGTCTGCTGGGAAATTAGAAACTACTGACTCTCTTTTTATATTTAGTTTAGAAGAAGAAAAAATTAGGAATAACCTGCGTGGGGGACCCCAATGACTGAAGATGGGCGTTTCCTCACCCTCTCCATCCTCTCTCTCTGGTAAATCACTAATATCACACACACACACACACACACACACACACACACACACATTACAGTATGTCCACAATTTAATGAACCTAAACTACAAACTGAAGTGTTTGTAGCAGAATCATCAGCAGAACAGTCCCCCAAGGGCCCATAATGCATTTGAACACACTGTAAAATGTTCTCCAACCTGCGCTCGTCTCTCATAAGTCCCATTGCAGCCCCCTGACTCCTCTTCTTCCATCTGGTATATGAAGGCAGCTGTGCAGACCTGTGGAATGTGACATGGAAAAAATTTTTCCCCCAATTAAATTAAATTAATGAAGCATCAAAAATAATTTAGTCATAATTTCTGCTCAGTACATTTAAATTCTGATGAACAAATCAACACTAGACATAAAAAAAACCCTTATAAAACAAAGTGGTGGTGTGAAAGGAACGTAATAATGCATGTGATGATACAGTAGCACATATCTGATAATCAGATTTTTGTTTTTCTCTGGACGTCACAGAATCTATACAGTTACATAATCCATACAGACTAAAGCTAAGTGCAAATCTTTTATTTTCAGACAAACACTGATGTTACCTTCAGAGCCTGTTGCTGTTTGAAATCTTTTTTCAGTCCCCGTGCATCATGTGTATGCCTGCACATATACAGGCACATGCTCATGCGCACATACACACACCTGATCACTCCCTGACAGCACAAGCAGCTGTCAGGGTCTCCACGAGATCCCAATACAGCCTCAAGCCAGTGTGGACGCTCCCGTCACAGAAGCGCGTGTCCATCTGGCCGCCTGTCTGTCTCAGCCCTGCTCTGACCTGGCGCTTGTTACTCTTCCCTTATTTTCATGCATTATTACCAACAAGTGCATATGCATGTCATTCTGAATCTGTTCGGTGTCTACTCGAATTCAAGCTCATTCCAGTTTCAACCTGGACCAAAAAAAAAAAAAAAGGTACTTTTGTACACTTGTGCTGTATTCTGTTGTACTCAGGACTGGGAAATATCCAAGTAGATCTTCTCCAGTTCAGCTTGAAACATGTTCCATTGTTTTGGCTCAGAAAATCAGGGATGTCCACGGCACAGTCAGTCATATATTTGTTCGCCTTCGAATTTGATAAACATATAAGACTGGCATGAATTATTTGCGCGTGACTAGCGATCAGAGATGCAATAAGACAAGTCAACTTATCTTGCTCATCTTTTTCACAGAAATTAAAATCTGCCACAATGGTCTTTTGGGGTTTGTAAAACTGGGCTGAAATCAGCTGAATTACATTACAAACCTAAACTTACAAAGCTGGAAAAACATGATTTCACAAGCTACAAAAAGCTTGGGTAAAAATCAAGGTGTATCAAGCAGATAATAATAATAATAATAATAATAATGGGAAATTTGTTTACTGTTGACTGTGTGCCACACTATATTGTTATAAACACACCTGATGTCACATCATAGAATTTAGTAGCACAATGAGCTTTTCTGCGCAACATATCACTCATCTAAAAATGCAGACAATAATTTAGTTTTAGGCACTCATGAGGCAAAAATATTGTTCAGTGGGCTAAGCCTCTTATTGTTCATACAGATGAGTCCTTGCCATGTTTATTACAAAAGGTACCAGTGTCTGTACCAGTCTGACTTGAAAGACCAACATTAAAACAACACTATTACATTTATGGATGGCACGGTGGTGTAGTGGTTAGCGCTGTCGCCTCACAGCAAGAAGGTCCGGGTTCGAGCCCCGTGGCCGGCGAGGGCCTTTCTGTGTGGAGTTTGCATGTTCTCCCCGTGTCCGCGTGGGTTTCCTCCGGGTGCTCCGGTTTCCCCCACAGTCCAAAGACATGCAGGTTAGGTTAACTGGTGACTCTAAATTGACCGTAGGTGTGAATGTGAGTGTGAATGGTTGAGAGGAGAAAACTTCTATAATAATCCAGTAGAAGGCAACGGGAAATCACTACTGTAATGTTCCCTAGACACTTTGCTGGCTGAAGCAGTCAGAGCGGCCACGTCACCGCACTGATGTGCCAAAATGGACGGATTACATTTATATTCAACCCAGTTAAAGGAACAGTCCACTGTACTTCCATAATGAAATATGCTCTTATCTGAATTGAGACGAGCTGCTCCGTACCTCTCCGAGCTTTGCGCGACCTCCCAGTCAGTCAGACGCAGTCAGACGCGCTGTCACTCCTGTTAGCAATGTAGCTAGGCTCAGTATGGCCAATGGTATTTTTGGGGGCTGTAGTTAGATGCGACCAAACTTTTCCACGTTTTTCCTGTTTACATAGGTTTATATGACCAGTGACATGAAACAAGTTCAGTTACACAAATTGAAACGTAGCGATTTTCTATGCTATGGAAAGTCCGCACTATAATGACAGGCGTACTAACACCTTCTGCGCGCTTCGACAGCGCATTGATACGGAGCTCAGATATCAATGCGCTGCCGAAGCGTGCAGAAGGTGTTAGTACGCCTGTCATTATAGTGCGCACTTTCCATAGCATAGAAAATCGCTACGTTTCAATTTGTGTAACTGAACTTGTTTCATGTCACTGGTCATATAAACCTATGTAAACAGGAAAAACGTGGAAAAGTTTGGTCACATCTAACTACAGCCCCAAAAAATACCATTGGCCATACTGAGCCTAGCTACATTGCTAACAGGAGTGACAGCGCGTCTGACTGCGTCTGACTGACTGGGAGGTCGCGCAAAGCTCGGAGAGGTACGGAGCAGCTCGTCTCAATTCAGATAAGAGCATATTTCATTATGGAAGTACGGTGGACTGTTCCTTTAAGTCAGTCAATGACAAACTTATAGTAGACAAGTCCGATAGCAAAATATAGAAATGTCAAAATAAAGACTTTGTATTGCAGTGTGGTTTTGTAAATAATATTCGAGTAGCATTGTTTAAATATTAAAAAAAGCCACCCACATCTTACCTTGTATTTGATTATAATGACATTTTAAAAGTCTCAGTTTCTGTTAATTAAAATGTGACGATTTCGAATAAAATCAAAAGAATACAACTCTACAGAACATATTCTGAAGTATAAACTTAATTTTTCCCCTGTAAATGTGTCACCTTTGACTGTATTACCACTATTTTTGCAGCTTTAGCTACAGCATCGTTTGAACATTCCTCTAGCTGTGATTATCCTCTTAACAAGGTTGTGATGGTACAGATAGATTCCTGGGCAGGTCATTCTGTAACGCTGCCTTTAATCCAGTAGGTGGGGCTACAACACTACATCAAGCAATTCCTATTACAAATAAACATCACTTTATTAGGAGCACCTGTACATTCATGCAATTATGTTGTGGAAGCAGTGCAATGCATAAAATCTCTCTCTCACACACATGCACACACCCTTCAGGTCATGCTCACATCAGCCATCAGACTGGGGAAGATGTGATTGCAGTGATTTTGACTGGTTGGTGCCAGATGAGCAGGTTTGAGCATTTCTGTAACTGCTGATCTCCTGGGATTTTCACACACGACAGTGTCTCAAGTTTACTCAGAACTGTGCAATAAAGAAAAAAACATCCTGCAGACAGAAACGCCTTGTTGAGAGAGCTACAGTAACTCATACAAGCACCCTGCGCAATTGTGGTGAAAAGAAAAGCATCTCAGAATGCACAACACAACACATCAACCCTTGAGGCAAATGGGCTACAACAGTACAAGACCACGCCAGCTTCCACTTCTGTGTGCCTCAGAAAGCTGAGGCTGCAGTGGGCACTAGTTCACCAAAACTGGACAGTTGACATCGGGGGGGGGCAAAAACCTAGCCTGGGCCCGCCCATCCTAAGTGTGACGCAACACGAGGGCCTGTTGCGAGCTTAGTCTGGCAAGGTAAGCTATCTCCAGCTCTTCCAAGCTCCCGAAAAATCGGGAGCCAATCAGCTTTGAGCATCTCCAACGGCCCTGGGTAGAGGCGTGTTCAAGGCAGTGACGTAGTAGAACTGCGACCGGAAGCCATAGATTGTTTACAGAATCTATGCCGGAAGCGCTTCATTCACTAGAAACATTACGAACATGGAGCAGCGGCAAGCCTTTGACACAGCGGTAGATGCTGTATTGAAAGCATTCAACGGGAAGTTCTCATTGAAAACAGAGCAAAGAGCAGCCCTGGAGGTATTTATCTTCTTCCTGTTACTCAAGCAGTTTCCGTCACGTCAGAGGAAAGAGTGATGTGATTGGTTTAAGCTTCGTCACAGCCTTTTCTGGCTTCGACCAGTAGCAAACAAGCATTTCAGGGAGGCGGGTCAACCACGCCTTTGGGAAATGGTTGGGCTTAATATCTTTGCCAGACCAAATGCTCGCAGAGCTTTGAAGTCGCGTTAGCCAGACTAGCAAAAACCATAGCCTGGTCTGATGAATCTTGTTTCCTACTGAGGTATATAGATGGTAGTGTCAGAATTTGGCACGAATAGCCTAAATCCTTGAACCCAACCTGTCTTGTATCAACTTTTCAGGCTGGTGGAGGTGGTGTGACGGTGTGGGGAATGTTCTTTTTGCACACTCTGGGCCCATTAATACTACACAATCATCACTGAACCCTTTTGAACCATTGCTTAAAACCATCGCCACAGCCGATTTGAGTTTTCTTGCGGATCACGTGTATCTCTTCGTTACCATCATTTACCCATATTCTAATGGCTACTTCCAGCATGATGATGCGCCATGTCACAAAGCGAAAGTTGTCTCAAACCATGAACATGATAATGAGTTCAGTGTTCTTCAGTGGCCTTTTCAGCAGCCACCGGATCCAAATCCAATAGAACACCTTTGGGATGTGGTAAACCGGGAGAGTCACAGCGTGAAAGTGCACCTGGAAACTCATGCAGGAATTGCACGATGGAATTATGTCAATATGCACCAGACTCTCAAAGTAATTTCCCCAACATTTTGTGAAATCCATGCCATGAAGAATTGAGGCTGTTTTGAGAGCAAAGGAAGGCCCAATCCAGGATGGGTACAGTGTTCCTAATAAAGTGCTCTGCGAGTGTACAAGTACCAACACATCAGCAGCATGGGTTTTTACCAGAGGTGGACAAAGTACCCAACTTCATTACTTTAGTCAAAGTACAGATCCCACTGATCAAATGTTACTCCAATACAAGTGAAAGTTGTACAGTCAAATTTTTACTCAAGTTTTCGCTTTTGAAAATACTTAAGTAATAAAAGTACATTTTCTGTCAACACATTGTCATTACCAAAGACAGAAATGTGAATTCACAAAATGAACGCATGCTGTGCCATCATGGTGGTTTAACGCTAAGCTAGCTAGCCAGTGAAACGCCACCTGACATGCTTGCAAACGCTTTTCAAACTCTAAATCATATTGGGTAGCTAACGCTACTAGAAAAGAAACATTTCTACATTATTTGGCAAGATTATGCTGAAACATATTTCTGAAAGGACTTCAGATAAGTTGGCATTATTCATGTTAGCATAACTCTGTTTTTACATGCTAACAGTGTCCAAGTTAACTACAGTGGCATGCAAAAGTTTGGGCACCCTTGCTGAAAATGTCTGTTACTGTGAATAGTTAAGTGAGCAGAAGATGAACTGATCACCAAAAGGCATAAAGGTAAAGACGACATTTCTTTTCAGCGTTTTCTGCAAGATTCATATATTATTTTTGTTTTGTACAATTGGAGAGTGAAAAAAGAAAAGGAACACCATGCGAAAGTTTGGGCACCCCAATACATTTGAGTTCTCAGGTAACTTTTACCAAGCTTCCAGACCTTAATTAGCTTACTGAGCTGTGGCTTGTTCAAATTCTTCGTTAGGAAAGGTCAGATGATGCAGATTTCAAAGCTGTATAAATTCTCTGACTCCTCAAACTTGTCCCTAAAATCAACAGCCATGGGCTCCTCTAAGCAACTCCCTCGCATTCTGAATAATAAAATAATTGATGCTCACAAAGCAGGAGAAGGCTACAAGAACGTAGCAAAGTGTTTTCAGGTCGCTGTTTCCTCAGATCGTAATGTTATTAAGAAATGGCAGTTAACAGAAACAGTGGAGGTCAAGGTGAGGTCTGGAAGATGAAGAAAACTTTCTGAAAGAACTGCTCGTTGGGTTGCTAGAAAGGCAAATAAAAACCCCTGTTTGACTGCAAAAGACCTTCAGAAAGATTTAGCAGACCCTGGAGTGGCGTTGCACTGTTCTACTATGCAGCAACACCTGAACAAATACGACCTTCATGGGAGTGTCATCAGAAGAAAACCTTTCCTGCGCTAGCCACAAAATTCAGCGTCTGAAGCTTGCGAATGAACATCTAAATAAGCCTGATGCATTTTGGAAACAAGTCCCGTGGACTGATGAAATTAAAATAGAACTTTTTGGCCACAATGTGCAAAGGTATGTTTGGAGAAAAAAGGGTGCCAAATTCCAGGAAAAGAACACGTCTCCAACTCTGAAGCATGTGTGTGGATCGATCATGCTTTGGGGTTGTGTTGCAGCCAGTGGCACAGGGCACGTTTCATTGGTCGAGGGAAACATGGATTCGAATAAATACCAGCAAACTCTGGAAGCAAACATCACACCATCTGTAAAAAAGTTGAAGTTCAAAAGAGGATGGGTCCTACAATAAGACGATGATCCAAAACACACCTCAAAATCTACAATGGAATACCTCAAGACGCCCAAGCTGAAGGTTTTGCCCTGGCCCTCACAGTCCCCTGACCTAAACATCATTGAAAATCTGTGGATAGATCTGAAAAGAGCAGTGCATGCAAGACAGCCCAAGAAACTTGTAGAACTGGAAGCCTTTTGCAAGGACGAATGTGTGAAAATCCCCCAGGTAAGAACTGAAAGATTATTAGCTGGCTACAAAAAGTGTTTACAAGCTGTGATACTTGCCAAAAGGGGGTGTTACTAGGTACTAACCATGCAGGGTGCCCAAACTTTTGCTTCAGGCCCTTTTCCTTTTTTTGTCATTTTGAAAATGTAAAAGATGAAAATAAAATATAAAGGGAATGAGTCATGTTTAACTTTATGCCTTTTGGAGATCATTTCATCTTCAACTTGCTTAACTGTTCACAGTAACAGTAATTTTGACCAGGGGTGCCCAAACTTTTGCATACCACTGTAGCTGTGTGTTAACGTTAGCTGTGGACAAGGCGATGGCAACTTGGTGGGCAAATCCAGAGAAAGTCATTTGACGAAGCAGACTGCATAGCTATTGCAACGTTATCGCTAGCTCTAAAAGCACAGACGACTTCGTTGCAAGCTTTCTCTTGGAACAAAACATTTATACCCCTCAATATGCTTCCGCAGGTTGGGTGGCGAGTTTTTATAGGCCGTGATGCGGTTCATTTTAGCAAAGCAAACGCTTAAAACGAAACAAATCTTTAATCCTTTCAGAAAACTGAAACATGGGTTCTAGGTAAAGCCATGAGCGCGTGCATTCGCCAGAACAACCGCTTCCTTCCATCAGCTGATCGTGTTCAAATAATGCTGTGGAGAAATCATTGGTCTTGATTTTATCCAGTCTATGGACGGGACTCTAGTGATTACCGACAGACTGTCTCAGGGTCACCTGCGAAAAAACCAATCACGTTTTAGAAAAGAAAAAAAACATCCACTTTCAAAGCTTCTTCATAGTAATGAGGACCTTGATAGAAATGTAGTGGAGTGAAAAGTGCGATATTTGTCTTTCAAATGAAGTGAAGTTAAAGTCAAAAGTTTCCAAAAAAAAAAACTCAAGTAAAATACAGATTCTCAAAAAGTGTACTTAAGTACAGTACTCAAGTAAATATACTTCATTACGGTCCACCTCTGGTTTTTACACTGCAGACTAATCAAGGCCAATTTATACTGACAACCCAGTCCTCGCAGATAGCGTCGCAGACAGTGTCTGCGTAGCCCCCCCCACCTTCGCAGACGCTCTGCGCGCACCTCCCAAAAATTGTGACCACCACAAAAGCCTCGCAGACAGCGCCGCAGACAAGAGGGCTCCGATTGGTCCACTCTACATCCGCTGTACACGCACTTCCGCTTCCCTACTTTCCCGGTTTGGTTTGTTTTCACGACCGGCATTTTTAAAAACACGAGCGAAGATGGAGCAGCATGAAGAGCGGTTGATTGAGGAAGTACGGACATCTATACGGCTCCAGTTCTAGTCATTATAAAAAAAAAGTTCTAGTCATTATAAGTAACCGGAGGATAAACACTCCACTAACCACACCCACCAACTACTCCTAGCGACTTCACGCCCCCTTGCGTTGTGCCGGTGAATAACATCACGCACACCTATTACTCCCCGCTCAACGATAAATTACAACTGTCTGCGAAAAGCTATCTGCGAAAGCCTTGTTGCAAGAGCATGCAGAGGCCTTAATCCTAAAATGTCTAATTGCACTGTACGTACAGGGTTTTCGGTGTGCAGTTTACTAAACATGATGGAGATGTGCGCGTCACTCACTCTGTGTCAGTTAGTGTGAGTTCTGAGCCTTCGTTCCTGGAATCGGAGTCCACCTCGCTCTCTGATAACTCCACCCATGTCCTTGCTGACGGATCTGAAATCAAAAGACATACACATCTGTCGGTTTAACTAAATTTGTGAGCCATGTCTGTTAATTTGTGCTACTTTCAGCTAAACAAAGCTATTCCCACACCTGCCCTACACCATAACCTCAGCAAATAAAAGGCAACCACCATAAAAAGGATCATTCTATCACAAAGGGCTACAAATCTAAAAACACAGAGAGAGAGAGAGAGAGAGAGAGAGAGAGAGAGAGAGAGAGAGAGAGAGAGAGAGAGAGCGCATTTGTCTAGAAGCATTTGAGAGCTTCATATTCTTGGATTTATTGTCATCTTTCTAGGAAATACCAGAAACGGTGAACTATCCTTTACAGTAGCAAACAGGAAGCACATACTGGTGTTACAGAAAGATTTACTCCAAATAAAGTAAACGGCTTGTCAGAAGATCAATATTTGTCTGCATTTGGCAGTCTGTCAAGCCTAGCCTAATAAACCTGCTGTCAAAGTCGAGTTCGACTGGACAAGCGGTCCATAGGAAAACACCACAAAGGCCTGGGGCTATGAAATAAATGAGTTTCTATCTGCAAAATAAAAAAGTATTAGGCAAGGAAATGCATGTTTGATATAAACAGCTCGACATTTTGACAGTGAAAGGAGACAGTGACACGATAGACCTGACACTGATTAGGACGGTGCCAGTTAGCCTATCTCCCACTGCTGTGACGATCAAGGCTGAGACACGTTCGGGCTGCCAAAGCCGTTAAGGCCAACACAGGCTGATTAAAATGAAAATGATCAAGTCTGATCACCAGACCATTCACCAGCTCTCCAATGCTGAGAGTGTGAAAAGCATGCTTATGATATAACTTCAATTTCTAATCTATGAAATGGCCTTGGCAGACTGGGAGACAATTACAGCTACACAAGCCAAACGACTCAAACGTTATTTCTCTTTCGCACACGCTCACCGAGTTCTGTTCGAAAGTCCTCTTCAGCTGCAGCGTTTTCCTTCTCCACCTAGCACAGATGTACCAAGTAAGAGGGGAAGGGGGAAGAAGGAGGAAAGGGGCAGGGAAGAAAGAGAGAGAGAGAGAGAGAGAGAGAGATTTGGTTACAACCACACTGACGATATAAATCAATCATGGAATAAACCATGCTGGTTAGTTTAGTGCCTCCGTCTCAGTATTTACAGGAAGGGGATGTTAAAATATTGCTCCAAAAAAGTAAAGGGAAATCTGGTAGTTAATCAAAACTGAAGCAATGTCCATAACTGTGAGAGTACAAGTGTTGTTTTATTATTACTAGCGTTTTAGTAATTAACATTCAAACATTTGACAATGCTGAATATAATCTAGCCCTGGAAGTTTTAAAAAACAGTTCCTCCCCCTCAGTGCTTCTTGGTGCTGGTCAGTCCCAGTGAAAGAGGCATGGCCTTCCTTCCTTCCTTCTCATGATAAAAGTGCCTCCTCAGAGCACCACGGTTTGATCCTTAGGTCAGGTTTGCTGTCTGTGGAGTTTGGCAGCGTCTCCCCATGTACGTGCTGGTTTCCTCGAGGTTCCCTCCACCTCCTGAAAAGGTGGACGAGCTACACAAAACTGCCCCATGTGTGAATGAGTGTGCATGGTGCCCTCTGATGGACTGGCATCCCATTCAAGATATAACCCTGTCTCACACTAGGCAGGGTTTTTTCTAGAAAAATTTAATATGAGGGTGCTCACCATGGCGAGGGAGCATAGCGACCGGGTGGGGGGATGGTGCCGGTTGTCCGTCCCCCTCCACCCGCCCGCCGTGTGAAGCCTTTGAAAAATTGAGGCTCCAATGGGACATTCTGAGGCTATCTGAGAGGGAAATTGTAACAAATTGTCAACATTGAAAAAGAAAGAAGTAATCTTCTTCTGCCCCGGACAGTCTCTGGCTTTCTTCCGTTTCGTGCCGCGGGATGACGTCTTTAAATGCCCAAGTGTCAACAAAAACAACTCGCGAACTACTTCTGTCAAAAGCTCCCGCGCCGCTGGGTGAAAGGTCATTCAGTCTCGAGAAACCTCGCTCTACAAGTCAGCTGACCTTGTATGGAACCCATGTCAAATCTCGAGAGCAGCCGCGACAAGTAAACAACTAAACAACATGGCGCCTCAGTCTGGAAAACGCCAATTCGGATTGTTTTTGCACCGTCTGGCGGTGTATCTACTATGATTGGAATATTTTTGGAGTAATTATAACGTATTTGATGGTCAGACACATTGTCACGTGGTGTTGCTGGGATGTTTTCACAGAGAAAAGATCATTTTGAGAAAGATTGCATGTTGTGCAGTAGCATACAAGTGCATGGCCCAAGTGTGACTTGGGGTTCAATCGGCATTTCAGTAAGGGGGCGCACGCCGAGAGTAAGAGGGCGCAGCGCCCCTGTTCCCCGGTTTAGACGAAAGCCTGCTAGGTGTTCCAGAATCCACCACAACCCTGACCAGGATAAAGCAATTACTGAAGATGAATGAATTAATAAAAGGAGCAAATGAATAACCTACTGCACTTCACTGACTCAACACTGTATCATGTTCCCTCGCTGATGGCATAAATTCTTTTTAAACACTGAATCATTTGAGATGGATAGCCAGTCCCTCACCCCCCGCGCCAGTACTACTGTCCCCACAAAGCTCAATTTTTTATATTTTTGAAACATCCAAAACGTTTCGCTGATATTTGACAGAACTCAACTCAATTAGCCATTTCTTCTTCCAAATCACCGAATTAAGGTTCTTGTCTTTTGTACAAATCTGCTCTAAGCGATGAACTATCCATCTCCAAACGGATGGTCAGTTCTCTGGCTCACACAGTCTTTTTACCTGTTGGTGTACTTCAGCTTGGGTAAAGGTCTGGTAGGGGTTTGACATGGCTTCCTCTTCCCTGAAAGGTGACTGCTCCCTGTGGTACAACAGTGGACTCTCCCGATCACTTCTCAAAATGTTTGCTTCCTCCTCTTCATCTTCCTCCTCATCTACAGCCATCTCTCTCTCTTCGCCTGGCAGGAGCTCCGGAGTGATCAGAGGTTTGGCATAACGGATGGTACTATCCAGGATCAGCTCTGGGTCATCATCAATGTCTTCTGGAAAGACTGCATCATCTCCAAAGCCCTGTTACAGACAAACACAGCATCAGCCCTTGTTTTTTTTTTTTTGGTCACTCGATTCAGAGAGATACTGCAGTGGAATCTGATAAAGTATAAAGAGCAATTTCATTCTGGCCAAATCAAATAATGGTAGAGATGTGATCAGGTTCATGGGATTTACTGCTTTCTGGCTTCAAGCTTGAAAATCCTGTCTGCTGGATGTGACCAGCTACAAAGCACGTGGTGTGGTAGCACACAATAGTGTAGCGTAGCTTTAGCTTGCCATTACTCTCTTGCTTCAGCTGCTGGCTAGGCCGAAACAGAGGGCAAATTATGTAAGCCCCTCTTGCCAGTACCCAGCTTGTCCACAATCAAGACTCCAGCATGCCTCCTCATGGGACACCATGGTAACTGGGCACCTTACGGCCCCAGGCAAACCTGCAGGGGATCTCGGAGCAGGTTGGAGTCCCAGAGGTGTGTAGACACGCCCTGACACTCCTCAATCCAACCCCAATCTGTGGGTAAATAGCAGCTCGGCCAATGTGCAAAACAACTCGCGACTAGGGTCAATGGACAAGACTGAGCACCAAGGGTATATGGGACTCTCCAGCTGTTTCACAACTCATCTAAGAGAAGGACAACTCTAAACAAAACCTACACCCCCGACAGTTGCTATACTTGTGGTACTAGTTGCACCAATATAGTTTTTGCTGTTTGTGGGACGAGTGTGTGGGGGTGGCTCTGCACAAACCTCACCCACTTTAATATACTCCGTGTGCAGGTAGTTTTAAGCCTAGGTCACAACCGGACGTACGATTTTTTGGCCGTGCGATTTTTGGCATTTCCCAAATCGCTGTGTTTTTTTTGTTCGTGGAGAAAGACGCACGTTGGCCGTAAGTTTGTCTTGCAACCTGAAAAAAAACGTAAGTGCCCGTAGAGTTTGACATGACAAAGAACCTCTGCGGCCGGTCTGCGGCCAGTCTACGGCTCGAAAATCAGCACGTCACACGCGCGCCCTCCGTGCGTTTCTTGCGTTTTTTGCACGTAGACCAGCCGTAGGAGCACGCACGGCCGGTTGTGACCGAGGCTTTAACGGACCACCACACACCACCTGCAAACTGCTAAAACCCTCATCTGTTGACCACAACAGGAGAGTCGATCATATTACACACACAGACATTTTTTAAACTCTTACTACGAACATTTACATAACGAACCAAGTTTGTGTCCCCCGCCCTTAATGACAGTGAATCAAATCTTCAAAAGAACATCACTGAGCCATGCGCTCCTCTGCTCTTCCCACTAGAGACAAACAAGAAGTAATCAAGTCAGCAGTCAGGTCAACAATACGTGTTCATGCCATAAAGGCTTAACTGGCCTCACTTAGGTGTCGATCACTAACAATTATCGAGAACGGTGATCAAAGGATCGATAAAAGGACGAAATGACTGCTGGCATCATCAGTGATTTACAACACATGAATGAACCGAACCATGAAGATTTAGAAAACCAAGCGAATCAGTGGATGGACGATGACAACGATACAGCGGTAACCTCCGTCATTTCCATAAACAGACAAAGAAATCAATCATCGCCTCCGTTTGTGATCCTTTAACTCGGTCATCACACTGCGATAGTGACTCGGAAAGAGAAATTCGTGATGAGGAGGATATGCCTTAAATTAAAGCAGTCCAGGATTACAAGTTTCCTCAGCAAGCAAAACTATCGTACTTTCACAAACTAAAAATTTACAATATTCGCATTATTTTTGTGACATCGTGTCACATGGATGTGCAACATCTCACCTTAAACTGCTCCTCACATGCACGGCGCGCTCAAGCTACCAAGGTCTAATTGCCGTGCACCTGTAGCCGATCAGAGTGTAATCACAGCGCGCTTATAAGGACTCTGAAAACACACAGACTTTGTGAAGTATACATGCTGTACCTTGTGTGTCTGTATTGCTCTTCCGGTTTTGACTTTTTGTATATATTTCAGATTCTGCCTTTCGTTCTTGCCTCGGCTACTCTGTTTGTGCCTCGTATGACCCTTGCCTGTTTTCTGACTCTGCTTTCACATTATAGGGTAATCACGCTAGAGGCGGAATGAGCCGGAATGCCGTCGGAATGAAAATTCTTCGTATATTCCAGGATATTTGAAGTGCATTCTAAAAATTCTGACTGCATTCCAAACATCCGAGCCCATTCTTGTGGCTGGCCCGAATGTTTTGCTCATGTTCGAAACATTCGAGGTGCATTCGAAGAGGAGAAATATTGAACAGCATTCAAAGTGTATTCTAACTGCATTCTGACTGCATTCTAAATATTCTTACCGCATTCCAACAGCATTTGAAACTTTCTGATCATGTTTGAAGAAAAAATCGAAATGGCAAGCCACTTCAAATCCTGCCAGAATGTCCCGAATGTGCCTTGAATGAGCCGGAATGAAAATTCTTTGTATATTCCAGGATACTCGAAGTACATTTTAAGTATTCGAGCTGTGTTCTCTTTGAATTCTTAGATGTTCGAAACATATTCGGCGGCTATTCCGGGAGCGTTCTGACTGCGTTTGAGGTGAATTCGTACAGCATTCAAGGCACCTTCCGACCCGACTTCGGGTGGTATTCAGGCAGCAATCGAACCACACTCGTACGGCATTCAAAGTGTATTCTTAATATTCTTACTGCATTCGAACAGCATTCTAGGTATTCCTACTGTGTTCCAACTACATTTGAACTGCATTCGAAAGCTAATACACCCGGAATGTGCAAGAATCATTCGAGGCGGGTTCAAAGCGCGTTCTCAGTATTCGAATGGCAAAGCTGTAAGAATGTTGGTCAGTTTGAAATTCCCGCCCGAATGTGGCACGAATTTTGAAAAATTTTTCATTCCTGCTGGTTCTGCTTGATTCCTACTAATTCCGAATAAGTGTGACAGGGACCTTACGTTTTGGATCGGTGTTTGCCTGCCTGTTTGTAAACAAACACTCTTTCTGCAATTAAATCCGTCCATCCGCCTCCTTGACATGACACATATGGCCCTTTTCCACTACCCTTTTTCAGCTCACTTCAGCCCGACACGGCTCGCGTTTCGACTACCTCAGAGCAGCACGACTCAGCTCGTTTCAGCCCTACTCAGCACCCAAAACTCGCACGGTTTTGGAGTGGGGCTGAAGCGAGCCAAACCGAGCCGAGTGGGGCTAGGGGCGTGAGGAGACACTCCCCTGTGCACTGATTGGTGAAGAGGAGTGTCCTCACACGCCCACACACGCCCCTGAGCACGCTGGGATCTGTAAACACCGTAAACCCGGAAGAAGAATTACGAGAATTTCTGAAGCCTTATGCGCCTCGCCTCATCTATATGCTCGTCAGTTTCTGTTGGCGTTGTCGGTGACAACAAGCCACAGCACCAAGACCAGCAACACTAACGACTCCATGTCCTCCATGTTTATTGTTTACTATCCGGGTCGTGAGACTACCGCTTAAAAGGTCACTGATGTCACTGTTTGCGCTGCCTAACGACATCATGTGACATCCACCCACTTTCGCTAACTCCACCCAATGTGTCCACCCACTTCCAGCCAGCACGGTTCAGCGCGGTTGTAGTCGAAATGCAACTCCAACAGCCCCGCTCAGCTCGACTCAGCACGGCACGGCTCAGCCCGACTCAGCCGCGTTGGTAGTGGAAAAGCAGCATTAGAAAACAGTGACTTATTTCCTTTTCCTTTGTAAATATGTAAGTGAATTAAGTGTAAATATAAATTAAACACGGTTTTATGTAAGAGAAGTGTTTGGTGTGATAAATGGGTCCATTTCGGTATTACGAACTTTTAGGAATAACAAACTATTTGGACTTCCCCCAACGAGTTCGTTATAGTGGGGTTGCAGTGTGTGCGTGTGTAAATATGTAAAAACACAGACAGACAGACAGACAGACACGAGTGTTCTACTGGGAAATACGCCACTCATATTTTTCATCCAAGCTACATCCAGGACATGGAGAACCAAAACCATGACCTATTTCTCTGCGTCTCTCATGAAGAAATCAAGGAATTGTTTTGATAAATTTGGGTACTTTGTGTTTGTGAATGTATCTATATAATAAAAATCACAAGTTCCTTGAAGATATGAAGCTGATCTTGTGATGAAAAACTCACATTTTTCATACAAAAGCCATTGTGGATCTGAGTGATACATTCCCCGATATTTCACTCCGATGACGTCACTCCCTGTGTTTTCCCGCTGATGACGCTCGTTGTCAAAATAGCGAACCGGTTCAAAATTACCTTGCGCATTTTTTTTTTAATGGATGCGTCATATAAAGAACATTACACAGTAGCGCAAAGACATGAAATGTATCTTCTTGTGTTGAAAAATATCACTTGTTTGCTTTGCTCACTCGTGAAATACGTTCACCACTCCAAGATAAACGTCATACCTTCGTGCCACTGTGTAATATATTTATATTATTTATTTATTTTATATACACGAGATTATTACTAATCTCATCTCATTATCTCTAGCCGCTTGTATCAAATTTTAAACACACACTGGAGCTCTAGATTAGATAAAATGTACTCCAGCATAATGAGAAGTGCCTGTAATACGAGAGATTCATACAAACAAATGGAGCATATCATGCTTCAAGAATGTTAAAAGGCTCATTCTAACGTAGACTATGAATTTATAGCCTTCTGCATCATGATCCTCATTAAAACTGCGTGTGATGAAATGATTTTTCATTTTAATCCCATGCTCCATTCCTCCTGCAAGGCAGTGGCTAAATTTATGTCTACAACTCGCACCTTACTTTGGTTTTTATTTACTACTTTTTGGTCTGTGTTGCTGTTGCAGTCTAAGCAAAATCTGAACAAATTCACAGTCTTCCATCCACAGCGGGAGCATAGCTTCTATCGGACAAAGTTAAATATATTGAACTAAACTGTTTAGGGCTGCTGAAGTGATTTTTTTTTTTTTTTTCAAGAGATGCATGAAAATACCAGGTGTGAACAGCTCTCCGTCTCGCATGTCCAGTTTTGAGGCAATCACCTCGACTGGTGGTTAATACAAAGTCTGAACTGGATCTAAAGCATTCTTCATCTTTCCTCCTCCCCATTTGCAGTTTTTTTCAATAACAAAGACTCTTGTTTCTTGGTTGCATACAAAGCAGGCCTTCATCTCAGCAACAGGGTTCCTGCTTGTCCCCTCCTGCCTGTAACATGCACATACACACTCCTAAAGATCATAAGAGCTGAAAGTGCACTTTTCCTCATGCTGCTCTCTCATCAGCCGACTCAGCACCTTTCACACCCCTCCCCTCATACAGCCCAGAACCAATTTACCATGAAAAATGTGCAGAGTCTAAAATCTTAATGGCGCAATTAGTCTCGTTTTGGGTAGATTTACAGCAGCACTTGACTCTTGTGCTTCAACTACATCCATGCTAAAAATTCAAGGATAACGCGGTCATGTGTCTGAAAAGCTCAGAGAAAATGAACTGGGCATCAACCCTAAAATCGCCCCGATTTCTTTTTCTCCTCTTTATCAGTCTCCACTCAAGTGCCAGGTTTTTACGACTGCTAGTCCAACAGGCTAGCACATATGGGAGGAACTGAGCGTTCTGATATAATCCAAGTGCTAGTCATCATATAACTGAACTTCCAACCCCAAGTAATCGCACAATGATATAAAGCTCTTCTCTATACTGACTGATCACCAGTTTAGCTTTAGTTCTCAGACATACCAATACCTTAGACACCGGTCGCTGAGGATAGGTGGGGGTGTGCTCTTGTTCGTCAAGATCTGCAGGTTTCTCCACAATGCTCCTGTCCTCTGCCTGGGGTCACACACACGGTTTTCAGAGTGGTCACAACCTGTACTTTACATTTTTTAATCTCTACTTTCTTCTCAGTACATTTTCAAACAATACTTTCTGGCATCAGTCAAACTAAATTCCTACCTAATCTAAATTTTAACAGATGGAACAGCAAGAATGAGACCGAATAACCAATTAATTTACTGCAAAATTAATGAATTAATTAACCTACTGCAAAATGTAGGACGTCCCAGAAGTAATAGAGGGATTTCACTGACGTCACCCGAAACCGGAAGTAAACAGACCCTGCGCCATATTGGAAGACCAACAAACTCGTGATTAGGGGGAAATAACGGCAGCGGTATGTGAACCCACGAGAATAAAGTGGAGTGGCAAACGACTTAAACAAATCTGAGCTGTTTTATTTATGATTTATTGGCCCAACAGTAGACTTGAAAGAAACCTGTGTGAGACTTGGCAAAAAAACTGTGGATATAATGGATACGTCTGTGCATGATCTGTGGACACTTTGAGGTAAGCAAACGCAAGAAATTCAGATTTAAAACATGCTAAATTGGCCCCAAGTTGATAAGTGGATGAGGAGCAAGCCTCCCAGACTTCTACAATTTAATAATAATAATAATAATTTAGGATGGTTTGGGGCTTGCTCTCCCTCCTATTATATAAATAAAGCATAGTTGTTGTGTAGGCATATATCATAAATACATATGTATAATTTGGATAAATTAACCTAAATTATGGATACCTTAATAGTAACAAAAAGTATTAATTTTTCAACTGAAGAGATATATTATTAAAAGATAAATATCAACAAGATTACCTTGGCCATAACTATGTGTAGGTTATTCTTAATAACAGCTGTAATATCACGAACCAAGCCCCTAACAACATAACTGTAAGCCTGTAGCCCTTTGTAGGCTTTCAAGTCATCAGCAGTGTAGGCACTGGGTGTAAACAACAAATAGTTTACAACCCCGATTCCAAAAAAGTTGGGACAAAGTACAAATTGTAAATAAAAACGGAATGCAATGATGTGGAAGTTTCAAAATTCCATATTTTTTTCAGAATAGAACATAGATGACATCAAATGTTTAAACTGAGAAAATGTATCATTTAAAGAAAAAAAAAAATTAGGTGATTTTAAATTTCATGACAACACCACATCTCAAAAAAGTTGGGACAAGGCCATGTTTACCACTGTGAGACATCCCCTTTTCTCTTTACAACAGTCTGTAAACGTCTGGGGACTGAGGAGACAAGTTGCTCAAGTTTAGGGATAGGAATGTTAACCCATTCTTGTCTAATGTAGGATTCTAGTTGCTCAACTGTCTTAGGTCTTTTTTGTCGTATCTTCCGTTTTATGATGCGCCAAATGTTTTCTATGGGTGAAAGATCTGGACTGCAGGCTGGCCAGTTCAGTACCCGGACCCTTCTTCTACGCAGCCATGATGCTGTAATTGATGCAGTATGTGGTTTGGCATTGTCATGTTGGAAAATGCAAGGTCTTCCCTGAAAGAGACGTCGTCTGGATGGGAGCATATGTTGCTCTAGAACCTGGATATACCTTTCAGCATTGATGGCGTCTTTCCAGATGTGTAAGCTGCCCATGCCACACGCACTAATGCAACCCCATACCATCAGAGATGCAGGCTTCTGAACTGAGCGCTGATAACAACTTGGGTCGTCCTTCTCCTCTTTAATCCGAATGACACGGCGTCCCTGATTTCCATAAAGAACTTCAAATTTTGATTCGTCTGACCACAGAACAGTTTTCCACTTTGCCACAGTCCATTTTAAATGAGCCTTGGCCCAGAGAAGACGTCTGCGCTTCTGGATCATGTTTAGATACGGCTTCTTCTTTGAACTATAGAGTTTTAGCTGGCAACGGCGGATGGCACGGTGAATTGTGTTCACAGATGATGTTCTCTGGAAATATTCCTGAGCCCATTTTGTGATTTCCAATACAGAAGCATGCCTGTATGTGATGCAGTGCCGTCTAAGGGCCCGAAGATCACGGGCACCCAGTATGGTTTTCCGGCCTTGACCCTTACACACAGAGATTCTTCCAGATTCTCTGAATCTTTTGATGATATTATGCACTGTAGATGATGATATGTTCAAACTCTTTGCAATTTTACACTGTCGAACTCCTTTCTGATATTGCTCCACTATTTGTTGGTGCAGAATTAGGGGGATTGGTGATCCTCTTCCCATCTTTACTTCTGAGAGCCGCTGCCACTCCAAGATGCTCTTTTTATACCCAGTCATGTTAATGACCTATTGCCAATTGACCTAATGAGTTGCAATTTGGTCCTCCAGCTGTTCCTTTTTTGTACCTTTAACTTTTCTAGCCTCTTATTGCCCCTGTCCCAACTTTTTTGAGATGTGTTGCTGTCATGAAATTTCAAATGAGCCAATATTTGGCATGAAATTTCAAAATGTCTCACTTTCGACATTTTATATGTTGTCTATGTTCTATTGTGGAAACAATATCAGTTTTTGAGATTTGTAAATTATTGCATTACATTTTTATTTACAATTTGTACTTTGTCCCAACTTTTTTGGAATCGGGGTTGTACAATGTCTGGGTAGCAAACAGATGGCAGAATTGGTGTCAGGTCCTCCTTATGTTTCCATTCTCCCTTGCCCCGAGTCTTATCATATGGGTCAAACCCATCAATCACAGCCAGTTTCTCCACATACCGTGCCCTTTCTGCAGCTGGTAATGTACTCACATAACCAGAATTATCAGCCATCATGTCACTTCACTCTCGCTCGTAGTTTGTTTTATATTGTGAGTATGTATGTATGTATGTACTTGCATAGATGTGTACTTGGTCTTCCAATATGGCGCCCTAACAAAATCTCGCGGTACGGTGACGTCATGCGAAAGCCCTCTATTGGGCACTTCCTTTAATGGTCACACCAATTTTACCATTGTTATCATTTATTATTACAATTTTAACCACTTCAGTTACTAAACAGGAATGGCAGAGATTTTGTATTTGTGAGAAAAAGAACAAATACAAGACAGCAAATCGGCTATTATCGATGTGTATAATGCACACGGTGGGTTAGTTAGCAGTCAGTGGAGTGATTAGTATTACTCTGCAGTGTTGCTCATATGGTCAGAGGAGAGGACAGTTTCCAGCAGCCCCTTTTCACTGTCATAAATTTGCTGTACATCTCGGGTTGATAATCAATGAAGCAAGCCACTAGGCTGAACTGGAAGATTTGCAATTTATCACACGTGTTATGCCAGGACTGGATTCTCAAAGCGCTCAGCACACTCATAACCTACTTGAGCACATCAGATCATATCTTAAGTGTCTTGCCAGCAGAAACCATAACTGGCCATGTAGTTAATATTAATGTCCATTACGACCACCATCAAGGGCATGAGTGTGATGTAGGAGCGTGAAACTCCAGTCTTAAGGCCTCTGCATGCTCTTGCGACAAGGCTTTCGCAGATAGCTTTTCGCAGACAGTTGTAATTTATTGTTGAGCGGGGATAATAGGCGTGCGCGATGTTATTCACCGGCACAACGCAAGGGGGCGCGAAGTCGCTAGGAGTAATTGGTGGGTGTGGTTAGTGGAGTGTTTATCCTCCGGTTACTTATAATGACTAGAGCTTTTTTTTTTTTTATAATGACTAGAACTGGAGTCGTATAGATGTACGTACTTCCTCAATCAACCGCTCTTCATGCTGCTCCATCTTCGCTCGTGTTTTTAAAAATGCCGGTCGTGAAAACAAACCAAACCGGGAAAGTAGGAAGTGCGTGTACAGCAGATGTAGAGTGGACCAATCAGAGCCCTCTTGTCTGCGGCGCTGTCTGCGAGGCTTCTGCGCTGGTCACAATTTTTGGGAGGTGCGCGCAGAGCGTCTGCGAAGGTGGGGGGGGCTACGCAGACACTGTCTGCGACGCTATCTGCGAGGACTGGGTTGTCAGCATAAATTGGCCTTTAGACGGTCACTGTGCCGAGTTACCGTTTCAATTCATTTTAAAGGCAAACAAAACCTGTTTGAGTATTCACTTATTTATATTTGTACCTGTATACTGCATACAGATGATTTTTCTTTTAAAACAAAAACGCCCCTGGGCGCTGACATCTTGCTCTCTCCGAGGTTCATATATTTTGCTCTGAGTACAAATTACGTGACAGAATCCGAGATTGTGACGTAACTGATTCACCGAGGCCGAGATCTAGTGGATACATCGCTTCTAAATTGTCGTAAACAACCCTAAAGATGCCCGAGTGTCGAGCATTTGGCTGTAAAAATAAGCCTGGTCATTTAAGCAGTGAGCGCACACACACACACGTGCGCGTGAGCAGAGGCTGTTTTGCTGCCTGTGAACACTCCATCACTGGTGACTCACCGCGGGGTTTTTTTTTCTTTAAAAATTGTTGGAGTTTATCAGTAGCCACTTAAAAATCATGACAACATGAGCCATTTCTAAGTGCTCATTTTTTTAACGCCACAGAAATAAAATGCAAAAACTAAACTTTGAGTTTACTTATGAATGACAGTTTGGAGGTACCCAGAAAAAGTCAGAGAACTGCTGCCAAAAGGAACTGACAGTCATGACAGTTTTCTTTTTTAAATCCCTGTAATCAGCTCACACAAGAACCTGGATCACCTGCCACTCTATTTTAACAGCAAATGGGACGACAAGACACGCATTTAACATTTGTTCAGATGTTTTTAAATAATCCCAAGTTTAATATTCAATATTATAAAAAAAAAAAAAAAAAAAGTCAGTTGAATATAATTTATAATTATACCCTTATGGTGATGATACACGGGGCAACTTTTTGGGCAATGTTGCCGAGCAATGTTGCTGGCAACGGGCGACTAGGTGAGACACAGGGCAACTTTTCAGGGCAACTAACAATGGGCAACAACAGTTAGCAACGGCAGCTAAAAAAACCCAAAAAAACGATGTCTTAATTTTTGCTGTGACCATTTAATTAAGCTGTCTGTTGTTTTTTAGAGCTTTGGTGAGGTAAATTCCTCCATATAGAATATTAAAATAACAACTTACCGGCGTAAAAACAGATGAGGAGTCTCTCCATCTCTTCACTCCACTGACACTGAGCGGCCGCCATATTTGTTTGAAATTTCTGATCTGAACCCCACCGGAGGTCACATGACTCGATACTCGCGTTCTGATTGGCTTATCTCAAAAAGTTGCCAGAGATTATCAAAACCATTCAGAAAGAAACAATGTTGCCCAATCTCAATAGAAAAGAGTCAAAACGCAATTGCCCAGCAACATTGCTCGGCAACATTGCCCAAAAAGTTGCCCCGTGTATCATCACCATTACTGGCCACTGTAATATAAACACATTCACTTATGCAGTTATTCAGTCGGTTAATTACATGCAACTGTATAAACCTCATACAGCAGGTCAAGAGCTTCAGTTCATGTTCGCAAGAACCAACAGAATGGGGGAAAACGTGTGATCTCAGTGGCATGGCTATTGATGGTAGACAGGTTAGCTTGAGTACTTCAGAAACCGCTCATCCTGGGATTTTCTCACACACATCTCGAGAGTTTGCACAGTACTCAGAAATAATTTGCCCCAGCACCAGAACCGTGTTGATTAGCACTGTCGTCCTGCCCTAAAGGCAACTCATGATGCTTACATAGCTTTTATAGGTTTGTCAGTCTTTTGATTACAACTGCAACACACCTTACAGGCAGCACACAAAATTTACTTATACTACTCCTCTGACTGACGGAGCATCCAGTTAGAATTTATTCTAAAAATATAAAATACATCCCCGCAATACATTACAAAAAATCACTTTATAAACAGAATCCTAAAATATAAAATACCTCAGTTTTAAGATACTCGCTTGCCAGTATTTGACAAAAGCATTCGATACCGTGTTTAAATTGGAGAATTTCTTTATTCAAAGAAAACTGGTGCACATTTAGCCAACATCACAACCCATGTCTGATTAAAGGCTTACCCCCAGAGGTTTCCTGATGCCCAGGTATACCGTGCCTGGTGGAGCAGCCTTGAGGACATCTACAGCCTGGGACAGAGGGCATGTGTCTAGGTAGGTGTCATTGACAAAGACCAGCTGATCTCCAGGCAGAAGGCCACCATGACTCTCCGCAACACCTCCAGCTACCAGCGACCGAATGACTATCACAGAGCGCGTAGTGTCCAGAGGGTCCTGCAGAGGGCAACACAGACCACAGCAAACATGCTTATATACACGCACACACACGCACGCGCACACACAGGATCTCTCTCTCCCTCTCTCACACACACCAACAGAAAAGTAATGTCCATCAGAGAGCGAGAGACAGAAACATACCTTCCACAAAGGATGAAGGCTCAAATAAAAGGACAAGTAATAGTTACTCTTACACCCCAGATCTTTACTGAGAAACAAACTCATTTCTGTCGGGCCTTTCACACGGATGCAGCATGTACCTTACATCACCTACACAAACGGGCAGGACAGAAGATTCCACAAGGCCACGTTCCAGCCATAACTAAAGGAGACAGCAGAGGCAGGGAGCTGAATGAACACAAAGCAAACTCCGCTCTCCCTCTCTCTCCCTCTAAGACATCATGTGTCCAGGTATCAATCAACGTCCCAGCAAGCTTATGCTATAAAACTGCAATTCAGCTCCAATTTGATGTCCCTGACAATGTATTTGATGACCCATATGGGCGGCTTTTATGTGACGAGTGACAATATAAAAGTGATTAACAAGTGGTTGGTTTAGTGCGGAAGCTCAAAGAGCCGGAGCTTTATCATTAGCAAGCACATTCATCTGACCATGACGAGGAGAAATATTTACGACTGCAGTCCACTCCGAAGGAACAGGAACAGACAGTCGAGCTCTGAAAATTTAAAAATCCCTCAGCAAAAATGAACAAGTCTTTTGAAGAAAAATACAAACTTGGTCAATATTTAGTCATTGATTTATTTGAGCCCATTTTACTCAATTTTGTTTTGTTAAAAAAAAAAAAAAAAAAGCGCAATTCTACTTTTGTACACATTTGTCAAACTTTAATGACAATTCAAACAACATTTATTAAAATGACAGCTGCAGGCAGTAACTGTAACCTTCTGTTAAACTGCTCATACATAATGTGAAACACACACGGCCTGAACTGCATTGCTGTCATCATAAAAATAAATAAATAAATCACCTTTTTTCTTTAAAAAAAAATAAAATAAATCAACAAAACTTTATGACCTGTGATGTCACTCGGCACTGCTTCGAAGTCCAGATCACACCAAACCTGGTTGGTTCGCTTGTGCTGTGATCGGGAGACTGACTGGGTGCTGAGTGGTGCAACAAGTCATGAAGTGGCAAGATTTGTCATTTATTTGCGGTGCATTTATAGTACGAATACTTTCCTTTCCACATCACACGAGTAGACAGGAGTTTTTAGTACAGCTCTACGAAAGTAAGTTCACACTGAAAGTATGAAGAAATAAATACACCAAGTGACACTACAAAAAAAAAAAAAACCCGGAAACTAACTGCAGTCAGCTGAAAGTATTGCCTTTAAGTGCAATTTGTATTTTCCCCTCCTGGACAGAACAGCAAGAGAGGTCTTGGGCTGTGACCAGAGCTTCAGATTGGTCAATTAGGTTCAGATTGGGCAAGTTTCACTCTGCTAGACGGCAGTGGAGAACAGGAAACACCTGGCTGAGTGTCCAGAGACATTATAAACAATGCTAAGGTGTTGCAGAGTAAGCAGAAGAGTAGGAGAAATGCAGTAAACTCAAGCCTGCTGAGAGAGAATATAAACACAAAAATGGACAAGGCAAAAAAGAGATGTATTAATGGAGAGAGAAAATCAAAGACACACAGAGAGAGAGAGAGAGAGAGAGAGAGAGAGAGAGAGAGAGAGAGAGAGAGGTGCAATAGAAGTAAGGAAAAAAGCAAATGGGAAAAAGTTGGAGAGGGGATTTGAAGTTCCACTCCAGCTGGCCCTTTTAGAGGACACTGGCTGCATTGTCCAGCTGCCGAGTTACAGCCAAGTGCGCTCCTCTTTCCAAGGCCTCCCTCATCCCACATGGCCAGTGATGTCAGCGGTGCAGCTGGAAAAAAAGCACGAGAAGCAGAGGAGGGCTGGTGGGGCCACACTGGGACAGTGCAGGGGGCTGAGCAGCACCAAAGCTCGACACGCAACCAAGTATGGCACCAGAAACAGACGGGCAGCTGTGGACAAATTCACAAGCCTGTCAGCTACAATGGTGAGAGAGAGAGAGAGAGAGAGACGCAAACAAAGAAGGAAAAAGCAGGAGTGACCAAAAAAAAAATTAAATAAAAAGCGAAAGCGTCCCATTTCTTGTTTATGTTTCGGCCCGAGTGAAGCTGTGACGTTAAGAGTTCATATAAACCAGAGCTTATTACAGAGTGCAGCTGCTTTCTGAGTGCGAGAATTTTCAGGACAACCACTGACGACAATCCAGGCAGAAACGCTCCTGTATGCAAACGACACCCTCAATATGCTACTGCTCAGAAATCCTGTAATGTACATTTTAAAATCTGTTAATTTACGGAGACTAAAACACGAACATTTCACAAACAAACACTCTGCACCCCAATGTTACGCATTCTGCATCTACACACAGGCAGAGAGATCCAGCCAGTACTGTACTAATGTAGACTATTGAACTCAGATTTTTTATTTTTTGGAAGAAAGAAAAAAAAAGGGGGGGGGGGGGGGGGTAGTTAAGACTCTATGCAATTGCCATCTGCCTTAAAAGATAAAACGGTCCTCTGTAAGCTGTGACTGCTCAGTGGGCCAGCACTGCATGCTGAGCGGTTAAAATTCTTGTGTGTTTCAGGTGGGCAGTAAATCTACAGTTTGTGCTGGACTCATCTGCGCCGTCACTTCGCCTTATCCTTAAATCTTGCTGAACCAAATTCCAGGAACTCTTTCCATCACATTTTCAACAGCCCTTCCTTTCCTTTCCTTTTCTCTGCATGTTTGTCTCTCGGGGAAACGAAGGTCTGGATGGGATGTTGTTCTCATGGTGCGGACAAGCAAAAAATAAATAAATAAAACGCAACCACTCGCAGTGACCGAAACTGACTAATATGAGAAACTGAAATCTCTCTCAAGTATTTCTCTGCTGAAGAGCCAAGGTCACCGTCTGCATTATTTTCATCAACAGTGAACTTTAAAAAACTTTCAAAACATTTCAAATTTCTTTATTGCAGAGGATCTTGATAGTACAAATAAAAAAAATAAAAAAAAACCTGTATAAAGTAAACTTGGCTATTGATGACAAATGCACTGCATCGGGCTTTCCAGAGCTTTCCTGCAAATCGGCTCATTTATTGCAGGGTGCATACGGGTGAAAAAGAAACATGGGGAAGTCCGTGTTTATAATAAAGCTGGAAGATTTGATCTAGTCGTTGTAGCACGGACAGTGCAGAAGAGACAATGGCATTAAATCCATCCCCTTCAGTGGCCTTGATCATACACAACATGGTGGAGCACTACGTTACAGTGAAGGAAAACTGATGCAGTTGCTTTCTAAAAGCATCAGGATTTAGATTTACACTCCATTTGATCAATTTCCTTTACTGTCATGGCAATAAAATTTCCCCTCGGTCAGAGTCTGGTTCTGCAGGGCCACTAGATAAATAAACAAAGAGTAAATAAATAATAAATCACAGAGATGATCTATGCCTATCTGCCAGAATATTCTCACTAAATGTGCACTGATGTGAAGGTAAAACCATTTTGACTGCCAAAAAATGCACTCTCTTAGACTTTAACATTCTTTTTCTTGGCAGGCAGGAAGTGCTATAAATTGCTTGCGCCATGGAAACAGTGGAGCTCGTATATATAATATAATATAATACAATACAAGCCTAACGCTAAAGGTAACTCTATGTTTACCAAAAAAGACCCAATACTGAATCCTTCTCCGTTTACACTAGTTCTTTATTTGTGCAAAATATACACAGTATTGGTAAACATTTTAAAAAGCAGGAACATTTTAAACTGTTAACACTGTTGTGGCTCCCACAAGCAGAATGTTATGAGGTCTGGTTAAAATCATCTCCCGTCGAAAAGCTCGTCAATCATTCTCCTTTTATAAATCTAAGTTCTTGCAGAACATCCAATTGTTGCGAGAGAAAGTCTCATATCATCTCTAGCCGCTTTATCCTTCTACAGGGTTTCAGGCAAGCTGGAGCCTATCCCAGCTGACTACGGGCGAAAGGCGGGGTACACCCTGGACAAGTCGCCAGGTCATCACAGGGCTGAGACATAGACACAGACAACCATTCACACTCACATCTACGGTCAATTTAGAGTCACCAGTTAACCTAACCTGCATGTCTTTGGACTGTGGGGGAAACCGGAGCACCCGGAGGAAACCCACGCGGACACGGGGAGAACATGCAAACTCCGCACAGAAAGGCCCTCGCCGGCCACGGGGCTCGAACCCGGACCTTCTTGCTGTGAGGCGACAGCGCTAACCACTACACCACCGTGCCGCCCGCGAGAGAAAGTCACTGTAATAAAAAAGTTTAAACGGCTACACGAGTCCAGTCTTCATACATGTCAACCTTTGGTCAATCAAACCTGTATAACCAACCTCCAAAATCCGTATTTCCCTTATAAAATCCGTATAAGATGCAAATTAAAATAATTTACCTCAAATTTGAATGATAATTAACAATGATATATCCAAGTTACTTTTTATTCAATATTAATAACAATAAACCTTCAGAATGAATACAAAGCTCCAATGTTTGACAAAAACAGTGTTACCAGCGTAGTTACGAAGGAAATACTTCGTTGTTTGGAGACAGGTTTCACCGAGCGGCTATTATGCGTGAGACTTCATATTAGCCACAAAAAGTCAGAAAAATCTGTTCGTAAAATTACGTTATAATGACCAAATACAATGAAAAGTATTTTTCCAGTCTCACCTGTGAAAGGTAATCCCATGTGATCTCGTTTGGACAGTAAACCTGTTGGTACAGTTAAACGCAGCACATGAATGAGGCATCTTTATTCTCGGCTACTGTCTAGACGCTATACCAGAGACGGGTGAAGAATCTCCACTTTGCCACATCCAATATGGCAGCGAGGATGACCTATGATTCTACGCAGAAGGCGGCATCTATGTTTATGACTTCACGGTTGGCAGGATTCTCGCAATGCGGTGTGCGCATGATCAAAAGTGGAACGAGGTCTCGCTACCACAAGATAACGCGCGATTTCATAAGACTCTTTACTGGCTGTCTGTGGTGTACAGTACGTTTGTAAATGTTATGCGCTCTTTTATCATCGTGGGAATTGATTATAGCTCTAAATAAATATTGAAGTTTTTTTAAAGAATCTGTATAACTTTATTTATACGCCCGTATACTAAGTTTATTGAATCAAATCCGTATAAAAAACGGACATTCCGTATAGGTTGACATGTATGAGTCTTACTCGTGGCGACGTCGCCCTGAAACGACCCTTTTGATCAGGTGTTTAGCTCAAGGGGGTTTCATTAATCTCCATTAACAGCATAGCACGCATTACCAAGAGGCCCTTTCACATTAATTCATAAGTTGCTGAAAACCACAGCATCATGCTTCTCACTTTGAGATCCTCCTGGAGTTCAAACTACAAAGAACAAGACCGCCACAAAATCGGTTTATAATCGCTTTTTGGACGTCTTGCAGTTAGGGGTGTCGTTTAAAAAGAGAAATACACCCAGTCCAGCTGTCAGTCTGGTGGTGGGCTCCCATCGATCAAGCTACAGTTACGGGGTTGGCTTGCGTGAACTGCGACTTTTGAGGTAACTTTAGCTGAACAGGTGGGGGGGGGGGGGATATAAAGCAAATGGGGTGGAAACAAAGAACAGGAAAATGGATTAAAACAGAGAAAGAGAGATAAACAACCAGACTAAAGGAAAGGGAAGAATAAAAATGTGAATGCCAGATTCCATGGAGAAGCTTCTGGAACACTGCAGGCATGTCTGCAGAGCCTACTCTTGACCACTTAGCCTTACAAGCTCAAGATTCTTAGCGAAGACTCTACCGGGGGGGGGACGAGACACGACTCCCCCAACACAGACAGCTTTGTGCTTTAGCATAAATGAAAGGAAGTTTGAAAAAGCGAATAAACGAAAGAGGAAACACGACTCTGCTACAGGATCAATCTTTCCTACTAGTCTGTGCATTTCAGGCAATCTATTATTAAGCGTACCTAATGTACGATGTCGGGATACATCTACAGCTCTAGAGACGCATACTGTACATTTTGCGTGCGCACACACACAGTAAATAAATTCCCATAGGCTACTCAGCTTACGCTCAGGCCTATGGGCAGAGAAGCGAAGGCAGTGTGGAAGATATGCAGGCAGACAGCACTAGGTGAGAGGGGCTCAGCTGGTGCTCAGTGGAGAGCTTGCAAGTTCATGACTGAGAGGGGTGCACACAGGTCAATACGGCCTCCGTCAAAGCCCAAGATACACCAAGAACCAAATCATCTGCCACGCACACTCTCCTCACTTCTCTTTGATGAGGGTTTCAGAACCAAAAATCAATATGGAAACTTATGTCTGCGCTTGGGTGAACAGGGTTCACAAAAACTTGCCTGTGTTTATCTAATTTCACCAAGTAAGGATGCTAACCTAGGATCAAAAGTTGGATTTTTCCATACTGATGAACACAATTATTTACAGACCCCAGGTCACTACTTTTACTACAATACAATAAATATATTTTTCAATACGACTGCACAATTAGCCACATTTGAAAAATGTTTTTTGGCTCCAATTAATGAAATCCATTAATTCGACATTTGCAATCATGGTGATAACTAATTTTCTAATATTAGGCAGCACTGTTTATTGCCTACTGGCGCTTTAAATCAAGAGCTCAGATGTGCATCATGGTGGCATATTTATTAATCAATTGTCTAATTTATCATTTAGACAGACAAATCATGTGACTAAGGCTCTTATTTTAATTCAGAGATTTATATTATTTGTGAAGGAATATAGGCTTATAATGCACAAATGTTTTATATTTATTTATAAGCTCAATAAAATAATTTTACTGATGAGAAATATACTTGTATTTTAATACGGCTTTTCATAATGCGGATCGTCTTAAAGCTTTTTTTTTTTTTGGCAAACATTAGCGACCACGGCGAGGAAAGATCCCTTAAAATGGAGTTTTCATCATCACAGGACTCTTATTCACAATCTACTTCACACAGTGAACATCAACACACTTAGTACTGTTTGACTTGGTTGTTATTTTTGCAATATTCAGTGTGACCCAAAAGAAGATGTTCTAGAGGAGGTTCCGCTCCAAGATTTTTCCTCTATCCATCTCAGTGTTTTTTTTTTTTCCTTGCTGGATTTCTGTAAGGCTGCTTTGTGACAATGTCTATTGTAAACAGTGCTGTACAAATAACTGAACTGATTCAATACTGTTTATTTTTGTAATTCTTGTTTATAAAGAATATTAACGGTTAGTGAGAACAATATCAACGTTGTACTACTTGCAGTCCTTTCTAAAAGTATAGGAACAGCAAGGTCAACTCTTTTGCTATACACTGAAGACCTTTAGGGTTGAGATCGAAAGACGAGATGATAGACCATAATTTCGGCCTTCACTTCCTGATATGAATATCTAGATATTTTAAACAACTTAGAACAATGGTGCCTTTGGTGGCATACCACCACATTTTTAGAAGTGTTTTTAAAACAAACAAACAAACAAAAACCCACAGGAACAGAGAGTTTAAGTAAATAACACGTGTTATTCTATCCACATTCACTGGATGTGAGCAATCGCGTACTCTGACTACTCTACTACTAGGCTATCAGCTCATATACCGTGAGTAGAGAAAAACAAAATGGCGGAGTGTGTTGCTGAACCAACCGAGGACGAAATAAAAACTACTCAAAAACAAAACCCCAAAATATACCAAAAAAATAAATAAATAAAATTTAAAAAAAGCAAAATATGGAATAAAAGTATTTGATGGTAAGAATGTATCTTTTTTTTTCCAGAATTATTATAATCGCATTTTTCACAAATTGCTGCTGTCATTTCGCTGGTTTGTTTCGAAGAGGAAATGCTTTTGTTGAACACTTTGTATAAAGTTTTTATTTACTGAATTTGCAAGAAATAAAAATGCTCCGTTTCTCAAAATCCAGTGAATGTGGATAGAATAAAACAGTTATTCCACTCAATCTTCTTGTACATAGTGAATAGCTGACTCGGTGCTACAAGCCTCATCAGCTCATGTACGACTCGATTTCGTGGAATAACTTAATTATTCTATCCACATTCACTGGATATGAGCAATCATGCATTCTGATTGGCTACTCTACTACCAGGCTATCCGCTCATATACTGTGAGTAGTGAAAAACAAAATGGCAGCATGCATCAAATCACATCTCTCACTTTATCATCAATTATTTAAAAGAAACAGAAACTGTGAAATAAAAGAATATATCCCCCTGCGCCTCAATATCTCCTGTTCCACACTCCAGCCCAGTTGGTGGCGGTAATGCACCCGATTTGCCAACCGCTTAAAAAAAAAAAGAAAAATGGCGGCGTGTGTTGCTGAACCAACCGAGGACAAAATAAAAACTATATCATAAACAGAACCCCCAAAATACTACCAAAAAAAAAAAAAAGTGCGACAAAATATGGAACGAAAAAGTATTTGATGGTAAGAATGTAATCTTTTTATTTTTCAAGAATTATTATTATAGCAGCCTTTTTCTCAAATTGCTACGGTCATTTCGCCGGTTTGTTTAGATTCTAAGCAGAAAGGAGTTTGCTGGACGTTTTGTATAAAAGTTATTTATCGAATTTGCAGAAAATAAAAATGCTCCGTTTCTCAAAAGCCAGTGAACGTGGAAAGAATAAAACAGTTATTCCACTCAGTCTCGTCATACATGGCTTATAGCCAACTCGGCGCTTCACTCCTTGTCGGCTATCAGCGTATATATGACTCAGTTTCGTGGAATAACTTAAATATTTAGTTGTACATCCCTAACTTGCAATAACTGCATTAAGCTGGCGACCCACTGACATCAGTATATCAAAAAAGTTTCCACTTTTTTCCCCCGTTTTAGGTGCTGCATGATGAAGTTCCCAATTTAGATTGGATGCATTTCTCTGAAATTCTCTGAAAGTCAGGGCTCAAAAATGGGTGGGTCCAAACGAAATGTGCCATGTTTCAAGTTGTTTAAAATAGCTAGATGTACATATCAGGAAACGAAAGCTGAAATTCCGATCCATCATCTCAAATTCATCTTTTGATCTCAAACCTAAATGTCTTCAGGTGTATAAAAAGGAAGGAAGGGGAGGGGAAGGAAGGAAGGAAAGAAAGAAAGAAAATGCAAATTGACCTTGCAGTTCCAATACTTTCAGAGAGGACTGCATGTCTGGAACAAGTATTATCTTACTAATTATAGAGACAGACAGATCACAATCAGCAGTCACTCAACGGAAACAGAGCAGGATGAAAATGTGCTAAATAATTATGACCTCGGTACTGAGAAAAACAATGGAATTACCCATTACTGTGCAGTCCTAATACACCTAATTTCCAACATGTGTCTCTAGAGCTGATGTTCATGTTATTATATCCCTTAGTCTTTTGCATTTAGTGAGCAAACCAAAAGCAAGACAGCAAGTTCCTGTGACTGCAGTTGCAATTTCAAAAAAAATCCGTCCGAATACAGTGAATCCCGAGTCAGGAAATCATTTTCTCTTAATTCTCACACACAAAACGTATGGATTGAGAGTGCTGCTCCAACAGTGCTTTTTTGTCTTCATGTCTCTGACCCTCACAGAGGTGAGGAGAAAAGCAGAATTTAAGGGATCACTGCTCAGGTGACTGCTATTAAGCACCAGTGTAATTCTCTCTATGGAAACTGCAGCACTATCACTCAGATCAGCCCCTGACAAGGAAAGAAGCATGTCTTGCCATTAAAATGTGATCGCATTTCATTTTCACCCATTTCATGAGCCGCACCGATAAACCCACAAGCATTTATTATCTCCCTGATAAAATTGTGAAAGCACTGAACTTATATCTTTTCAGCTGACTAAGACAAATTCCGTCTAGTTCATAGAAAACGTGAGAAGTAGTGGCTTTGACAGACAAACGTCACCGTGACCTGATTATTACCAACTTCAGACAAGCTACTTAAGTGGGGGTTCAGTGATTAGAGAGCTAATGACGAGAGAATATAAAAGCAGCTTATCACAGCGAGTGAGCAAAGCGCAGTTCTGATGTTTGGCTCGGCGCCAGATAAATAGTGGTAGGTCTTTCCAGAGGCCTATTGCAGCTTCCTTTTGTTCTCTGTCCAATGAGTTGTAACATCAACACACATTTTCTGTAATAAGGATCGAAAAGACTCAAGCAGGAATAATTAAAATCAGGTCAGGTTTTTCCCCTCGTTGACAAAAGGTCTATACTAAAATTGATTCGGTGAAGAACAACTTGTACAATTCTTAAAAATTCTCCCCTTCAACATGTATATTTATGGAGTTTTTAGGAAAGGCTGGTATGTTTATTCTTTAAGAACACAGACCTAGAGAGAGACAAACCTGGTAATCCAGAATGCTGAAACCGAGGCCTCGTTCGCCTTTCTCCAACTCCAGCACATGCACTTCTGGAGACCAGAGAGCCAACTCTCCCTCTTCATTCTCTTCATCTCCACTCTCCCTATTCTCGTCCTCCTCCTTCTCAACAAAACTCTGCTCTGGAGCTGTTCTCTGCTCAGCAACCTTCTTCTGGATCACTTGTGTCTGATGGAGAAGCAAACAACATTTGAGTGGAGTGTCCAACATTTGGAGTTTTATTTAAACCGTGTGTAGGCGATGTTCAGCTCTGCAAAGAAAGAAACTTGTTCTGAAAATAATAAACAACATGAAAGGAGCAGGTTAAGACCTAACTTCAATACAGTCAGCACTTTAGCTTGTCTGAACTATACAACATACAGTGCTGTCCACGGATATTCGAGAACCTTTCAGAGTGAGCCATAGACAAAAGTCGTAGCTAGAAAAGTCAGAGCTAAAGAAGTACTTGGAAAAAAAAAATTAAGAATAAACACACAAGATTTAAATACATTTGCTCACTGTCTGAAGTCAGTAATAAAATAATACCACAAGATTTTTGGGGGGGCGGCACGGTGGTGTAGTGGTTAGCGCTGTCGCCTCACAGCAAGAAGGTCCTGGGTTCGAGCCCCGGGGCCGGCGAGGGCCTTTCTGTGTGGAGTTTGCATGTTCTCCCCGTGTCCGCGTGGGTTTCCTCCGGGTGCTCCGGTTTCCCCCACAGTCCAAAGACATGCAGGTTAGGTTAACTGGTGACTCTAAATTGAGCGTAGGTGTGAATGTGAGTGTGAATGGTTGTCTGTGTCTATGTGTCAGCCCTGTGATGACCTGGCGACTTGTCCAGGGTGTACCCCGCCTTTCGCCCATAGTCAGCTGGGATAGGCTCCAGCTTGCCTGCGACCCTGTAGAAGGATAAAGCGGCTAGAGATAATGAGATGAGATGAGATTTTGGGGGTAGCTTCCCCACTGATGCTCTACCAGGCCTGTAAAGAAACAATTTTCAGTTCTTGCTCATCCCAGATGATGCTCCCCCTCCCAAAAGTCTTTTCTTTATTACGTAAAGCTCATGATTAATGGGAATCCCTTCCGCATTAAGTGATTACTGTACCAAGATACATTTGACCAACAACTGCGCAGCTGACAGTGCACCACATTTTGGTGCCAACTCAGATCTATAGCTTCAGGGCTCTTCCATTACTTTCACAAAGGTCTTCCAAAAACCTGTACCTCTTCAAACAATATCTAGGATAGCACTGCTTTGTATTTCTTCACACTGGCATTTATTTACTTATACCTTCGTTCAGTCATCCTGTCTTCCAAGTGCATTTTTTAAATTATTCCTACAAAAGTTCTCATCTCATTATCTGTAGCCGCTTTATCCTGTTCTACAGGGTCGCAGGCAAGCTGGAGCCTATCCCAGCTGACTACGGGCGAAAGGCGGGGTCCACCCTGGACAAGTCGCCAGGTCATCACAGGGCTGACACATAGACACACAACCATTCACACTCACATTCACACCTACGGTCAATTTAGAGTCACCAGTTAACCTAACCTGCATGTCTTTGGACTGTGGGGGAAACCGGAGCACCCGGAGGAAACCCACGCGGACACGGGGAGAACATGCAAACTCCACACAGAAAGGCCCTCGCCGGCCACGGGGCTCGAACCCGGACCTTCTTGCTGTGAGGCGACAGCGCTAACCACTACACCACCGTGCCGCCCCCTACAAAAGTTATATACATTATAATGTATTTTATGTTTTATCGATGGATATATTGATATTTATTGAAGTATTTCATGCTTCAATAGGCAAAATGAGGGTTGGGCTTCCTTAGGTTGACCTGAATGAACAGTAGGCCTGCATGCTAGGAACGTTGTGATTGCTAATAACGCATGGAGAAGGATTTTAAATGCACTGACTGAAGCCACCAACATACAGTTGCAGTCAGAAGTTTAAACAAGCAGACATGAAGGTCATGGCAATACTGGGCCTTCAAACTCCTCTTTTTTCTGTGACAGAATGATTGTACAATATACATCTTTAATTAAAGAGAAAAAAAGAATTTGGTGTACAAGTTTTAATTTACTTTAGGCTTTCTGAAATCAATACAGAATCAAAATTATACATACAGTACACAAAATATTTGGTTAAATGTCCCTTAGCAAGTTTGACCTTGAACTTTGGTAGCCATGTACAAGCTTCTGGCAGAATTCCGGTTGGATATTTGACCACTCTTCTTGGCAGAATTGGTGGAGATCAATTAAATGAGCTTCCTGGCACGGACCTGTCTTAAACACAATTCACATATTTTTAATTAGGGTGGAGGTCAGGAGTTTTAAGCTTAATGTTAGCCTGCTTTATCCACTCCACAAACAGCTTTCATGTGTGTTTGGGATCATTGTCCTGTTGGATCACCCAATTGTGTCCGAGTTTCTGATGGTTTGAGGTTATGCAGAAGAATCCTTCTTCATTATTCCATCCACTCTGTGCAATACACCAGTTCCATTAGCAGCAAAAATGCCCCAGATGCTGCTACCACCACCATACTTAAGAGTCAGTACAATGTTCCTCTGTACCTCTGATCATTGTGGCCAAACAACTCAATCTTTGTCTCATCTGACCATAAAGCTTTCTTCCAAAAGGCTTTTTCTTTGTTTGTGTGGCCCATGGCGATGTAAAAGTCACTTGACTGTTCCAGCAACTTCCAGTACATGGGAGGCCTGTGGTTCCTGGATTGTTCCTGACCATCCAAACCAATTTCCTCTCAGCTGAGGGTGACAGATTGGGTCTTCTTCCAGGAAAGTGACTTGGCAAAGTGGCTACATGTCCCAATAACTTGTTCTTACATGCAACAGTTTGATGATCTTGGACTCTGCAGTTGTTTCGAAATGTCTCCCAGAAACATTCCTGAGTGTGTAAATCTGTGACCCTTTTTTTCAGATCTGCACTGAGCTCCCTGGACTTTCCCACTATACTGTGTGCTGGTCAATCCAATGAATGCTGTCAAACAAACCCTTTTTATGTTGGCACAGGGAAGCTACCAGCTATAGTCAATCATCATCACTAACCGGTCGTTATGAAGCCTTGGCAAGTTAAAAGATGTTTTGGAACTTTCAGTAACACTGAATTAATAATTACGTGGGTGTATGTACATTTTTGACCCTGTATGAATTATTTTGACGCTGTGTTGATTTTAGAAAACCCAAAATAAATTAAAATGTGCATCAGATTCTTGTTATTCTTCTGAAGATACATGCTGCACAAACATTCTGCAACAGAAAAAGAACAGTTCAGAGAACCATGTGAAAGCCCAACGTTGCCATGACGTTCACATCCATATATTTATACTTCTGACCACAACTGTACACAGACAAGAAAACTAATTAGCCCTACGTAGACATTTTTTTTCTGAAAATAATCTTGTTACAGATGTGTGTGTGTGTGTGTGTGTGTGTGTGTGTGTGTGTGTGTGTGTGTGTGTGTGTGAGTTAGAGAGACCTGCTCCTGTAGGCTAGCTGTAGGGCTGCTGGAGCCCCATTCATCATCAGGTTGGTATTCAGTGCCCTCTTCAGTGAGGCGTCTACAGCAGACAAGAGTGAAGGGGGGAGGAACCTCTCGCAGGAATGCTACAGCCTCCCGCCTCGTCTTCCCATACAACTGCACTCCATTCACCTACACATAATATACAACGTTATAAGCAGTCGTTCCACAATTTAATTGCTGTGCAATTCCCTCTTCCTTCCATTCAAAGCAGTCTTTAAAATGATCCTGTAAAACTCTTAAATGAGAAACGTGCCATATTTAATTTAAATTTCTAGATATTAAAATCAGTTTGACAGATCAATTCAAATTACGTGGGATTTTTTTTTTTTGCCATTTGGTCCAAGGCGCTTTTTTACGTCGTCATCAACATTAAACCAGTATGAAGGCAGGTCCAAATAATGCCATAATTCTTGGGAAGGAGTGTAATTTCACCTCCAAGAAGGAATAGATGGCCCGCTTTCATTTCTTCATTAAAAAACAAAAAAGTTGCTGCTAGCACAAAAAAAAAAAAAAAAAAAAAAAAAGTTCAGAGCCATGACTGGGCATTGGCCTTACTAAAAATATACTTCACAACATTTCCATGTCCAAATTTTACCTGCTCTACTCATACAATTTGTAAACCAATAAGCACATGTAATTAGGTTTACCTTCTTCACTGTAGAACAGAAGACACAAACAAAATACTACACAGATTAATCACCCTTCATTCATAAATACAGACTGTCATATTGCTAAGTGAATCTTTTTGGCCAGACCATTTTTCCTGGCGTTCACTTAGACCTAAAGGAAGCCAGGGCAGCACTGTGCCATCTGTCCAAGGCCAAGGATGCTGTAGCCCCCTTTCTGAACACTCCAGCACCATTATACACCACAGAGCTCACATCTGCCCATGTCGTATCTTCAGGAAGTATCCATAAGGAGTTGGTAGCAGTACAGTTGTACTGAAGCATGGCATTTCAAACATGTATGTAAAAGTGCCCTTTACATACTCAAATGAGCCTAGCATGGAGCCTTGAGAAACCCCATGCTCCAATGCAACAGAGCAGCACCTCCTGGGTTTGTGTTCTGTCAGGGTTGATGCCAAGAGCAACAGGCTGAGAGTGCAGCAGCTCCTGGCCATTGGGCCAGGTGGGGCTGAAGGGACAGCGGAGGGGCAGGAAGCAGAGGCAGTGGGGGAGTCAGAGACACGGCCTGGCATGCAGATGGCCTCGGTCAGACTCAGAAGCCCTCCTGCTAAAACATCTACGTGCCAGCAGTGGTGGCAGCAGCATGCCTTCCTGGAGACCTGGGGCTGGCAGGATGCAAAGGTCACTGTGTTATTAGAGGAACAGACAGGAGCCGCACCAACACCCGCCAAAAAGATGATCTGAAGGCTGGCCAAGCCACAGGACCACCTGACCATACCTCCTCACCATAATGCCAATGGGAGAATGAATAATGGTTAAAGGCATCGCAAGTGAAGATGCAAATTAGTGTTCGCTTCTCCTACCTCAAGAAGTTCATCCTCTGGTCGCAGTAAGCCATGCTTGGCCACAGGACCATCAGGGGCCACAGTAGAGATGTAGTGATGACCATCGAATGAATCCAGCTCCACACCCAGACGCATGGTGTGTATCGGGAGCAACTAGACAAAAATCATCTCAATTACATTGTAGCTTAGAGAGTAAAGCAATCTAACTTTTGCTGACACACACACACACACACACGTTCACGATTATAATACCTTGGAAAATTTCTGCAACTCAGCATCATCCTCAATGACAGGGTCTAGTTCAACAACCTAGGGGGAAAAAACGATCACAAATACCATTTCAGTGAAATGATTGATGACCATGCGCTGAGGAAGAACGGAGAATTGCTTTTTTTTTTGGAAATTGTATCTTTCTTTCTTGAATGATGCTTTAATCAACATTGTAGCCAAAGTTACAAAGCTGAAGTAGAATTACTTTTTCCATTTTACTTTCTCATTTCCCATTCCTTACCATAACATCATACTGAGGGCCGAGTGCCTGCTCCCATTTGGTGCGCAACTCTGTCTCTGTCAGTGGAATGGGCTCTCGAACTAAAAAAAGAAAAAAAAAAAAAAAAGGTGTGTTGCAAGCAAACAATAGCCAGGTTTCCACAGCAGTTTTGCACAAAACAGATGTGCCAATTTCAAAAATTTCAACAAAATACAATTGTGAATGGTCTGCGTTTCCAGTGAGTGATGTTATGGAGTTTATAGCTGCGTTTTCTTCTCTTGCGATAGCTCTTACACAGCGCTCTTTTCAGAAAGGCAGCATTTCCATTTGCTCTTCATGTCATGTGAAAGAAAGGTGTTTCCATTTCAATTTTGTGAAATACTGATTTATCATAGCTGAAAAGCCACCTCATGCAAACATAAAAAATAAAAACCCCACCAATCTTTGTTCTTATAGAGATTTTCCAAAATTCACATTTCCATTACTCATTTTTAGTTCACAATTTCAAATTGCACATTAAGCAGGTTAATGGAGACGCAGCTAATAACCACGGCTTTGAACCGGTTCAAGGAACGAAAACCGGGAACTTTTTCTATTTCACATGGAACAGAAACGAAACCAGAAACTTTATTATTTTTTATGTTCTGGAACAGAAACGCTTATTAAAAATAATGGTAACCAGTTAATACCGGTTTTTATTTTGTTCCTCAAAGTTTCCGTAGCCTACAAATAAAAAAAAAAGTCATTCTTCTCCTGCGCAAGTTTCTATGCCCCGCTGGGGTTCACTTCCTGTGTGACGTTCGCTGACTGAATGGAGAGAGCGGGAGGGTGGACTGCTATCACGTCTCCACATCTTAAATAAGAGGTAAATATTGCAGTCTATCGTTATTCAAAAACGTCAATTTCAAACACGATATCAATACATTTGTCCACGTTAATGAGAGGCTCGTGAACATTAAATGACGTTAACCTCTGTTGGCCTATCAATGCATAGGGCCTGACTAGCCTTTGGTAACACACTAAACGAATTCTCTTTCATTTTTGGCACTTTTTCTGTTTGTGTAGATGGGAAGATATACTGAGAATCCAAATCACGAACATTTGAAATAATAATTGTTTTGAATTATTTCTTGTCTTATTTAATGAAGGTTGTAATAGAATTAGCCTACATTTGGCTTAAGCTGGATGAGACAGAGACATAATTTTATAGCCATTTGTTAAACAGCTGACAGGGAATGTAATTAACCGTTCCGGGAACGAAATTTTTTTGTGTGCTAACCGGTTCGGGAACGTCTATTTAATGGTGGAACCCAAAACCAGAAACGTTAAAATTCCGTTTCTGTTCGGAACGAACCAATAGGAAAAAAATTCTGGTTCAAAGCCCTGCTAATAACTTCATTGATTTCCGATTTCTACAAACGTTTGATGATTCTGCAGTGTTGGAGAAAGGACGTCATGTTGACTGACAAACTTTGCTGTACTGTCACTCATACAACCGCTATGCTTCTGTCCAATGTCTGACAGATACACACAGAAAGCAGGAAGAAGTAGACAAGTTGAGTTTATTAATGGACAGGTTGTCGAGAACATGCACGACCAAGAGCTGGGGGGAACGACTACTACAGACAAGTGTAATAATGCTCCTACTGTAATTTAAACCCTCCAGGATGACAAGCAACCTCCTTACTTTACACATGTAGTCATTCCAATCATCTCACTCTGACAACTTGGAGAGAGTATGAGTGAGAGAACAAAATTAATCACACACACAAAGATGAAGGACCCTAGCACATAGACCTGATTAAATTAGCATTTCTACACCACCACTCACAACACCATTCATCATAAGTGCTTGACTATATTAATACAGCAATGCATCGCTTTCAGGTTTAGAATGTCAAACTCCAGCCAACATCTGCAGGCCAGGTGCAGCAGTAAGTAAAGTAACGGACTTAGAAACGCTTCTCGATTACATCACTATGCGTCCTTCAGCTCTACACTTTACAGTGCAGACCTAACACAAAGAAATAGAAAAGAAACCTAACTATACATACTTCAGCATGATTTTCAGAATTTCAAACAGGCTATCAAGTTTATAGTCTTGTTTATTTAAGGGGGAAAAAAAAAAGCACTCCCTCGATCATGTTATTTCAGTGGATCAGGATATAAAAGCTGATGGCAATTCAAGCAAATATTAGTTGAAAGTGAAAGGAAACCAACATCATAATTATGTTTTTATGGCAGGGCTGAATCCTGTTCAACATCTGTTTTCAGAGACTTTCAACATCACATTACACACAGAAAGGCTCTTGTTTGGAGAAATCATCCCAGCACTCACAAAGCCTCATGTCCAAGCTATTTCCTGGAGAGAAAACTTTCAGCACACACCTAGGTTCTCCTGTCTTGTAACAGCGACATCAATTCTTTACAGCATTAAAAAAAAACGGGAAAAATACAATGTGAGCGCGAGATTAAACGAGAGATTGTTTTGGTTTAAGGCAGCTATCGTTTTACAAGTACTACAGTTGCCCCCACTGGGAAATAAGCCCTGACAAGCAATCATTGTTATCCAGGGCTTGTACTGCCCCGCTGCAACAGAACACTTTATTTAGAAGTTTGGCAGGTACCAGGGCTTGTCTGGTTTAATTAGGTCAGAGTGTAACTCAAGCCGTTTGCTGGTTTTATGTCTCAAGCAGGATCGCTCTTCTGCTCCCAGCCTGCCTGCTCCCATATTTATAGCCACCGGCTAGCATGACCGAATCCATGCCCTGTATGTAGGGGTCAGATATGCAGAAAGGAAGGGAAGCAGGGGTGGGGAGGGATGAGGGGTACAGTGAGAATAGGAATGGCCTGAAACTGACCCCTGCCTAGAGGGAAGCATCATTGGATAGAATTTCCAAATCTCAACAGTGCCCCCACAGGCAATGGACATTCATGCATCTACTAAAGAAAAATGGTGATGTACATGTAATTACAGTGAATATCATACCGAGCAGGATTAGACTTGCTGTGGATGTCTAACCTGCAGCCAAATGAGTACATATTTGGGTTGAAATACTACCAGACACCAACAAGAAGAAATATTGTTTGAAATTTTGCTGGATGTTGGCATGTACAGAAAGTCAGGGTGTATATATATATATATATATATATATATATATATATATATATATATATATATATATATATACACACACACACGCGTTTGTGATAGAGGGAAATGCAAATTGGAGTGTCAGCTCACCTCTCGTAGATGACTGCTGTTTGATCGCAGTTTGACTCGTGTCTACTGGCTCCATCACAGAGGCCATCTGAGCATCTGCCCGCACCTTGATCTCTGCGGATCTCCTCAGAGACACTCGGGAAGACTCTCTTTGGACTAAGCGCACACACACACGATACAATTTTTTCTTTAGTACTTGTGCTTTAGGTTGTTGCCAAAACATTCCATTTTTGACTGGACACAAAGTGAAGGAAACTAATCTACATTTCATTACGTGGTTAAATAAATAAATAAATAAATAAATAAATAAACTTTCATTCCAAGGTAACCAGCTGACCCTATAAAATACTTTCTTGATATGAGATTCCCAAAGCAATTATCACATCTCCGATACCACAGATTCACATTTACATTATGGATCATGACAGTGATACCATATACTTTATAAAGCCAAATTAAATAGGTCATCTAGATTCAAGACAAAACAGTAAACAAGTTGGCAACTGTGCCACAACTCTGGTAAAATGCGACTGAACTGAATGAAATTGCAATATGCGTATTACCGACATATAATAAAGAATCCTGTCAAGTTTCATAAAATTCCTCCAAAAATTGTGAGAGGAGTTGATTTCAGAAGGCGAGTACCCTTCCCAGGACGGACGGACCAACATCGACACGACATAATCCCCCTTCGGGCCTTCTGACCAGTGGGGGATAATAAAAATTGTGAGGGAAGTTGATTTCAGAAAGCAAGGACACCTTGATGAAATTGCCAAAGTACAAGTTTGTTAATAATCAAGGGCATAACTAGTAAAATTTGTCCAAATTAAACAAAATTTCAATATGCGTATAACTGTCATATAACAAAGTCTTTTGCCAAGTTTGGTGAAATTCCTCCACAAAAATTGTGAGAGGAGTTGATGTCAGAAGGAAAACACACTCTCATGAAATTGTCAAAGTACAAGTTATTTAATCAAGGGTCAAAACTCTGGTAAAATTTTCACAAATGAAATTAAATCACAATATGCGTATTACCATCATATAACAAGGACTTTTGCTAAGCTTCGAGAAATTCGTCCAAAAATTGTGAGAGGAGTGGATTTCGGAAGGAAAACACACTCATGAAATTGCCAAAATTATAAGTTTTGTTAATCAAGGGCTGTAACTCTGGTAAAACGTGACCAAATTTAACAAAGTTACAATATGCGCATTACTGTCATATAACAAAGAATCCTGCCAAGTTTGGTGAAATTCCTCCAAAAATGGTGAGAGGAGTTGATTTCAGAAGGTGAGCACCGTTCCTGGGATGGACGGACATCGCCACGACAATCCCTCTTCGGGCCTTTCGGCCACCGGGGGATAAAAAAAAAAAACCTCAAGAGAGATCCTGTTTCCTACTCTCTCTCTCTTTTTTTTTTTTTTTTAAAACTGATCCTAAGTGTTTTCAACCAACCAATATTTGGTGTTTGACATTTACTTCTTTAGGTTTGCAAGTAAACTACAAGCCTAATGTAGCTAGCAACTAACAAACAACATCTCTTAACTAACTCGTCCATCATCTTAACTTCAAAGTAGAGTTGCATTACAATCCACATTGTTTTTAGGTTTTCAGTAAAATTCTACCTTCAAAGTTAGGAGATGAAGCCTGGACAAAGAATGAGAAAAGAAGAAGTGTAGTAATTCTGGTCACTGAAGATGGCGGCCTCCCTGTCACTACAGCGTTCAGCTACACTGAAGTTCTGTTTACGATGTCCCAAGCCATATCGGCAAGACAACTGAGGTATTTCACCTGACGTCACAGGGTCACGTGACGCCCCGGTGTCCGCCATTTTGAACGTCAAGCTACATACTAACGCTGCAGACAGAGAGGGAGAACCGGCTTGAAAAAAAACGTGTTACAGACACCTAGAATAGATTAATTTGTCAGTAAGCACTCTATAAATAACCATGGTGTTTGCTTGTTGTGCTGTGGGCTGCCACAACAGACAGGGACAGCGTGCAGGACGCTCCTTTTACCGGTTTCTAGTGATGGGAATTTCGGCTCTTTTTCGGGAGCCGGCTCTTTTTACTATAAGGAGCCGGCTCTTTCGGCTCCCAAACGGCTTCTGAGATTTTATTTTTGATTTAATTGCTGCAATTAACTAGTGAATTAATTACATTATTATTTATATTTTATCAATAGGATGTTTTCCATTTTATTTTTTAGTTTTTGTAGCCATTGTTAGCTTTGTAAAGTATAGCAGTGTAACAATGTTCTAGCTATAGAAATAACTTACTTACCAATTAATAAATTATTTTCTCACAAACATAATGCAAAACTGTGTTATATTACCAATATAAAATACACAGCTGATTTTCCCCTCCTCAGGTGCCTCACAGACTCCTCTCCCCTGCGCTCCACAGCTTTAAGCATTACACCAATTTTCGTATTTTCGCAGCTGTGAATGACATCAATCCCCCCAACCAAAAAAAGCAGGCGTACACCATGCTACTTTTTTTCCTTTGAATGGTAATAGACAACACAAAGACGCAATCGGACAGCAACTTTTTTTTGTGAATGTCTCTCTCTCTCTCTCTGAGGCACCTAAGGACAAAAAACTAATTCGGCTCCCCAACTCGGCTCCCACCGAAGAGCCGGCTCCCGTCGTTCACTTCAAAGAGCCGGCTCTTTGAACCGGATCGTTCGCGACCGACACATCACTACCGGTTTCCTACTGACCCAGACAAGAGGGCCAAATGGATTGCAGCTGTGAAGAGACAGGATTGGGAGCCAACAGAGTACTCCAGACTTTGCAGTGATCATTTCATTTCAGGTTAGTTTATCAGTTAACGCAATTTTGATAAAATGTATAGCAAAAAGTAAATGGGTCAGTGTTTGTTAACCCATCTGAGCAGTGAAACAAGGCAGTGTTAATTTGTCTAGGGTTGCATGTAGCAGACATCAGACATAAAATGCAATAACAGAGGCTAGAAAGAAACGGGACACAGAAATAAATAAACAGGGCTCCATACCAAGGCTGGGTACAGTGTTTGTGATAAAAGACAGATCCAATTTAACACGAATCACAGCTTACTTTCTTGTTAAAATGTGCAAAGGTCTCCACCATCTCATACCGCCTTGCATTGAAGGACTTAAGCGTGCCGTCCAAAATGGCTGCGTCACGTGACTTGGTCACGTGGGTGAAATACCTCAATAGAACATCACCAAAGCAGTCTGCATAGAACCAGTGTTTCAGAGGCTGAAACACTTTTAGGAAAGCTGTGTAGACATCTATTACGTGTTGGCTGCATTAGCTGTAGCTTCAGCTCAAAACAAAAGCAGCAAAAATGCTGCACAACAAACATGTGGGACAGCTAATATCTTCAGGTAAACTGGAGAAAACTGGGTAGGCTTGTGGGGCTTTTTTTTGTTTGTTTTTTCCAGAGGTTTTTCTCCCCCCTTTTGCAAGTTGACAAGACAAGCTTTACGAGGACAATCCGTAGGTGCTAAAGAAGGCAACTGGACTTGCTTCAAATTCTTGAAGACGTTTCAAGGGAGTTCTTGCCTTCAAAAATTTCAAGCAAGTCCAGTTGCCTTCTTTAGCACCTACGGTTTACTATGACCTGGATGACTGAGAATCTTCACAGACGTATTTACAAGGATAAGGATGGGTTTGTTTGGTTTTTTTACTACTTTATAAAAGTATCTCCCTACTCAAATCATGAGTACAGTTTCGCTTAGCACGCAGCCTGTCTAATGGTTTTATAGAACATATCAGAAGTGATGCAAGATCAACTTGTCACTCTTCACTGATCATAATCAATACAGAGCATGGTGCTCGCCTTTATCCAGAGATGTCTCCACAGCGGATTTCTTGGGCGAGGTGATTTTGCGGACCAGAGTGAGGTTCACAGTCTGACCCGTCTGCCTCATCACATCCAGGACCTCCTGGCTGGTGAAGCCCTGCAGGTTAACTCCATCCAGCTGTTCAGAAAGACAGGGACAAAGAGAATACGTGCGCAAAACTGAGTGGGAGTGAGAAATATTCAGAAACAAAAATCAGGAGTCCAACCAAGTACAAGTAACGAGTGCCTAGCATAAGTTACATCTGCCTGATCTGAAGCTCAACATGACAGCTGCCTTATCCTCCGTTCTCCCCATCCTTATTAAACCCCAAACAAATAAGAGAAGAGACATCTTGCTCAGCTGGTGTCCTGATCTGTGCGTGTGTGTGACTGAGTATTCATAGACGCACAGGGATAATTAAAGAAGAGCTCATTAAAAAGTAATTAGCAGCCTACCGCTATTATTCTGTCATGGACCATGATATTTCCGCACTGTTCAGCAGCACTGCCAGGGATGACGCTCTTCACAGAAACCCCTAATCCGTCTGAAAAAGGTAAGGCATTAAAATAAAAAAATAAAAAGCAGAAGGCATGGAGAAAAATTTAGAAGAGAGTTTCAGAATTCTGTGTGGTGTCAATTAATGCAAAGCTGCCTGTTTTATAGCTAAATACAGTAAAAAAATAAAAAATAATATATATATATATATATATATATATATATATATATATATATATATATATATATATATATATATATATATATAGTGATTCACGCTTATGGGTACTGAAATGGGGACATGAACTTATTTTTAAAAATTCACCTAAAACCATTTCTTTTTTTACCATCAGGTCACAAAACATGTAATCTTTAATGAATGATATGTTAAAAGATAACTTTAATTTTCTGAGATGTAATAAAAACATATTTATATGCCAAAGTCAGAACGTAACAGAAGTGTTGTGGACATATATATTCTCAATTTTAACAATGTAGAATTACTTTTTGAAACATAGGAAGGTGATGTTTTAGCAAATATAATTAATAAACATGTGTAGTAGAATAAACATACACATTCTTTCAATAAGATTAACATGGTATATAGCTAGATTGTAATTAATTTGTAACAGACGCGAGACGGACAATCGTAACAGAAGTAATGTAACAGACATCATTTTGGAACTCATAGGCTTGACTTTGGCATATAAATATGTTTTTATTACATCTCAGAAAATTAAAGTTATCTTTTAACATATCATTCATTAAAGATTACATGTTTTGTGACCTGATGGTAAAAAAAGAAATGGTTTTAGGTGAATTTTTAAAAATAAGTTCATGTCCCCATTTCAGTACCCATAAGCGTGGAATCACTCATATATATATTTTTTTACCATCACTATGTGAAGAGTTGCAGCCGACAATAGAAATTCCCAGACTCTGGCCATCTTTCTTCTTCAATGACACTTCATGAATCTCATGGCCCTCAAGGTTTAGCTGCATTAAGACAACAATCAAAAGAAGATAATCAAAAGATGCCAGAGCAAAAGATTATCAAACAGCATAGTGTGTCATTTTAGCAGCGCATATAGTGCTATAGGAAATATATTTAATGTACAACAACCACCTGGCAAATTTTCACTGGCCAATAAAATCAGCTAGTATTAAGACAACTCGTGGTGCAAAGCGCAGACATTGGTGCTTTGAATGTACTTTGATAGTGTTCATGAATGTGATACTGTTTGAACACAGTTTAACTACAAGAAGCCTTCATGTTCTCTTGGATGATCTGAATTACAGCTGGGCAATATGACAAAATATCATAGACCTTTGGGTAAGATATACTATGCATCATGATCAAGAGATTTCCTAACAAACTGCCTGTGAAATAGTAGTGCTGCCTTAAAACAGAACATTTTTTTAAATTTATATCCAAAAAAATATTTGACACTGAAATGCAGATTAATTAATAAAGCTAATAACCTCTTATTTTTTTCGCAGTGCGGTTTCCATCAAATCCTGCGCTCTGATTGGCTGGTGAGCGGGACTGTATCCTACGGTACGGACCCCAGTTATGGACCTCTGGCGACTCGCTCGTTCACAACAAACATAGTAGCATTTTTTGTCAACATTTATCTTTTTTTTTTTTTAAATAAGATTCATCTATAAGATTATCAAAAATCTTATAAATTTTTGCCAGCATTTCTCAGGAAAATAGCATTAATTTTACAGCGTGGATAGCGATAACGACAGTGTTCACAGTGAAAGCGAGTTTTACTACCCTGAGGAAGAAGAAATAAAACATTTCAGGAGAAAGCTAAAAACCTGTAACTTGCTAATGCCGAGCAAAAACATGGCTGAATCCTGAATGACTCCTATTTATAGGTGGCAAAATGTAGGGTTTTTTTCCTGCCATGGAAGTGCACTTGTATACCGAGGAGGAAAATTTGCATTACAGCCGTGAATGAGGCTTCAAAATGGCGGCTCAGCTCGGTTTTCCCTTTCGGGCGCTCTCGTTTTCTGTTAGAATTTGATAAAGAAAAAAAATAAATATATTATTTACCAGCTTAAGGTCGGTCCCTATGGTGAAATACCGTGACCTCGGCCTTGAATACTGACCTCGGCCCAGAGGGCCTCGCTCAGTACTTTCAAGACCTCAGTCACGGTATTTCACAATGCAGACCTCCCAGCTGGTAAACACACACACACAGGCACGAGTGGTAAAATCCAGTAAAATTGTGCGCTCTGTTTGGTTCCTTCGCAGGCAGTATTTTTCCCTTAATGCCCATCGGCAATTATATACTTTCTTTTCAAGGTGCCGGCTTTCAAACGTTGCAAAAAACAAAAACGGCAAAAAAAAAAAAAAAGATTACTTGGAAATCAAAAATGGCTGAAACACAAACAAGAAATCACCGAGTTATTCAAGGAATGAACAACAAAGAGCATTCAGAAACCACTAACAGAAATTTAGTTTTGAAACCGATTGCCGTTTATTCTGCATGTGTAACTTAACTATGTTACAAATATGATGTGACTGAAAACTGAAAGCCGCATCATGCCTCATCATAATGACCGTCTATTTTAATCTTAAAAAAAAAAAAAAGCCATGTAATAAATTCCTTATTAACCTCATTTGCTCGATCTTTACAGGAAAATATCAGACCTTGGTCTTTTTGTCGAGACCTCGGTCTGATATTTTCCTATAAAGACCTCGCACTCGGTTAGTAAGTAGTTAATACAATTTAAACACTTTACAATGTAAAGCTTCAGTACAATTAAAAACTTAAAATGATGTGACTGCAAATTGAGAACATTATTTCTGAAAAAGTGTATCGTGACAATTTATCATGATTTTCACATCATACCTAATTTTTGCAGTTCAGGTGTGACCTTGCACTGTTGTCATTTGGAAACCAACAAAATACTACATTTGCTTTCATTTCAGAGTTGTTTTTGTTTGAAGGTTACATTATGCTTCTAAGAAGCTTGTTTTATATGTTGACGACTGTTTTGATTTTTTTTTTTTAACTACTCATGAGAATTTGAAGTAATAAAACCCTGCAAAACCATGGGAGATTAACATGCAATTATATTGGCTGATATAAGAATTTTTGGTTCCTTAAAATCGTCAAATTCGTGATATTCTGTATTGATAACATTTTATGTACAACATACAGAGTTTATTTATAATTCACAACACAGTAGATTTGTGAAAACATCCCTTGAAGATGGTTAGTGAACATCTCTTTGCACAAAAGCTCTCTATGACCCTACCGTTTTACTGGTTCTGCGTGCTGGTATAGGAGGGGGCATGGAGGCAACGGGTGCTGTTGTAGGCGCATTTGGGGGTGGCGGAGGAGGCTGTGCATTTCCCAGAGGGTCCCGGGCGATTAGCATGCGGACTCTGACACCACACGCCTGCAGCACCTGCACAACCTGCTCACTGGTCAGCCCCTGCGTGGGTGTGTCCCCAATCCGCAGGATGTGGTCACCAGTCCTCAGCCGCCCGTCCTGAGATAAGTTAGGAAGCAAAAATAAAGGAAATTTTATATGAGAGGAGGTGCTTGAAAGTTTGCGAACCCACATAAATATGACCTAAAACAACATCAGATTTTCACTCAAGTCCTAAAAACAGATAAAGAGAACCCAGTTAAACAAATGAGACAAAAATATGAAAATTGGTCATTTATTTAATTGAGGAAAATGATCCAATATTACATATCTGTGAGTGGCAAAAGTATGTGAACCTCTAGGATTAGCAGTTAATTTGAAGATGAAATTAGAGTCAGGTGTTTTCAATCAATGGGATGACAATCAGGTGTGAGTGGGCACCCTGTTTTATTTAAAGAACAGGGATCTATCAAAGTCTGATCTTCACAACACATGTTTGTGGAAGTGTATCATGGCACGAACAAAGGAGATTTCTGAGGACCTCAGAAAAAGCGTTGTTGATGCTCATCAGGCTGGAAAAGGTTACAAAACCATCTCTAAAGAGTTTGGACTCCACCAATCCACAGTCAGACAGATTGTGTACAAATGGAGGAAATTCAAGACCATTGTTACCCTCCCCAGGAGTGGTCGACCAACAAAGATCACTCCAAGAGCAAGGCGTGTAATAGTCGGTGAGGTCACAAAGGACCTCAGGGTAACTTCTAAGCAACTGAAGGCCTCTCTCACATTGGCTAATGTTAATGTTCATGAGTCCACCATCAGGAGAAAACACTGAACAACAATAGTATGCATAGCAGGGTTGCAAGGAGAAAGCCACTGCTCTCCAAAAAGAACATTGCTGCTCATCTGCAGTTTGCTAAAGATCACGTGGACAAGCCAGAAGGCTTTTGAAAAAATGGTTTTGTGGACGGATGAGACCAAAACAGAACTTTTTGGTTTAAAAGAGAACCGTTATGTTTGGAGAAAGGAAAACACTGCATTCCAGCATAAGAACCTTATCCCATCTGTGAAACATGGTGGTGGTAGTATCATGGTTTGGGCCTGTTTTGCTGCATCTGGGCCAGGACGGCTTGCCATCATTGATGGAACAATGAATTCTGAATTATACCAGCAAATTCTAAAGGAAAATGTCAGGACATCTGTCCATGAACTGAATCTCAAGAGAAGGTGGGTCATGCAGCAAGACGACGACCCTAAGCACACAAGTCGTTCTACCAAAGAATGGTTAAAGAAGAATAAAGTTAATGTTTTGGAATGGCCAAGTCAAAGTCCTGACCTTAATCCAATCGAAATGTTGTGGAAGGACCTGAAGCGAGCAGTTCATGTGAGGAAACCCACCAACATCCCAGAGTTGAAGCTGTTCTGTACGGAGGAACGGGCTAAAATTCCTCCAAGCCGGTGTGCAGGACTGATCAACAGTTACCGGAAATGTTTAGTTGCAGTTATTGCTGCACAAGGGGGTCACACCAGATACTGAAAGCAAAGGCTCACATACTTTTGCCACTCACAGATATGTAATATTGGCTCATTTTCCTCAATAAATAAATGACCAAGTATAATATTTTTCTCTCAGTTGTTTAACTGGGTTCTCTTTATCTACTTTTAGGACTTGTGTGAAAATCTGATGATGTTTGAGGTCATATTTATGCAGAAATATAGAAAATTCTAAAGGGTTCACAAACTTTCAAGCACCACTGTATGTGTGTGCATATATATATATATTATATATATATATATATATATATATATATATATATATATATATATATATATATACACACATACATACACTGGCCACTTTATTAGGTACATCTGTTCAACTACTTGTTAACACAGATATCTAATTAGCCAATCACATAGCAGCAACTCAGTGCATTTAGGCATGTAGATATGGTCAAGATGACGTGCTGAAGTTCAAACCGAGCATCAGAATGGGGAAGAAAGGTGATTTTAGTGACTTTGAACGTGGCAAGGTTGTTGGTGCCAGACAGACTGGTCTGAATATTTCAGAAACTGCTGATCTACTAGGAATTTCATGCACAACCAGCTCTAGGGTTTACAGAGAATGGTCTGAAAAAGAGAAAGTATCCAGTGAGCGGCAGTTCTCTGGGCAAAAATGCCTTGTTCATGCCAGAGGTCAGAGGAGAAAGGCCAGACTGGCTCAAGATGATAGAAGGGCAACAGTAACTCAGATAACCACTTGATACAACCAAGGTAAGCAGAAGACCATCTCTGAATGCACAACACATTGAACCTTGAAGCAGATGGGCTACAGCAGCAGAAGACCACACCGGGTGCCATGCCTGTCAGCTAAGAACAGGAAACTGAGGCTACAATTTGCACAGGCTCACCAAAATTGGACAATAGAAGATTGGAAAAACGTTGCCTGGTCTGAGGAGTCTCGATTTTTGCTGCAACATGTGGATGATAGGGTTAGAATTTGGCGTAAACAACATGAAAGCATGGATCCATCCTGCCTTGTATCAATGGTTCAGGTTGGTGTTGGTGGTGTAATGGTGTGGGGGATATTTTCTTGGCACATTTTGGGCCCCTTAGTACCAATTGAGCATCATTTAAAGGCCACAACCTACCTGAGTATTGTTGCTGACCATGTCCATCCCTTTATGACCACATCTTCTGATGGCTACTTCCAGCAGGATAACGCGCCATGTCACAAAGCTCAAATAATCTCAAACTGGTTTCGTGAACATGACAAAGACTTCACTGTACTCAAATGGCTTCCACAGTCACCAGATTTCAAACCAATAGAGCACCTTTGGAATGTGGTGGAATGGGGGATTCGCAGCCGACAAATCCGTAGCAATGTGTGTGATACTATTATGTCAATATGGACCAAAATCTCGGAGGAATGTTTCCAGCACCTTGTTGAATCTATGCCATGAAGAAGTAAGGCAGTTCTGAAAGCAAAAGGGGGTCCAACCCAATACTAGCAAGCTGTATCTAATAAAGTGGCCGGTGAGTGTGTATATATATATATATATATATATATATATATATATATATATATATATATATATATATATATATATAGAGAGAGAGAGAGAGAGAGAGAGAGAGAGAGAGAGAATGAGTAATCAGTGAGGATAGTGAGAAGCATTCTCCACTCAAGTCTGGATTTGTAACAATTTCACTGTGGATCAAGTCTAAGAAAGGCACAGAAGAAAATTACAGCCTTTCCTTCAGTGCCATTTAAAAAAAAAAAAAAAAAAGGTCATGAGCTAAAAATGGGAGTAGAAGATGGCAAACAAAAATGCTCAGAGCTAGCGTAAAGAAAACAAACATGGTTTAAACGTTTTTGAAAAGTAACTAACCAAGCTGCCATCAAATTAATTTTCTTGTTTTACAGTAAACTGAATGTATTTATGGACACTTCGGAAAAGTGAACACCTCCAGGGTTAACACTAATGCAGTCATAATGGTGAGCTGGCTCTGGATTTTAATATCATTAAAAATAAAATTAGACACCTTGAAATTAAAAATTCGAGGCAGACAAGTGCAAAAGCTCAGATTTTACAACCTAATTTCACTGATGCATCAGCAGGTGCCAGAGACTGTGTAGAACAGTAATAACTGCATAGTTAACACACTGCTCACAAAGCTCTTCCTTTCCATGACTAAACCAAGTGACATTTCCTTCAGCTAAAGACTTCAGGCAGGACAAACCACAAGAGGAAAAGCATCATTACACACAGACAGGAGAAGAAAACAGGAGCCTTTGTAGGAAGAAAAGAAAAAAACAAAAAGACATGAAAGGCATTTTGATGCGCAAACGTGCGAGGCAAATCTCCAATTCCCGGTTGTGCCTGTGTGTGCGGGACAGCAGGAGTGCACTGAGGCCTGGTGCAGCCATTAAAGGCTGAAATGGCAAACGCTAAGGACAACAAAGCCCCAATTTTGACAGCTTTTTTGGAGCATAAGATCCAGTGATGTGTGAAATTCAAGAGCTGTGCTTTTTGAACAAGAATGGTTTTGTTGCTTGAGCTCTGGACACTGACAGGAGGAAGAAAAAAAGAAGCTGAAAGAAAAAGCAAGTGTATAAGGATGTGTGGTTCTAAAAAGAGGATAGTGTTCTTTTACTAATCCCTATCGCTTTTGTGTAGTGTAATTAAAAAAGGTGAAACGCACATCAACTGCTTGCAAGTTTTGACTAGTTTTGTACAAACCAACAAAACAGCCCAGATTCAAAATATCTAATTGGGATTACGAGTGCTTTTAAATTAGAACTCAGGGCAATGGCATAGAAAAATCAACAGGGTGAACAAGAAAATCCTTGGAGGCAGACAAAAAAATAAAATAAATTACAGGATGGCAATTTTTTCAGCTCTGTACACCAAGTACCAGTAAGACAGTGAGGCAAGAGTTCTGTGTAACTACTAATTAAATGAGCAGCTCCATTTTTTTAAAATATTTTTTTCAGAACAAGATCAGGTGTGAGCTACTGCTCACTTACGTATCCCCCCGCTCTCGCTTAGATCAGAATGCAAGCGATCAAAGGAACAGGACACTTATTATGAATGCTGACGTCAACAAATAATTAACCCTGAAACAAGTAAAAGAGCAGTGTCTCTCCCCAAGGATTTCAAACATCATCCTGGTAAACTGTCATTTTGAAATAGCATTTTGCTTCTTGAAATAGCATCAGGGCCGCATGGTGGTGTAGTGGTTAGCGCTGTTGCCTCACAGCAAGAAGGTCCGGGTTCGAGCCCCGTGGCCGGCGAGGGCCTTTTTGTGTGGAGTTTGCATGTTCTCCCCGTGTCCGCGTGGGTTTCCTCCGGGTGCTCCAGTTTCCCCCACAGTCCAAAGACATGCAGGTTAGGCTAACTGGTGACTCTAAATCAGGGGTCATCAAACTACGGCCCGCCACCCCCCTTTGACCGGCCCCCCCAGCCCCTCTGCCCCCCACCACTTGAACCGGCCCTATGAGGCAATCCCCAAAAGTGGTCATGGCCTATTTTTTTTTAATTGCTTTTTGGCAAATAATAACATGTCTGCATCTTGTATTTTGTTGATTTTATCAATTAAAATTGATTTTTTTTTTTTTTTGGGGGGGGGGGGGGGGGCTTTTTTCACCTTTATTGGATAGGACAGTGTAGAGACAGGAAATGAGCTGGAGAGAGAGACGGGGAGGGATCGGGAAATGACCTCGGATCGGAATCGAACCCGGGTCCCCAGATTTATGGTATGGCGCCTTAGTCGACTGAGCCACGAGTTTTTTTCCTTTGGCCATGGATGAGAGCAATGACGTGCAGGACACAGCACAACTGCTGTGATCTATTGATCCATTGCTCATATTATTATAATTTCACTGTTTTTTTAATGTATTTATTTTATAGGCCTATTTATTTGACCTTTATTAAGTGCTGCACACAATTATAATTAATATTATTAATAATATCAACAGGCCTACCTACAATTTATAATTTTCCACTCACCTTTGCCAGTGTCAATCACCTCAACTAGGCAGATGTTTCTTACCTTGACAGCTTTGATATTATTTTTATTAGAAAATAAATAAATGGAATATCTGTGGTATTTCAAATTAAAACAAAGCATGAAGACTCGATTACTACTTTTGCAAACCACTAGTAAAGATAAACAAATATGTGCCAGGAATCAAGTGTTGATATAGTAGTGGGGATATAGTAGTGGGGATGACTGTGCCAGGCTAGTAATCTCTACTACACAATGAGGCCTGCTGGTGGTCATAGAATTGTATGACCCAGACAAATATGTTATATAGCTGACCCGACCCTGGCCCCCCATCACAGTCAGGAACGACAATGTGGCCCACAGAGAAAAAAAAAAAGTTTGGTGACCCCTGCTCTAAATTGAGCGTAGGTGTGAATGTGAATGGTTGTCTGTGTCTATGTGTCAGCCCTGTGATGACCTGGCGACTTGTCCAGGGTGTACCCCACCTTTCGCCCGTAGTCAGCTGGGATAGGCTCCAGCTTGCCTGCGACCCTGTAGAACAGGATAAAGCGGCTAGAGAAAATGAGATGAGAAATAGCATCAAAATCCACCCTATGGAGCACTTGCATGTGACGTCACAGCCGATCCAGATTGTGACAGACGCCGTCTTGTCGGTCAAACGCCATATTCCGCCTTCTACCTTTTCTTCTGGAAAAACATACTATATACAATTCTACTACAACGGCTGCGGCTACAAGCTCTCCCTACCTGTGCATGTTTATGTTTTTTGTGTGTATTTTTGCGTGTTGTTCGTCTGTATCGGACTTCAATATCCACTACAACCGTATGGACTTGCTGGACATTGGTTTCCAGCAGAAAATGACGGTTTGTAGCAATTTCCATCGCATGCACAACATTCCGGACAAGAGAAAAAAAAAAAAAAAAACATTCCGGACGAGATAGCGAGACCAGCGGGATCTCCATGGATTGTTATCGGAAGCAAAGCGAAGGAGGCAGCGCCAGGAGAGGAAGCAAAAGCGAGGCTGCAGGCAGAGCCAGCCTGTTGACTAAGCTCAGAAAACAGCCACTCAAATCTCCACTGCCAAGCCTCTACCTCTCCAACACCAGATCCATGTAAACAAGATGGACGATTTGGAATTACAGCTAGAATTACCTTATTCTATTCTATAATCGGCTGGTCAGTGCTATACTCAATACTTAAGTGACTTACCCGTCCAATGAGGATTCTTGTTTACAAGATGCCACATCTGAGTCGCTGACAAATCCTGAATTTCTGTCAAGATAACTGTCCAGAGATTTATAGGCACGCAGTGCTTCACCACTGAACAGCGAGGGAAAGTTAATGAGGTAATCATACACGTCCGGGTATTCCGCTGGCAGTTCAAAATCCGGTCGTGAAAACTCCGTCCGGTAAGCCACAAGGGTCACAAATCTGTAGATCATTTATTTTAGACATGTATCTAGTTATCTGTTCATTAGAAAAATGAGCCGTGTAGTCCGTCGGTTGAAATTGATCCATTCTGTACACGAGTGCAGCAGTATTCAGCTGTGTTTTTGACCGACAAGATGGCGGTTGTGTACTTTCCGGTCACGTGACTGCAAGATCTCTATAGGTTTTGTAAATACATTCAGTCAGTAAACAGGAAATCAATGTGCGACAGACCTGAAAACGGTATACACAGTATAGAACCCCAAGCTGAAGTTTGGTACCAAGTAGTTGTGATTTGCAGTTGCTGAGAAAAGTGTTATGAAAATTTTGTAAATCCACGCTATATATGTTTCGTAAATACACTCAGTCGGTAAACAGGAAGTCGATTTGTGATGGACCTGAAAAACGGTATACATGGTAGAGAACCCCAAGCTGAAGTTTGGGACCAAGACCAAGTGATTTGTGGTTGCTGAGAAAAAGGGCGTTTCAGACAGACGGAAATATGGACAGACAGGAGTAAACCAGTATTTATCCCCCCTCAGAGCGGGGGTATTAAAAAGTAGACATGCAACTATATATTGTGCAACAATAAATCACATGACAATTCAAAATGATGAAATAAAATGCAACTTTTCACAAATATTGTGGGAAAATGAATGTGAACCCAAAATCGTGAATTGGGTGAATCATTATATATTAAGAAAAAAAAAAAAAGACAGACTGTTGCCCCACCTTCTTGCTTTCTGCTGGTTTATAAGGCCGACGAGGTTCTGTAAATTAATGCTCAAGGAAGGAAAGAGAAGGGGAACGAAAGAAAGAGCTACTAGAATCTAATACGTGTCTTTGAGCCAGCTTTTCTGCTGGGTGAGCCGTGTTTGCATTTGGTCCGAGTGCAGCTTTAGCTGAAAAAGCAAAAATGCAAAAGATTTCAGGTGGCACCTCTGCCAATGTCTCTTAATATTATGCCTTTTTTTTATTAAAACAAGACCAAATCATATATCAAATCTTACTTGGCCTCAAATAAACTGAAAATGAAACCAAAACCAGATAAGAACAAATGAAATGATCATAAATGGCATGTCACAAGACATCAGCATCATTTCAGGACATCACCACACCTTACACTCCTGTATTAAGAAAAGCTGTGAGATGAGGTTCAGAGGTGTCAGATGAGGGTGTAGAAGAAACACAAACCTTATCTGCTACGCTGTTTGGCACCAGAGTGCGTACGACCACTCCAGTAGCCTTTCCACCCACAATTCCAAAGCCAAGACCTGAACCATCATTCATCAACTCAATCTCCTCAACATGTCCCCATTGCTCCTGTAAACACACAAAAATAGAACATTAACTATTTCTGACTAAAATAAATAACCTAAAGTGACCTGAAATGGCACACAACGTTTTTGTATGCTACATTTCCTTGTTCTTCTTGTGCGTACATTTGAAATGACTTTTGGACAAAAAAGGTCAACTGACCTCAGTTATAATCCACTTTCATCCCTCAAACTACGTACTTAAAATGAAGAGTCAGAAAATAAAAGTTTCAATAGATCAGCGCTGACTGGACAAATAGCTTAATCATGTGAGAGCAAGCATGACCTGAATGCATCCATCATATGAAGTTCTTCCTATCCAAATGTCACACATGCAAGTCACTGATCAAAGTCAGGGTCAAGAAGCCCCACGAGTGTCTTTCTGTGGCTGCTCTAACCCGCTGTCCCACATCGTCCAGGCTTCTAATCACCACACTCTCCTTGGGCACTTATTAATGACCTGCAATCAGAACATTTCGTTTCTCTTATTACCAGGTCCTTATCTGATGGGTGACTTCCTCAGCAATTTTCCTGCTGTCTTGAGAAACTTGTCCTCTGCCGTTTTCATCACACCCCTTTCAGGAGACAAGGTGTTTCACTTGTGCTACACTAGACAAGAACCATTTCCGAGATAAGAACTCAAGAACCTCATCTCATATGTTTGTAGTCATCTAGAGGGTCGCACTAGTTTCTGCTGTTTTTATATTAAAACTTCTCATATAAAGGCAAGTATGTATGTCTCAGGAATTTCGTAAAATCAGTACAGAGTTACATATACGAATTTAACTTCGAGATTGGACTGGGATAATGATCGAAATAATTAAATCATGAAAAAATGCATTATTTTGCATAGTTATACATAAGGAATAAAACAAGGCATGTGGTTATAGAAAAATAATGAATGATAAGGTGGAGTCATGTGGCCCAAAACAAAGCTGAGCTCTATTACTAACTCAGAGTGGATTATCTTTCAATATCAGCTTGTCTGAATTCACCGTTACTATAATAATAATAATAAACAATAACTCATTAGCAAATAAAATTTTAACCTGTGATGGAGTTTAAGAAAGAGGATCTATATCTTCCGCATAACTGCAACTTGGGCAATTAGTGGTTAGCGCTGTCGCCTCACAGCAAGAAGGTCCGGGTTCGATCCCCGTGGCCGGCGAGGGCCTTTCTGTGCGGAGTTTGCATGTTCTCCTCGTGTGTTTCCTCCGGGTGCTCCGGTTTCCCCCACAGTCCAAAGACATGCAGGTTAGGTTAACTGGTGACTCTAAATTGAGCGTAGGTGTGAATGTGAGTGTGAATGGTTGTCTGTGTCTATGTGTCAGCCCTGTGATGACCTGGCGACTTGTCCAGGGTGTACCCCGCCTTTCGCCCGTAGTCAGCTGGGATAGGCTCCAGCTTGCCTGCGACCCTGTAGAACAGGATAAAGCGGCTAGAGATAATGAGATGAGATGATTGCAACTTGCTCTTCTAGTTAAGTACCACTGGACTGTGTTTAAATTGCCTAAAAACGTCCAGCTATAAACTGTGAGGTGCATAGCTTTAGTAAAAATTTATTCACTTAAATTACCTGTTTTTTTAGGAATTCAAACAATGCATTTCTAAAATTTAACACAAAGAGAATTTATACTGACCATCACACAAGCACTACATGCTAATAAGTTTTAAATATAAAATTACGCGGGGATGAAGGGGTCAAAATTTATGAATTTGGGGAATATGACTCCTTTGCACATTGCTTCCTTGTTATTCCTCCTGGACTAGCGAGTCACGCCTGCACTCAATTGTTTTCATGCACGATCATTAGGATCCTAGATATTTTGTTCAAAGGCTTCAGAAATCAGGTTCATGGAGAGGCGCAGGCACCAGGTCACAGGAAGTAAGGGAAAACATATTGCAGTTAGCCTGTACGCTATGCCTTTTAAGGCACAGAACCATGAAGCAGTGATCCCCTGAAGCCTGGACCATCTTGCACAGAAAAATATTATTTCAGCTGGATATGATAAAGAAATGCACCGAGGCAGGAAAGGGGATTTGGGGGATTGTTTAAATATAGGCATTATAAACAGAACATGCCACGGCTTTGTTAAATTATTTTATTTCTGCTTGTTAAAATAAAACGTATCCATGAATTTAAATAACTGTAGTGTCTAAAACTGACTTCTTCCCTCCTCGGATTCTCCCTCAGAACAATGCAGCTAAGTATTTAAAATTAATGTTTAAAGCATTAAATCAACATAATGAATTTTATGTTCCATCTACTTCCTCGACTGTCCACTGTCATTTTGTCAGTAAATCAAATTTTCTCCTGATTCAACATGCCATTGCTGGCCATTACCCTGTTACAGGCAGTCATGACACTCGATGGCAGGTAGTTAAGCTGGCCAACAAGCAAATCAAATAAAATTCAGACTTTTGCCAAGTGCTCTGTTAAACATAACCTGATTGGGGGGGAAGAAAAATAAAAAAATAAAAAAAATAAAAATATCACAGTAACAAGGCAAAGGCCTGGTTCTGATAAGCACAACGTGGCTTCGATCCAAGGGTATTAAAACAAAACGAGCAGTAAAGAAGCACATTAAAAAGCAAAAAAAAAAAAAAAAACCACCGCTAAGCAGGCTAAAATAAATCTAAATAACTTAATGCGTCTGCCATTAAATATATCTCTCCTCAACTCCATGTACATTCACACGAAGACCTTCACTTGAGCCGTCTTTAATTAAAGTGGACGAGGGGGAACGATCGCATTTATTGTTAGAGGCTTGAGTTAATCAGCTTCATCTCATGGCTGTTGATCTTTACCAGGCTCATTATCCCTCTCGAAGATTTTTTTTTTATATTCTCTCTCTCACACACACACACACACACACACACACACACACGGCAGGCTGAGAGAGAAAATTACCTGCATGTTTTTCATTCCTCTAGGTGTTGGAAATTCATTTTTAGTGGGAATGTCTGTCCAATTAAAAACACATAGTAACGAGGACTTGAGATAACCACCAACAACAACATAGCCGTTTAATTTGAGAGGAGCAACATGGAGGAATTTTACATCATGGGAAATAACACTTTTAGAAATGCAAATACAGATTAGAACTAAACTTGAAGAAATGCCTCAGGGCACGGTTGTACCCACTACAAAAGGCCTGGACAATAAACTGCTCTCATTATGGTGAAATCATCTGAACTGGCCTTACCGTCTGAATGGATCCAGATGGGAGAACTTCTGGCTTGAGCGAAGAGTCTTTGGCCACGACAAGCTCCACTCGGTCCCTCTGCTGCTGCAGATATGCAAGGGCCTGCTGTTGGGTAACATTCTGATCCAGAGGAATCCCACTGATGGCCAGAATCTGGTCATTCTCCTGCAATCTCCCATCTCTGAGCATTGATGCAGAGTGTGGTACCATTTATTTTAATTGATAAAAGACTTCATGTTTTGACAAAAACAATTACTGTATTCATTAAAATTGCTTTCATAAAAGGGAAAAAAGCGCCCATGATTTCACTTTGATTAAATAAAAGATAGCTAGATTAATTAATTATGCATCTATCAATTAATCATCATCCAGATCCTCTGAATATGCAACTGGACACAATCCCAACCCAACATATCCTCTTCACCTCCCCCTGATAAATCTCTGGGGTTGTATAGCCTGTATACAGTGGCATGCAAAAGTTTGGGCACCCTTGCTGAAAAATGTCTGTTACTGTGAATAGTTAAGTGAGCAGAAGAACTGATCACCAAAAGGCATAAGGGTAAAGACGACATTTCTTTAATATTTTCCGCAAGATTACATTTTTATTTCCATCATTTACAGACATAAAATACCAAAAAATGAAAAGGACCTGAAGCAAAAGTTTGGGCACCCTGCATGGTTAGTACCTAGTAACACCCCCTTTTGGCAAGTATCACAGCTTGTAAACACTTTTTGTAGCCAGCTAATAATCTTTCAGTTCTTACCTGGGGGATTTTCACACATTCGTCCTTGCAAAAGGCTTCCAGTTCTACAAGTTTCTTGGGCTGTCTTGCATGCACTGCTCTTTTGAGATCTATCCACAGATTTTCAATGATGTTTAGGTCAGGGGACTGTGAGGGCCAGGGCAAAACCTTCAGCTTGGGCCTCTTGAGGAATTCCATTGTAGATTTTGAGGTGCGTTTTGGATCATCGTCTTATTGTAGGACCCATCCTCTTTTTAACTTCAACTTTTTTACAGATGGTGTGATGTTTGCTTCCAGAGTTTGCTGGTATTTATTCAAATCCATGCTTCCCTCGACCAATGAAATGTGCCCTGTGCCACTGGCTGCAACACAACCCCAAAGCATGATCGATCCACACCCATGCTTCAGAGTTGGAGACGTGCTCTTTTCCTGGAATTTGGCACCCTTTTTTCCCCAAATATACCTTTGCACATTGTGGCCAAGAAGTTCTATTTTAATTTCATCAGTCCACAGGACTTGTTTCCAAAACGCTTATTTAGATATTCATTCACAAACTTCAGACGCTGAATTTTGTGGCTCGGACACAGGAAAGGTTTTCTTCTGATGACTCTCCCATGAAGGTCATATTTGTTCAGGTGTTGCTGCATAGTAGAACAGTGCACCACCACTCCAGGGTCTGCTAAATCTTTCTGAAGGTCTTTTGCAGTCAAACAGGGCTTTTTATTTGACTTTCTAGCAATCCAACGAGCAGTTCTTTCAGAAAGTTTTCTTCATCTTCCAGACCTCACCTTGATCTCCACTGTTTCTGTTAACTGCCATTTCTTAATAACATTACAATCTGAGGAAACAGCTACCTGAAAACACTTTGCTACGTTCTTGTAGCCTTCTCCTGCTTTGTGAGCATCAATTATTTTATTATTCAGAATGCGAGGGAGTTGCTTAGAGGAGCCCACGGCTGTTGATTTTAGGGACAAGTTTGAGGAGTCAGAGAATTTATACAGCTTTGAAATCTGCATCATCTGACCTTTCCTAACGAAGAATTTGAACAAGCCACAGCTCAATAAGCTAATTAAGGTCTGGAACCTTGGTAAAAGTTACCTGAGAACTCAAATGTATTGGGGTGCCCAAACTTGCGCATGGTGTTCCTTTTCTTTTTTCACTCTCCAATTGTACAAAACAAAAATAATACACAAATCTTGCAGAAAACGCTGAAATGTCGTCTGTACCTTTATGCCTTTTGGTGATCAGTTTATCTTCTGCTCACTTAACTATTCACAGTAACAGACATTTTCAGCAAGGGTGCCCAAACTTTTGCATGCCACAACATACTGTAAGCTCATGACTGCCCATCACATCTTCAATCAAACTCTGATTTTATCTTATTTGTGCTTTTTACCCCGTTTTTCACCCAGTTTGGTCATTTGCCAGTTCCCACCAACTAGCTAGCTCTCTCTCCTATAGCTATCAACCAGGGAGGGTGAAGCCTAGCATGTGCTTCCTTGAAGACACGTGAAGCTAGCCACCTTATCTTTTTTGAAATGGTGTTCATGGTACATCTCAGTGTCCCTGAACACCCTAAGGGCCAAAGTATACTTCCACAGACATGGCTTCGCACAACATGGACACAGATGTATACTCGATGTTCTGCTATTGTGGACATGTCTCAGCGCACCAGTTGAATGCATGCACACTACGACTATTATAATACCCATTACTGTAGGCTTGGTTTTTGAACATGCACAGTCAGCACACACAAGGACTGCGCTGATGACAAAATTTGCATCAGGCATACCGTGTCCGCACCACGCACAGACAATATCCACCAAACTATACCTTGGCCTTCAGAGGATTATCCGCTTCATTAGGAATACTAACCCCATTTACAGAAAAGTTGGAATATTTTCCAAAATGCTATAAAAACAAAAATCTGGGATAAGTTAATTCACATGAACCTTTATTGAACTAACAAAAGTACAAAGAAAAGATTTTCAGTAATTTTACCGACTAACTTCATTGTATTTTGTAAATAAAAACAAAGTTAGAATTTGATGCCTGCAACACACTCAAAAAAAAAAAAGTTGGGACTGAGGCAAAATAAGACTGAAAACTTGATAGGATATTCCAGTAACACCATTTTGGAAGATTCCACAATAAGCAGGTTAATTGGTATCATGATCGGGTGTAAAAGCAGCAGCACCAAAGGCGCAGTCTTTGCAAGCAAGGATGAGTCATGGCTCACTGCTTTGTGCCAAAACTCATGAGAGAATTATTAGTCAATTCAAAAAGAACATGTCTCAACCCAAGATAGAATAGAATCAGTTATTGCACATCAGGTATACAATGAAATTGCAGTGCTTCTCCGGCCGGTGCATAATAAATATTAAAAAACAGTAAAATATTAAAAGAAAAACAGTAAAACAAGAATAAGAAAGGAGTAAAACAGAAATAAGAAAGGAATGCATATTTACGTCATTTACACATTATACTAGGATACACTCTCTTATGAGTTCAGGGACCTGATGGCCCAGGGAAAGAAACTGTTTTTAAGTCTGTTTGCCCTGCTTTTGAGGCACCTGTATCTCCTGCCAGAGGGCACGAGTGTGAACAGGTGCTGTCCTGGGTGTGAGGGGTCAGCAGTGATTGCCCTCACTCTCCTGAGACACCGTGTGCTAGCGATGTCTTCTAGCGAGGGTAGGGGATTGCCAGTGATGTGCAATTTTAATGACCCTCTGCAGGTTCTTTCTTTCTGCCACAGAGCAGTTGGCATACCAAGCTGTAATGCAGTACATCAGGACGCTCTCGATGGTGCTGCGGTAAAAGGCCACTAACAGTTTCTCCTCCAGATGGTTCCTTCCGAGTATCCTTAGGAAGTGGAGTCGCTGTCAGGCCTTTTTTACCACTGCGGATGTGTTGGCAGTCCAGGAGAGGTCCTCGGCTATGTGTGTCCCAAGGAACCTGAAGGAGGACACCCGCTGGACACAGTCCCCATTGATGCTCAGTGGGGCTGGATCCCCCCTGTGTTTCCTGAAGTCAATCACCATCTCCTTAGTTTTGCTGGTGTTGAGCAGCAGGTTGGGTGCAGAACACCAACCTGCCAGCATGTTGACCTCATCCCTATACACAGTCTCATCCCCTCCGCTGATAAGGCCGATGACCGTGGTGTCATCCGCAAATTTAATGATGGTATTGGAGGGGTGGATGGGTGTGCAGTCATGCGTATACAGGGAATACAGGAGAGGGCTCAGCACACAGCCCTGAGGAGAGCCTGTGCCGAGGGTCAGGGTGGAGGAGCAGGTGGTGCCTACCTTAACCGTTTGAGGGCGGTCAGTCAGGAAGTCCTTGATCCAGGCACAGGTGGAGGGGGAGAGAGCGATGTTAGTCAGCTTTTCCACCAAGATGTCAGGAATAATGGTGTTAAATGCCGAGCTGAAGTCTATGAACAGCATCCTGACGTAGTTCCCTGGCTGCTCGAGGTGGCTGAGTGCAGAGCTACAGCGATGGCGTCCTCCGTCGATCTGTTAGCTCTGTAGGCGAACTGATGTGGGTCCAGGTTTGAGGGGAGACAGTCCTTGATGTGGTGAAGGATGAGCCTCTCAAAGCATTTCATGACTACTGATGTTAAGGCAATAGATCTGTAGTCATTGGGACACTGGGGCAGGAGTCTTTGGGACAGGGATGATGGTAGCTGATTTCAGGCACTGGGGGATAGAAGCCTGTGACAGTGAGAGGTTGAACAACCTGGTCAGGACTCCCCCCAGCTAGTCAGCACAGGAGCAGAGTACTTTTCCAAGTACACCATCTGGTCTGTCTGCTTTCCTGATGTTCACAGTCTTCAGCACCTGCCTCACCTGGTGTTCCTGGAGTGTGAGTGTGCTGTGACTGGAGGTCTGTGGTGGTCGTGCAGCTGTGTGTGGAGCCTCTGCTTCGAAGCGGGAGAAGAAACTGTTTAATTCCTCAGCCAGCGATGGGTCAGCGATGGTAGTGACGGGTGTGGAGCCATTGTAGCTGGTGATGCTCTGTAGCCCCTGCCACACCAGCAGTGGGTTATTGTTGGCGAGATGGTCCTCCACTTTCCTCTTGTGAGCAGCCTTAGCAGCTTTGACGCCTCTCTGCAGCTCTGCCCTTGCCATGCTGTTAAAATTTTGAAAGATTTTAGGTCTTTCAAAATCTACAGGACATATTATAAAAAGATTCAGGGAATTCAGAGACATCACAGTGCATTAAGGGCAAGGTCAGAAACCACTGTTGAATGCGCGTGACCTTTGAGCCCTCAGGCGTCACTGCCGGAGAAACCGTCATGCTAATGTGACAAATATAACCACATGGTCTTGGGAGTACTTTGGAAAACCATTATCACTTAACACAGTCCACTGCTACATCCAGAAATGCAACCTGAAACTGTATCATGTAAGGAGGAAGCCAATCAATTCAAATGCAGAAACACCACTGTTTTCTCTGGGTCTGAACTCATTTTAGAGGAGCTGAAAGACAATGGAAACATGTGCTGTGTTGAGACGAGTCCACATTTCAGCTTGTTTTCAGGAAAACCAGATGTCGGGTTCTCAGTGCCAAAGGTGAACACGACCATCCAGTTTGTCATCAGAGAAAGGTGCAAAAGCCAGCACCTGTGATAGTATGGGTTGCATCAGTGCCCATGGCATGTGCGAGTTGTATGTGTGTGAAGGTACCATTGATAGATTGGGGTGTATATTGGGATTTTAGAGAGGACATATTCATCAAGGCGACATCTCTTCCTGGGAAATCCATGCTTATTTCAGCAGGACTATGCCAGGCCTCATTCTGCAAGGGCTACAACAGCATGGCTTCATAGACAGAGTGCATGTGTTTGAATGGCCTGCTGCCAGTCCAGATCTGTCTCCTATTGAGAATGTATGGTGCATCATGAAGAGGAGAATCACACAACGGTGACCACAGACTGTTGAGCAGCTGAAGTCTTGTATCAAGCAAGAATGGACAAAAATTCCAATTGCAAAACTGCAACAATTAGTATCCTCAGTTCCCGTACGATTATAAAAAGTGTTATTAAAAGGAAACGTGATGTAATGCAATGGTAATAATGCCTCTGTCCCAACTTTGACTATGTTGCAGACATCAAATTCTTGCTTCATTTATATTCACAAAATATAATTAAGTTGGTCAGTAAAACTATTGAAAATATTTTCTTTGTACTTTTACCAGTTAAATAAAGGTTCACGTGAATTAACAAATCATAGATTTTTATTGCATTTTGGAAAATATCCCAACTTTTCTGGAAATGAGGAGAGTGCATGAACTCTCAGACACCCATAACTGGATAGTGTTATTTTGATTAACAGCTGAATGAGTAACAGCATCCTTCCCACCCGGAGATCAAGGCCAATTCCCTAGCCATAAACGGCTGTGACATCGTCAAGTTTCAAATTCTCCCTGTGACAGCGTGAACACACACTGACCAGCCTGCACGTTTAAATTAACCCACCCAAAAGGGTTTACCCAAAAGTGAGTGCTCTCTTGGTGAGAGGGATAGCAAGTTCATGTTTGTAGAAGAGGAGAGATAGTTTTTCTCAGAGTATAGCACAACGTCTTGTGATGCAGCATGAGCAGTGGGTCGAAACACACGGCTTGTTGGCGTCACCTGTCTCAGAGGAAGCATACATTACCCTTCACCTAACGTGCTTTTGTTGGTGGAAGTCACTTGCTGGATATCACTACACCTTTTTCCTGAAGAAACTGCTCCATTTTACAAACTCACCTGTCTGCCACACTCCCCAGCTGCACCTGTTTGATGAAAACTCCGTGAGAGCCAACTCCATCCGGCCTCAGTCCCACCACACTGAAGCCTAGCCCTCCAGTCAACGGTCTCAGCAGGCTCACATGCTCCAGCTTTCTTCCCTAAAGAAAGCTTGCACAGATGTAACAAGTCTGTACTGTACCATTTGAATTTCTTAAAACAGATGTGAAGGATTGAAGTCCGGCATATGCAGCCAAATAAGAGGTCATTGATAATACAACATTGGTGTCATCAGCTCTCACCTTTGCTGTAGCATGGAGCCATCTCTGGAGCTGCTCAGAGGATGCTGAAGACACAGCTGTGCCATTGGACACTACAGAACTCAGACTGCTTCCAGGTCGACTAGCACTCACAATCAACTGGCCCTTCCTGGAGAAGCTGAACTCACTGCATGCATCTGGAGGTATGTAGTTCAGCTGCAGAAGCACAATTTATTTAAAAAAAAAAAAAAAAAAACACAGCATTGAGGAGTGCGTATTATTCCACTATTGTATTTGAGAAAAATACAACAGACAGACAATCACCCTATAAATATCACACTTTTTTTCCCCCAATGGTTGTGCAATATGTTTCACTGCACCCGACTTTTAAAATGCACTTTACATGTCAAGCGCAAGTGTTTGATACAGTACAACATAAAACAATACAAGAAGAGTGATCATGGCCCACAGCCTGGAGCAAAAAAAAAAAAAAGAAAAGAAGGAGCAAAAATCAATACATTCCTCTGCAGCTCTCCCTACTCCCAAACAGGTAATGTATTAATGACCTTTAGACTCACATTGTGGAAACTTATCAGTCTTCTGCTTATTTAGCCTGGGCTGACAGAGCAGGTTCCTGGCCATTTCATCAATACATCTCAGACAAGGCAGTTAGTCAAACCAAGACAGTAGATATTAACGCTTGATAGATCCACGAAAAAGAAATTCACCGCCACTCGTCTTTATATATACACACACACGATGAGTTTTCACCTGACGCAGTCACAGGCGCTCGTCTGACCTTCCGAGCACTTAGAATATGAAGCTTTTGTTATTGCCATTATCTTAATTTGGCATGTGGATTGTTTATTGTGGAGAAGGTTCTTGTGTCAATAAAAACTCAGGCTGAATACAAATGGCAACACAGTGGTTTCAGCGAGGCAGGACAGAAGTGCAATGCATGCCTGTATAATCAGAGAACACTGAGGTAGACACATTAACTGTACTTCTTAATTAACAGATTCCAATAATTAATTTACTAACTACTCATAACACAATCACCATTAATAAATCTATAGACAAGGTTAGAACGGTGATCCCAGTGATGAGTCTTTCACTTACATTTTTTTTAAGTGACAGTAAAGGATAGTACAGCCAATACAGTATGATATCACTAATGCAGTACGTTACGTCTCAGTATGCTTTCGTGAAAGTTTCTTGGTTATTGTTAGTACTTCTACAACTCCACTGATGCTCAGTATCAATAAGTTGATAATGTGTTTTTGCCCTCTTGTTCTTTAAAAAACAGATTTCTGTAATGTATTTGAATACAAAACAACCGGATTTTGTCCAATATTTAACAATTACACGCTGAAGGCGAAGTGAATATCGGTGATTATTATACGTACTGGCCACTTTTTCCAATGGAATAAAAACATGCATTCTATTCCCTTCTAGCAGGTTTACTGACGGCATGTAATATTGTTATCATAGCGCTTATCCTCCATGTATTACGCCACTCTCCCCAATGCAGAATGAGCCTGCAATATTGTTACAATATTGCACGTTGTCAAGACAACTCAACATCACACTTCAGAGCTGATGCGAAACTCCAACGACAAAACTTTCCTGCTGCGCATGCGCACAATCATTTCTTTGTCGGCCAGGAAAGAGAGAAGATCCAGTGCTCAGTTTAAGCACTAGATAAATTGAAAACTGAAACTAAAGATGCGCTGAACACCCGAAAGGCTACTAACACTTAATTATATAATATTCTTCACGCATATTTACAAGAGAAAAACATACCAACGGACATCGAAAAACTGGAAAAGAGAGACATCGGAGATGTAAAACTTCTGCGCTAGCGAGTGATTGGTTCAGTTTGTACACAAACAGGACTGCAAGGTTTGCTTCCTTAAAAGCAGAAGATTTGAATAGAAAGATGTGCTGAACACCTCAAAGGCTACCAAACCTTCACTGGATATTCTTCACGCATTTAATATATGGAAAAGAGACACGTCAAAGATGTAAAACTTCCGTGCTAGCGAGCGACTGAGAGTTTGTACACAAACATGGCCGCAAGGTTTGCTTCATTAAAAGCGCAAGATTTAAAGTGGAAGATGCATTTTGAAAGAGAAAGACACGCTGAACACCCAAAAGGCTACCAAAACTTCACTGGATAGTCTTCACGCATATTTACAAGGAGGGAAGAAAAAAAAAAACCACCAACGGACGTCGAAAAACTGGGAGAGCAATAGTGGAAATATTGTCAAAGTTCTACTTGGAGGTGAGGAAAAGTGACTGAGAATTTTACAAGAGGACTTCACTCAGCAAAGCTCTTTGGTTTTGAACAACTGCAATGTAACAATTAACTACAACCAAAAGTAACTTTAAACTTGAACTGTCAGCCTGTACATAGCTTCTATACAAGTTGCGTTGTTCAGACTTTTTGGATTTGTAAATATTTTGTCCAATATTTAACAATTATACACTGAAGGTGAAGTGAATATCGGTGATTATACATACGGGCCACTTTTTCCATGGAATAAAAACATGTACATGTACTTTTTGTATATGTACTAGTACATTGGATTGACAAAACATTGAATTACATTCTATCAGAATCAGCATTCAATATTGGCAAGTTAGCCCCCGTTCTTAACTTTTTGTAAAATCTATAATTGTTCCACTGAATGTGTATGCATGTATAAATAATAATATAATATTGGCTGTGGCGGCACGGTGGTGTAGTGGTTAGCGCTGTCGCCTCACAGCAAGAAGGTCCTGGGTTCGAGCCCCGGGGCCGGCGAGGGCCTTTCTGTGCGGAGTTTGCATGTTCTCCCCGTGTCCGCGTGGGTTTCCTCCGGGTGCTCCGGTTTCCCCCACAGTCCAAAGACATGCAGGTTAGGTTAACTGGTGACTCTAAATTGACCGTAGGTGTGAATGTGAGTGTGAATGGTTGTCTGTGTCTATGTGTCAGCCCTGTGATGACCTGGCGACTTGTCCAGGGTGTACCCCGCCTTTCGCCCGTAGTCAGCTGGGATAGGCTCCAGCTTGCCTGTGACCCTGTAGAAGGATAAAGCGGCTAGAGATAATGTGATGTGATGTGAGATATTGGCTGTCTTTTTTCATGGTATATCAAATATATTCCATTCAGCTGGCATGACACTGAACTCGTCTTCAACTCATTCAATATCATGCTAGCTGAATGGAATATATCTGATATACCACTCAAAGCCAGCCAATATTATTTAAATATTAACCACAACAAAGTTAATTTCATTACTATTGTTCTTCTTAAGTTTACTTATTCTGCCTTATTCCGACACGTTTTTTGGATCCACTCCTCCTCCTAGGGCATTCGAGATAGAGACACCGTTCCAACTCTGAGACGTCTGGCCCGAAGTGGTGTAGTGTGCTTGTATACAGCTTTTGGATCGACGCACCCGTTCTCTTGTTCTTGTCGTTTTTCTTTTGTTTTTTCCCCATAGAGAATGAATAGGGCTCATGAATCGAATCGTCCTGCTCGGACACGCTCCATCGCAGATGTACCAAACCTCATGTGATACTTCAGGCCAACTCCCCCGACACATACATGCAATCGGTTATGACCCGCACTCATTTTTCCTTTCTTTTTGCTCATCCCTTTTTCCTCCACAGGCTTGCATTGATTTTTGGCCCCATTCAAATGAATGTTGTTTCAGGAGAAAAACTTTCACTCTCCATCAATTTTTTTTAACCAAGTGACCAAACTTCAAGAAACTTCACTTGATGCCTCAGGCCAAGTCCCCGCACAGATCCATCCCCTCATCTGAGACCTGCACTCGTCTTTTCCTTGGTTTTCACGCATCTCTTTTTACCTCCATAGGCTTCCATTGATTTTTGGCCCCATTCAAATGAATGGAGTTTTGCTCAGTAACACTTCACCACACATCCACCAAACTTCATACGGCACCTCAGGCCAAATCACCCATCACACACATGATATCGGTTCTGACCCGCACTCGTCTTTGTCTTGCCTTTCATCCGTCCATTTTTTCTCCATTTTGCCGCTAATCAATGGAAGCTTGACTGAGTCATTCCTCCCTTCCCCCATAGGCGATGATGCATTTGGCAAGGATCTGCTCATTTGAGACTTTGACAGCAAATCAACTTCAACTCAATGGCCACTTTATTAGGAATACTTACATGCACACACAATAGCAATTAGCATATAAGCATTCACATGTTACCATGCTAGCTGTTAGCATGTTACCCATTACGATATCATGCCTGCTGTTAGCATGTTCACCATTAGCATGTTATCATGAGAGCTGTTAACATGTTAGGATTAGCATGGTAGCATGCAGAGTTCGCATGTTTGCTGTTAGCGAGTTCGCCTGAGCATGTTAGCATGCTAACTGTTAGCATGTTAGCTGTTAACATGTCACCCTCAGCGTTAGCATGCTAAAAGTTAACATACTAGCCATTAGCATGTTAGCCTGTTAGCTGTTAACATGATAACTGTCAGCATATTAGCCTTAAAGTGTTAGAATTTTAACAAATAGCATGTTAAATCATTAGCATGTTATCTATTAGCATGTTAGCATTAACATGTTAACATGCTAGCATGATAGCTGTTCTGCTACAGCTCAGCAAGCGCACACTGCATTTTCTGTGCGGAAATGCAGTCTAGTTATTCACTGATATTTCACCAAGCCTGAGGCGGATAACTGTTTTAGTACAAATACACCAGTGATTATTTTAAAATAAATAAAAATCACTTATTTCAAACTTCAAAAGCAGCATGTATATGTGCACAGACTTCTCACATAAAACTTTGTTTTGAAATTGATAAAATAAATCACAATTCCACCTTACCTTTGAATAGTTTGAGAACAAACTTCGTAGCATCTTTAATACTTTTAAGAACAGCATTTTCTTTCATAATTTGTAATTCTCTCACAGTAACGAAGCAATCAGCCGCCATGTTACAGAGTCTCTCAAAGTGATTACCGAGAAATAGTCCGAATTTCTCAACCAATCAGCGTGCGCAATTTCCTAATCATCTCCATATTTGTACTAAATACATATATATTTAGGCACTGCCTAAAAGCAGAACTCCTGATGAGCAAAATCCGTATAAACTTAAATTGTTTTTAAATTTAAAAGCAAATTATTCAAAAAGCAAATTAAACATAAGCACTGTATAAAAAAAAAAAAAAAAAAGTGTCTCTATGGGCAGCACAGTGGTGTAAGTGGTTAGCACAGTTGCCTCACAGCAAGAAGGTTCTGGGTTCGAGCCCAGTGGTTGACGAGGGCCTTTCTGTGCGGAGTTTGCATGTTCTCCCTGTGTCTGCGTGGATTTCCTCCAGGTGCTCCGGTTTCCCCCACAGTCCAAAGACATGCAGGTTAGGTTAATATGGTACAGCCTTGGGCTGAGGTGCCCTTGAGTGAGGCGCCTAACTCCCCACTGCTCCCCGGGCGCTGTTAGCATGGCTGCCCACTGCTCTGGGTATGTGTGTGTTCACTGCTTCAGATGGGTTAAACGCAGAGAAGAATTTCACAAGCGTGTAATGAATAAAGTTGTCCTTCTTATGTAAATAGAGATACAAATTTTGTTGTCCGATGGTCAAATATTTACGAGATACGTTGCCTTGCACTTATGATCGTGTACCCTGTGGTGGTACATGTACGGTCACAAAAGCCATCAAAAATCAGGTCGATGCATTACCATATTGTTTTCGCAATGGAGCATGTGGGAAGCATGTTCTTTTACACAGTGTTGTGTGTTTTAAGTTTAACCTGAGCAAAATTTAAAAGTAATAAGATATAAATTGTGAATTTTTTTTTTTTTTTGGGGGGGGGGAAACCCCACCATCATTCATTATGCATTTATCAGACCCTCCAGGATTTTGCGATGTTGTGATTTGCAACTTCAACGCAAATTCAACCAATCCCCACGAATTCAGGGCGGTGTTGCAATTATATCCAATCACCGCAACTTTCCCGCAAATTTGACCAATCGTTGGCGTCGTCTTGAGGTGATGTCGACAAACTACCTTCCGCCTTACTTCCAGTGTTGCCAGATTGGGCGGTTTCCTGCCTAATTGGACAGTTTCAAGTGCATTTTGGCGGGTTTTGAACATATTTTGGCCTGGAAAATGTCAGCAGTATCTGGCAACACTGCTTACTTCCGTGTATACATTCAAGAGAAGCAGCATGTGCAAGTCAGTGTTTATATAGGCTTAAATTCTGTTACTGAAAGTGTGTTATGTTTACAGTGAAGGACTGTGTGCACTTTACATTACACAAGAAATTAATGGATGCCAACATTTTTGCCAAAATGGTATTTTATTTTCCATTGTTTAGGCAGCTTCAGCATCATACTGTGAGATTCTGTTCAAATTTTTTTTTTCTTCTATAAAGCCTGAACCATTTATTGTATTAGTTTATAATTGTTTAATTTAGTCTTCAGGAGAGACTGCCTGCACACAGTACTAGTATTAATAGTTTTTTTTCCTTACATGAAAGCTGAGGCATTTATATTATATTTTAAGGTAACTTCATGTTGTGCTGTGAGGTTCTATGCACTTTAACTTTTGAACCAACAGGTGCATTTGGATAAGTAAAGCCTATTTTTCTGCATTTTTGTAGTCCTGGTAATCTTTTATATTGGTAAAGTTGTTTATAGGACCATTTCTCAGTGTCTTTGTTTTAATCAATAGTTTTTCAGTAATAACTTAGTATTCAACATACTCAATTTTAATCACAAAAAGAGAAAATCGCAACAATTTCTCGCAACTTTCACTTCCTCCCGCAATGTAATTGCAACAAAAACCTAAAAAACACCGCAACTTTCATCGCAATTTTTTGGAAAACCCCCCGCAACATCAGACATTTTAGCCCGCAACAATCACAAAAAAGGCCCGTGGAATCCTGGGGGGACGGATTTATTGCTCAGCTCGACTTACTGAAAGGCAAAAAAACTGAGTCTGCCTTTACGTAGAGCCGAGTAACAAGTTTTGTTTGTAGTGTAGAAACACATCATGAAGTCCAGATTAAAAGCTCATTTATCCATCATGGGTTTTAGTCAAGTCTCTTCATTTGTCTTGTGTGCATTTTTCATGACTGTTTTCAAAGGATGCTTTATTTTCTTTTAAAAGTTCATTTGTTCTGTTTTATAAAAATCACCTTGGTGGCAGATGACAGACAGACAGACAGACAGAGAGAGTCCGGTTATGGGACAGTCTTCTGAAAGCTAGCTGCTGGAGCTTGTTGTGCTGCGAGTTGTGTGGGCTGTGTGATAGAGTCAGAGATGTCTGACCTGGTCTTTAAGCTGTTTGAGAGAGTGCTGCAGGGTGAGGATGCGGCCAAGCAGAGGGCTCTGTAGTGCTTCCTTCAGTGTTCCCAGCCTTTCACTGTGAGTCCATTCCTCACGCTGAGCCAGCTTGGACTGCAGCCTCTCCACGGCCTGGAGCACTTGCTGCCGCTCAGCTGTTGACACTTAGCGCGCGCGTGCGCGCACACACACACACACACACACACATCACAGAGTGAACATACTACCAGCATTACAACATTTGACAAAGAATTGGTGAAAATCTAAGATACCTGTCGGCACATTTTCATACATCACTCTTTCCAGAAGAGCTTTAAGCTTTAGACTCGGTCAGGGTAATACCTAAAAAGAACATGAATAAGTATAAACTTGCTTCCAATTCATATATCAAATTGAATATACAAATTCAATTAGTATGGCACTTTTGATGATACAAATCAGCATCTTGACAGACATCCAGATGTATATTTAGATCCATAATGAGCAAGCTAGAGGCAACAGTGGCAAGGAAAAACTATTAAATGACTGCAAGAAACCAAAGTCTAAGGGAACTCCTCTTATTCTGGGTGATGCTGCTGGATAGTAGAATTAGAAAATCATTACTCTTTTACAACTGAATATTATAAATCTGTTGAAAGGATGTTCAGGATCCACAGATTGTGAAAAGGGGTGTGGCGATGAGCACAGGACAGGCTGATTACAGCTCCAGATCTTAGGTACTGTACATGTCCGCTGAAGCAAGGGTGAGATTTGCACATCAGTTATGATATTATCATCATTATTTATGGGGTGGCACGGTGGTGTAGCGGTTAGCACTGTCACCTCACAGCAAGAAGGTTCTGGGTTCAAGCCCAGTGGCCGGCGAGGGCCTTTCTGTGTGGAGTGATCTCTGGAGAGGAGGTGGAACAGGTGGGGAGCTTCAAGTACCTCGGTGTTCACCTCTCAGAGGACCTGACATGCAGAGTGAACACCAGAGAGGTGGTGAAGAAGGCCCAGCAGAGACTCTTCTTCCTGCGATCCCTGAGGAAAACTGGGCTCTCGCAGAAGCTCCTCACCAACTTCTACCAGTGCACCATACAAAGTGTTCTGAGCTATGGAGGCATAGTGTGGTTCTCCAGCTGCACCTCAGAGGAGAGGATAGATCTGCAGTGGATCATCAGGACTGCATCTAAAACCATTGCTATCCCTCTCCGATCCCTGGAACAGATTTACTCTGCCAGGCTGAGAAACAGAGCCACAAAGATTAGGACTGACTGCACTCACCCCGGACAATGTCTTTTTGACACCCTTCCCTCTGGCAGGCTTAGGGTCATCAAGTCACAAACAGCAAGACACCAAAATCGCTTCTTCCCCAGGGCTGAAAAAGCTCTGCTGGAGGCCTGATCCGGACTTGGACTCACACTCTGCACCTTACTGTGTTTGGCTACATTAAATAATTACAGACTACAATTTATATTACTGCTTATTAAAAGGTTATGTACATTATTTTATTGATATGCTGCTGTGATCTGAGCCCTCAAACAGTGTTTTCTTGTATAATAATGTGCAATGACTATCCATCTAAGAAAGCAGGTGCCCATTCTTACATACAGTGGTGCTTGAAAGTTTGTGAACCCTTTAGAGTTTTTTTTATATTTCTGCATAAATAGGACCTAAAACATCATCAGATTTTCACACAAGTCCTAAAAGTAGATAAAGAGAACCCAGTTAAACAAAATGAGACAAAAATATTATACTTGGTCATTTATTTATTGAGGAAAATGATCCAATATTACATATCTGTGAGTGGCAAAAGTATGTGAACCTTTGATTTCAGTATCTGGTGTGACCCCCTTGTGCAGCAATAACTGCAACTAAACGTTTGCGGTAACTGTTGATCAGTCCTGCACACCGGCTTGGAGGAATTTTAGCCCGTTCCTCCGTACAGAACAGTTTCAGCTCTGGGATGTTGGTGGGTTTCCTCACATGAACTGCTCGCTTCAGGTCCTTCCACAACATTTCGACTCGATTAAGGTCAGGACTTTGACTTGGCCATTCCAAAACATTAACTTTATTCTTCTTTAACCATTCTTTGGTAGAACGACTTGTGTGCTTAGGGTCGTTGTCTTGCTGCATGACCCACCTTCTCTTGAGATTCAGTTCATGGACAGATGTCCTGACATTTTCCTTTAGAATTCACTGGTATAATTCAGAATTCATTATTTCATCAATGATGGTGAGCCGTCCTGGCCCAGATGCAACAAAACAGGCCCAAACCATGATACTACCACCACCATGTTTCACAAGTGGGATAAGGTTCTTATGCTGGAATGCAGTGTTTTCCTTTCTCCAAACATAACACTTCTCTTTTAAACCAAAAAGTTCTATTTTGGTCTCATCCGTCCACAAAACATTTTTCCAATAGCCTTCTGGTTTGTCCACGTGATCTTTAGCAAACTGCAGATGAGCAGCAATGTTCTTTTTGGAGAGCAGTGGCTTTCTCCTTGCAACCCTGCCATGCACACCATTGTTGTTCAGTGTTCTCCTGATGGTGGACTCATGAACATTAGCCAATGTGAGAGAGGCCTTCAGTTGCTTAGAAGTTACCCCGGGGTCCTTTGTGACCTCGTCGGCTATTACACGTCTTGCTCTTGGAGTGATCTTTGCTGGCCGACCACTCCTGGGGAGGGTAACAACGGTCTTGAATTTCCTCCATTTGTACACAATCTGTCTGACTGTGGATTGGTGGAGTCCAAACTCTTTAGAGATGGTTTTGTAACCTTTTCCAGCCTGATGAGCATCAACAACGCTTTTTCTGAGGTCCTCAGAAATCTCCTTTGTTCGTGCCATGATACACTTCCACAAACATGTGTTGTGAAGATCAGACTTTGATAGATCCCTGTTCTTTAAATAAAACAGGGTGCCCACTCACACCTGATTGCCATCCCATTGATTGAAAACACCTGACTCGAATTTCACCTTCAAATTAACTGCTAATCCTAGAGGTTCACATACTTTTGCCACTCACAGCTATGTAATCTTGGATCATTTTTCCTCAATAAATAAATGACCAAGTATAATATTTTTGTCTCATTTGTTTAACTGGGTTCTCTTTATCTACTTTTAGGACTTGTGTGAAAACCTGGTAATGTTTTAGGTCATATTTATGCAGAAATGTAGAAAATTCTAAAGGGTTCACAAACTTTCAAGCACCACTGTCGTATACATATACTGAGAAAAACAAAGGACGGGGGCCTACACCTTTAACCAAACACCTGTTCCGGAGTACTTAACACGGGATTATCAATGTTTTGCAAGATGTTAAAGGTTAAAACCCAGAGGAGTAGCCAGTCGTTATCAGGAGCTCCCAGTTTCGGTTAGCCTGATGAGCTAACGTGTTAGCAAGACTTATTCTAAAAACAAGCTGGACACAAATAGTTGGACTACTTACAGATGATGTTTAAGCGGTTCAGTCTATCATTCAGAATAATCTGTGAATGCAGGTGAATAATAACAGCCGCCCTGTTCAGTGCTCGGGCTTCTAGAAACAAAGTTTCAGCTGAGATTTGGCCACTTTCAGGGTCTCTCTCTCTCTCTCTACCTGTCTGTGGGGCGGAAGTGGGAGGAGTTAGAGGTTCGTCAACTCACCTTAAACCAGGAAGTAGGTTCAACTCAACCAAACTATAACAGCACTTTAAGAGCGTTCATCATACACACTCGACTCAAAATAATCCACAGAAAACTCTAACCTAGTGTGTTTAAAAAGTGAAAGTTTTTTTACCAAAAGCTCTTGTTGAAATCCAGACTAACAGTAGCAGGTGCATGGCTCACTGTGGAGAATCGGACAGCTTTAACTCCATGTCAATTCATCACGGACTTCTTAAACACGTGCACATACAAAGAGTACTAACGATCAGCGCACTAACCGTGTGTTTCCTTCTCAGGTTAAATCTGAAAATGTTATTTAAAAAAAATAAAAACCCGTTTAGCCGCTTCAGCTAGCTAGCTTTGATCAACAACAACATCTCTGCAAAGTCGTTTCCTTTCCTCACGAGCTCACAAACTAACAAGTTTCACAGGAGAACTGTTTACACCAAAGTTTATCCGACCACAGCATGGTTAACTCCGTTTCGTTTACAAGTCGCCAGCAGCACAGTGAAAATAAGTAAAACTTTACACAGATAGATAAATATATATATATTATATATATATCTCTTCGGAGACAAGTCGTTAGTTTGTGTCTTTAAAAAATAAATCACGTGACGGTCACGTGATCGCGCCCTTTCCATCATGGCGTCTTATCGGGTCGGTTTGTTTTGCTCTCGGCGATTTATACAGCGAGTGATAGTGTTCTTTTCTTTTTGCTGGGCTTTAATTCAGAGTTCTGGGAATGATATTGAAAGCTGTGACAACCTCCGACTGGGACAATATCCTTTTCCTCTCTCAAATGAACACGACACGGGGATGTTTTGTCTGTTCGGTGGGTTGCTAGCTAGCAACCGGATCCTAAACGCCAGTCTGATGATTGTGTAGTGGACTAAACAGGGGACAACGCTGGGACGTTGTCTTTTGGTAGAACATATACTATGAAGTGCCATAAGGCACGACAAAGGGAGCCGTTTGGGACACAGCCTTATGATCTCTGATAGCTAATCAGATTATCAACAGAGCATGATCAGAATGGATTGATGTAAAATGTTTTAAAACATGATGGATAACATATATCCTTTTTTGACATAATTATTGCTATTTGTTTGATAATTTGTTACTAAAGCAGTTACTTGGATTAGATAATGATCTCATTCTCTTCCTGGGTTTTACTGTGTTTAAAGAGAGATAGATAGATAGATAGATAGATAGATAGATAGATAGATAGATAGATAGATAGATATTACCTGTGTTTTCTCTCTCTTTTCTTCTCCCCCCAATCTGTCCCTCTGAGTTACATGTCGGTCCTGGGATCGAGATGCTGACCTCTTCTGCTCCTCAGACCTGCCTGATCCATCCTGGTGCCCTGTGTCTGGTTGGAGTCTCATCTCATCGCATCGCTCCTGTGGAGGGTGGCCCCATACAGACAGTTGGAAGACGCTCTGGACTCTTAGGTGGGGTTTACATTAGACCGTATCAGCGGATCATCAGATTAACGTTTTTAAAACGATTAGTGTGCACACAGCAACACCAATACACGATTCGCGTGCACACAGCAACACCAATACACGGATACGCTCAGCTCCGCAGGCATCCTGTGCTCCAAATCACTCCGCCCTGAACAGCGAGTGCCCTCTGGAGGGTGCGCACTCCGGCCCTGCGCAGCTCACAGAGCACGCGAGTATAGCGCACGAGCAGTGATTTGGGACTGAGCCGCTGTGTGTGTGATCTCCGTGCATGTCGGGCATGCGCGTCACTTACTACTTGCAAGTGGAAGGATGGCAAGCCTAAAGACAATCATAACTACACAATGGGCAGTATTTGCATCAGTATTTGCAGTATTTTCATACTTTTATACTCTTTAATGAAAGGTGATACAAGGCGGAAGTCTGCGCCGTTTTTCAGCAGTCGCGTCACATGACCAACGCCAGCGAATCAGGAAGGTGGATGTCACAGTGACGTTGTCCAATGACGACGCCAGCTAGAGCTCAGCACAGCGTATCCGCGTATTCTCAATGTTTACACAGCACCGGACCAGACACAATCTGGATTGAATACGTGGACCCTGGCGGATTCCCGTTTCCCGGCGTTTCCAGGCGTTTTAATGTAAACGGACAGTGCATCCGCGAAGAAAACGAGACAGATACGGTCTAATGTAAACTTGGCCACAGTAATGCTTTTATGGCTGAGGACTACAGTTGACTTGCTAACTTTGGGACTGCAGTTGTCATGAACAGCTCTGCACTCAAGTTTCCATTAATGAAGAGTTATAACATCAACGAAACTGACTTCATGTTAAAACTTTTAATGTTATAGTCATGTTGTCTGTTGTTGCCCAAATGAGGATGGGTTCCCTTTTGAGTCTGGTTTCTCTCGAGGTTTCTTCCTCATGTTGTCTGGGGGAGTTTTTCCTTGCCACGGTCGCCACTGGCTTGCTCATTGGGGATAGATGAGGGATAAAATTGGCTCATGTCTTCGGTCATTTAGATTCTGTAAAGCTGATTTGGGACAATGTCTATTGTTAAAGTGCATATACTGGACCAATTTCGGGTTTTTTTTTTATATGAAAGTATGTCCTTTTACCCACTCCTCCAAAAGGGTAATTTTGCACAAGGCCATCTGTCTACAGCAGAAAAAAATAAAATAACAAAACACGTCTGGAAAAATCCCAAGGGAGTCTGGAGCCAGACTCGTGATGTCACCTGCGGAACCGCCAGCAGGCGGTCAAATATTTGACCAGCCTGCAGGCGCAGGCTGCGTGAGCTTTGCACAGTCTCAGTGCACAACCTGTGTAGGCCAAGCGCTCCCATTTCTCTCTCATTGTCCGGTCTTTTGGGAAGCGATGAGTACTAATCCCATCATGATTGGTGTTGCTACACCCTCCTACGATACATCTGTTAACCATTTTAATAATTACGCGATAAAGTTGAAGAAATTTGCAGAAAACCACAGGTCGTTTTCTCATAAATAAACCAGCGCTGACGTAGGATTCAGAAGGAGGCGTCCTGCACATGACATCACGAAAATCAATGTTTGCTAGGGAATCCAAATGCCGAGTTTTTTCAGAGGCGGACCAATTCGCCTCAAATTGCTTGATTTCAACTGAATATTTCTGGTATTGCACAAGGTAAAAAATTGCGCAAAATGCAAAATGTGACAGATATTTGACCAAAGTTTAATATAAAATAGGAGAATTACATTGATCTTGCTCCTGAATTTACCCAAGATGTGCCCTTTAAAAGCGCTATACAAACAAACTTGACTATGTACATGGTACATAATTAATATAACTGGGTACTAGAGTGCCTGTTCTGTTGCAGATGAACACAGGCCACATTACTGTTGTGTTCACAGATAAAATGTAACTTCTGAAACAAAACGTTGCAGCTTTCTCCTTGACACTGTCTTAAGTATATCTGCAATAGCCCAAAAATACATAATGCAACTCAAGAACCTGAGAACTGCAAGGATCGAGTGGCATGGGGTAAGTAAATCGTTGTCATCTCTTTCTGTGTATGATATCTTTCACTATGTACAAACTGCTTTGTTTCCATCATTTTGTGAGTGAGCTATTTCGTGCTTGTAAACAATTCTTTTCATTGTTTTAGTGGAATGCCTTCCTGCACCAAACATCAGCTGCCTACTTCCAAACGGGACCAGGTTCAAGTTCACCGGGATGGAAGTTGGATTTAATAAAAGCATCCCATGTCGGAATGTGTACGTCAAACCATTCTCACTTTATAGTCATATGTTAAACTCAGTTTCTAACCATCTTGTCTAGATATTATAGATAATATCATGTTTCCTATTCTATTAGGACTGGCTATTCCTATAAAGTGGCTGTGGCTTTGTCCCTTTTCCTGGGATGGCTGGGTGCAGATCGCTTTTATTTGGGGTATCCAGCTCTTGGTAAGCCTCTCAAAATCCAGATGTAACGAGTCGCTCTTGAACTGAGGGTAGTGAATAAGTCATACAGTACCAGTCAAAAGTTTGGATGCTTCGACTCATTCATAGGTTTCTCTGTGTTTTGACTATTTTTGACATTGTAGAACGACAGTGTTTCCCACAGACCAGGTAGCAATTTGTGGTGCTCCACTGTGCCAATGAGGGAATCGTGCGCGGTGGTGTGGAGTCGGTCATTGGGGTGTATGCAAAGTGTTTACAGCGGGTGGTGTTCAAACACACAGTATTTTTCTTCAGAGTCACCTGCTGGGACTATTTTAAAGCTACAAGAAGCATTTGAGATTATTCAGTTCAATCTAAATTCTTTTAAGCTCTTTAAGAGAAGACAGCTAAAACAATTTTTACCAGAACCCTGCCTGGTTTCATTCCTCGACCCAACTTTACATTACAGGGCAGGCCATTAGTTTGCTGGGCTTGATGTTGGTGGAAAACCTGTCTTTTTGAATTTATGAAAATTACTCACCAAAATTGAAGTTAAAGTTTAGTTTTTACCTTAGTTTTTTTGCCTTTTTGGTGGCAATCTTTCAATCATTCTTTAGTTGACATTCAAGGAATAAATTGCAAAAAACAACCTGGAAGTTTTTATTTTAAATATTGAACTCAACACTTACCTCAACCAATACTAAAATGAGGTAAATAGTATAATGTAACAACAAAATAATAATAAAATATCATAATTAGATGTTAGAAACCACTTAAGGTAACACCAAGGCAACTAACAATAATGAAAAAGCATTACCCTAATTGGTGCAAAGCCTGCATGCCCTATCAGAACATTTAATTCTGCATGGCTTCCTGAAAAAAACAAAACTCAAGTGCCCTATCGTAAGGGAAGTCATTGGGTTCGGGACCATTTATGGAGATTCGTAAGCAGGCTCAGGGCTCTACATTTAACTTTTGAAACCACTTGTCCTGTCGGGCAAGTTGAAAGGAAATTTACTTGTCCGAATGTGAAGTTGACTTGTCCGAAGAAAAATTTGAGAAAAAAAAACCACAAAAACTATTTGTAATAAACTAATTCCACCAGAATTACTTTAACACAATCTTTTCACTGCAGAAAAAAATTGGACTCCATCAATCATTAATTTATGAGAAATTGAAAACCAGAAAATTAAAATTATACAGTATATTTTCATTTTTAAATTATTAACTTTGAATATATATCCTCCACTGATTAATTGTTGTTGTCTAATTTTTCATTGTGGCTCCGGTATGGTATTTAATGGTTGTGATGAAAGTTGCGGTGTTTTTTAGGTTTTTGTTGCGATTACATTGCGGGAGGAAGTGAAAGTTGCGAGAAATTGTTGCGATTTTCTCTTTTTGTGATTAAAATTGAGTGATATGTTAAATATTACGTTATTACTGAAAAACTATTGATTTAAAAAAACAAAGACACTGAGAAATGGTCCTATAAACAACTTTACCAATATAAAAGATTACCAGGACTACAAAAATGCAGAAAAATAGGCTTTACTTATCCAAATGCACCTGTTGGTTCAAAAGTTAAAGTGCACAGAACCTCACAGCACAACATGAAGTTACCTTAAAATATAATATAAATGCCTCAGCTTTCATGTAAGAAAAAAAACTATTAATACTAGTACTGTGTGCAGGCAGTCTCTCCTGAAGACTAAATTAAACAATAATTATAAACTAATACAATAAATGGCTCAGGCTTCATAGAAGAAAAAAAAAACAACTGGAACAGAATCTCACAGTATGATGCTGAAGCTGCCTAAACAATGGAAAATAAAATACCATTTTGGCAAAAATGTTGGCATCCATTAATTTCTTGTATTAAGTAAAAAAATAAAGTGCACACAGTCCTTCACTGTAAACATAACACACTTTCAGTAACAGAATTTAAGCCTATATAAACACTGACTCGTACATGCTGCTTCTCTTGAACATATACACAGACGTAAGGCGGAAGGTAGTTTTCGACGTCACCTCAAGACGACACCAACGATTGGTCAAATTTGCGGGAAAGTTGCGGTGATTGGATATAATTGCAGCACCGCCCTGAATTTGCGGGGATTGGTTGAATTTGCGTTGATGTTGCAAATCGCAACATCGCGAAATCCTGGAGGGTCTGCTAAACGACCGTTTACTTTTCAGCTCAAATACACGAAGCGGTATTGGCCGGTTTCGCAAGCGGAATATTGCGCATGCGCACATCGTTCTTTCCGAAGAGAAACATCCGGCGATTCATCAAAACAATATGTCGAGTAAGATGCTTCGGAAATCATGTGAATAAACTGATAAATTTGATATGTAACCTGAATATCGGCGTATTTTGGCACTTATCCGATCGGACAAGTAACTGAGACGATGAACTTGTCCGACATAAAGGATCACTTGTCCCGGACAAGCGGACAACCGTTAATGTCGAGACCTGAGGCTGCCAGGTGTTCCCCTTGGAGCCTATTCCTGAGGTCTGTTTTAATCTATGGATAAAGTACATTTTCTTCATCATCAAAGCACTAAAAATTTCCATTACATCAAAAAAATATACAAAGGAATACTGAATTTCTATGTGCTTACCCTATTCATAGCTGAGAAATCTCGCTCGCAATTCTACTTCGCCACTAAAGCTAATAAAGATGTTTCTTAAAATATTCAGATTTTATGCTTCAGATAGCATCAACTAGGCATCCCCGCGAGTATAACAACATTTTATTTAGGCTAGTGGGAAATCCTTATTTATTGTGAATGTCAAGCCATTATTAATAACTTGCATGAATGCTGAAGCGGGATAAACGGGATAATGCAATAAGGCCGGTTCCTCGTGTCAAGCTGCTACTGTATGCATCAAAATTGGTTTGTAGCCTGACTCAGGGATGTCCGTTTCATGAAGCCAAGAAGGCTATGATAAAGCTCATCACGAGCACGACGTAGGCTACCTTTTAAAATAAGGGGTCGGAAGGCGAATTGGGAAGGCTGCGTTATTTTTAATTAGCCTAACAAGTCTACTTGCAGTCCAGGTATATGCGCAACGGCAGGCCTGTGGACACGCCTCTCCGTCTCTCTCTCTCTGTCTGTGTGCGCGCGCACGAGAAGAAAGAGCACTATGAATGAACGGAACGATACGCAACGGGATTTTTTTTTTTCAAAATCGCGAGTCTGATTGTGTGGGGATAGGAATCCATTGTGTGGCGCTGCGCCACACAATGGTCTATGTATGGGAAACCCTGAGAACGATACTGAAGACCTCAAAACTATGATATAACGGATGGACATATTTGGAATTGTGGTAAACAAGTGTTCAACAAAAAATTTATATTTTAGATTCATAAAGTAGCCAGTGTTTACCTTGATGACACTTTGTACACTATTGGTATTATCTTAACCAGCTTCATGAGGGAGTCACCCGGAATGCTTTTCAATTAATAGCTGTGCCTCGTCAAAAGTTAATTAGTGCAATTTCTTGCTGCCTTCATGTGTTTGAGATCAAATAGTAAATAATAAAAATGCAGTAAATAGCCCTATTCTGCAACTGTAGTAATCCATATTATGTTAAAGGTCTCCTTGCATCGTTTTTTCATTAATTGTGCGGTGGTCTCTAGTATGAATGAATGCCCTGTGAGCCGGTTTTGGTGAAAAAAAAAATGCTGTGGTTCTCCTGTTTCAGCCTGTTCTAGTTTGGTGGAGGAGTGGGTGGCGGGAGAACGACAGGATTTCAGCTCTTACTCATTAATATTCATGACATGTAAACTAGTGCTGTCAAGCGAGTAAAATATTTAATCGCGATTAATGTCGCGACTGTCATAGTTAACTCGCGATTAATCGCAATTTAATCGCACATTTTTGTCACATAAAAAACCATTGTAATTCTCTTATCAGCATAAAAAAGTGAATGGGCTTGCTTTATACCAATGTTTTGTTTTATTGCAAAGCATAACACATCTTGACACAGCCACTGCAAAGTGAAACCTAAGCCGAGCACCGGAGCGGGGCTAGCAAGAGAACCATGAGTGAAATGATCTACTGTTTGAGTTAGTCTCTAATCAGAGAGACAGGTTACACAGTGACGGTAGGCTTGACATGCTTGATTATAATATAAAGTACACTATTATATTAACTTTAAGTTGTTCGTTGATAAATATTGCATTGAATCTGATCTTTACTGTTTCAGCTCACTTAACACATTTTGTACTTTTACACTTTCTGCCTGTTGATGCGTCGCGCTGTCCAATCAGAGGCGGCCAAATTTGCATATTACAGGAAGGATTTCTGGGATAGCATTGAGTTTACAGTTCAGCGGGATCTGGCTTCTTTAGATGCTGTCTTCTTAAAACTGAATAAATATTTAAAAAGAGCCAAATGAGCCAGTCTTTTGAACGGCTCTTTTCAAAGAACGGATCACAAAGATGCGGATCCCATCAAAGAACCATAAATCCCATCTCTACTAGCGCGCCCTGCCCGCGCTGGTTTTTTGGGGAAGGCAGAGGACTCTGGCTGTGCGGGGCGCGGCATTACAGTCTAGCTGCTATCGGGTTTTTTTTGCAAAGTCTTTGTTCCAAGTTCCTGGGAGTTTCAAAAGCTTATGAAAAACCTACATCATGTCACATAGCGTTAATCTCGCGATTAAAAAAATTATCGCCGTTAAAATTGAGTCAAGTTAACGCGTTAATAACGCGACATTTTTGACAGCACTAATGTAAACATATTGCTTCTGATTGGCTAACAGCACTGTGACACTCCCTCCAGTGGGTTATGGGCGAGGCCATGACTACTAATTTTCGAAGTGATGCAAGTTCGTAGGGCTTTTTCTGATTCGTTCGTTTTTCCGTCTATTTTCTTTCATAAGCTAATACAGGGAATGGGGGTAGAAGAACATTTTCACATGCAGCATGCATATGCAACTCAGAGTGACCTATAGTATTTCAAAAAGAGCCAGTATTAAACGGTTTGTCGTGGAATGACACCTTTTAAGAACTGCTCAACTAAATAAAGAGAAATGCCATCCTTTATTACTTTAAGACACAAAGTGAATTTTAATTCATTAAAATAAAGAGAAAACACTGTGTTAGGTGTGTCCAAACCTGGTATTGTATACATATGTTATTTACCAGCTGGGAGGTCCATATGGTGAAATACCGTGACCGAGGTCTTGAAAGTACTGAGCGAGGCCCTCTGGGCCGAGGTCAGTATTCAAGGCCGAGGTCATGGTATTTCACCATATGGACCGACCTTAACCTGGCAAATAATATTTTTTTTTCTTTACCAAATTCTAACAGAAAACGAGAGCGCCCGAAAGGGAAAACCGAGCCGAGGCAAGCCGCCATTTTGAATCCTCATTCACGGCTGTAATGCAAATGGCTTCCTCCTCGGTATACAAGTGCACTTCCATGGCAGGAAAAAAACTACATTTTGCCGCCCATGTAGTCCCCTATTTATACAAATAGGAGTCATTCAGGATTCAGCCATGTTTTTGCTCGGTGTTAGCGAGTTAGAGGTTTTAGCTTTCTCCTGAAATGTTTTCTTTTATTTCTTCTTCCTCAGGGTAGTAAAACTCGCTTTCGCTGTGAACACTGTCGTTATCACCATCCATGCTGAGAAATGCTGGCAAAAATGTATAAGGTTTTTGATAATCTTATAAATAAATCTCATAAAAAAAGATAAATGTTGACAAAAAATGCTACGATGTTTGCTGCTGTTGTGAACAAGCGAGTCGCCAGAGGTCCGTAACTGGGGTCCGTACCCGCCAGCCAATCAGAGCGCAGGATTTGGACCGCGAAAAAAAAAAAGATTATGATCAGGGGTTTTTTTTTCTCTCTTTATGGTTTTATGAAATCCATGAGCAAGGATCTAATACCTACTTTGATGTTCTTGCTTATCGGTCTGTATAGCTGCACAAAACGTGTTCTCTCAGTCTTGGACTTTGCAATACAGGTAGTCATTGACTTACGACTGCGTTTGGTTACGACTGACCGGTCGTAAACCGATCTGGTCGTAAGTCGGCCTATGTTAAATGAACGTAAGTATATTGTGATGTGTAATGATATTGTAATCATCTTAAAGTCTTATTTTATCAACATTTTCTTATTTCAGTACCTTGGCTCATTATTTGGTTTAAGTCAAACACCGCATACTACACTGCGTACAGTACAAGTCGTTTAATATGTGCAAAACAAAAAATATGAAATACAGGTGTGAAAAATAGAAAATATTTTAGTTTGAAACATACCAAAATACAAATGTAAAACATAGCAAAATACAAAATTTAGTGACCGCTGGCATCACTGGTGCTTGGCTGTGGGTCGTCTACGTCATCATCAGCTGTTGCAGCGCTCGGGCTGGCGGGAGGATTTGCTCGTTTCATAAACCAGGAGCTGGGGCGGAAACTGTATGACGGAGTGCGCGAGGGAGCGCGAGAGAGACTGCGCATGTGCCTGGAGCTGGGGCGGAAACTGTTGTACGCGGCGAGAGGCTGCCGGGAGCTGGGGCGGAAACTGTCGTATGCTCAGCTAGCTCAGCTGGGAAACACTTGCCAGTCATAACCAGACGGTCGTAAAGTCGATCGGTCGTAAGTCGCATAGGTCGTAAGTCGACGGCTACCTGTACAGGTATTCCCTAAGTGGAAATATGCATATTAACTTCTTGAACTAATCCATTTCAAAAGCTCTAGATGATGCAACTTGTGTAAATGATTTCGATTAAATTAATGCAAGTTAACTTTTAACCATGAGCATCAGCTGTTCAGATGTATAACTATAATTCTGCTCTATATATTATTATTTTGTCCATATTCAGCAGCTCTAATGTATCAGCATTTGAGGCAGGTCACTTTCCAGCTCATTCGATGCCCAACAGCATGTTTCATTTTTAATTTCCTTGCATTATTGTATCTCTGGTATACATTACAATTATTGATATATCTAGACCCTAAACTCTCCTTATGGTTGTGATTTTATGTCACATTTCAGTCATTATTTTGTTATCGATTAAATACAGAAGCCGATTTCACTGTTTATTTTATTACTGAATTTAATTTTAGTCATTTGCTATTTTGTCTGAGTGTTGTCACATCAGTGATGCTGGCGGAGTCCAGAACACCGGGGCTCATTTGACAGAAATTAATTAAATTGAGGAAATGTGTATAAAATAAAGCATAATGTTCATACATGTTATAGTAATATAATCAATGACTGGGTGGTATAACGTGGCTAGACGTGAAGCAGAGTTCCTTCAGGGCTGTGAAAAATTTGCGGAATTCCGCAGATTTGATTGCAAAAATGCCATTTTTGTAAATCATGTATTTTTGCCAAAAAAAAAATGTAGGCAGTGTGGGGTACTCTGCTAATGGTTGGGGACTGTAATCGCTGATGAGTACATTGTTTACTGGATGGGGGGGAATCTAACGCCAGGTGTGTCTGTATTTTACGACATCGTAGACCGTTTTATGACACCGTGCCATTTCTTACCATTTTCAGGTTACTCTTTTCAAACACATTAACAATGTAGCTTGTGATTAAGTGATCTCATCTCATCTCATTATCTCTAGCCGCTTTATCCTGTTCTACAGGGTTGCAGGCAAGCTGGAGCCTATCCCAGCTGACTACGGGCGAAAGGCGGGGTACACCCTGGACAAGTCGCCAGGTCGTCACAGGGCTGACACATAGACACAGACAACCATTCACACTCACATTCACACCTACGGTCAATTTAGAGTCACCAGTTAACCTAACCTGCATGTCTTTGGACTGTGGGGGAAACCGGCGCACCCGGAGGAAACCCACGCGGACACGGGGAGAACATGCAAACTCCGCACAGAAAGGCCCTCGCTGGCCACGGGGCTCGAACCCGGACCTTCTTGCTGTGAGGTGACAGCGCTAACCACTACACCACCGTGCCGCCCCGATTAAGTGATATGATTTTTTCGCTATGTCTGTGTCATGGAGAGACATGGTACAGAGGGAGGATGGCGATAATGACAACGTGGAAAAAAGTAGACAAGGAAAACGGTATCAAGAATCCGTGGAATTGTCAGTGGCTGGAATTTAAAGTCGGAAACTAATATCTTTATGAACACATCCGAAAGATCAAGGAACCAGGCAAGGCGTACTGCACGTTATGCCATCAGGATGTAAAATACGGATCGGGAGGAAGAACACGCTCGGTCAATCATGTGCAGGAAAGAAACGTGCAAGAAACTTTCTCAATGGTTTTACTATGGTTCTTGAAATGCCTATCAGTATTTTCAATCTTTATTTAATTCATGTAGCTAAACTGTTCTTAATTAATGTATATGTTGGTTTATGAGTAAGAAAAATTTAAGTCCTGTTCTAATTTTTCAACATTATGAAAAATACTGATGGATATGTCAAAACAAAGCTATAATCATTAAAATATGCACATTTTGAGAGTAATTTTCTCTTTCAGGAGATACTAAGAATGTTCTATTTGGTGCAAGAGTTACTTGGTTTCTGGGGCCATGTGGACTCCATACACTTAAACGCCAAAGTTAATTATTTTCTCCCAAAGTGTTTTATTCCTCTTGTACCACATTGTTGTCAAGTTGCTTGCATCCGTTTTCATTCAAGAACCTCACATCGTAAGCAGCAGCTGTAAATGGTCATTCCCTCACCAGCCTTTTTTTTTTTAATAATAAGGCAACTATAAAATACAACTTGTTACTGAATACCATAAAATCCGTTGTCAGAAAGCTTATTGATGGTTACCAAGCATTTAACACAGGAGGCTCCTTTCTCTTAATAATTACATAAACTTTTTTTTTTTGTTCAATAACAGCACTTTGTAAATCTATTTATTATTAGCTTAATATTATGCACAGCAACTGCTATATAAGTCCTTGTCTAAGAATCGATAAACTATTAGCAATTCTTATATAAAGCACATTCATATAAAGCTGTGATCTGAATTCCAGCTGGTACGACTCTCAGAGCTGCTGCTCTTTTAAAAAAAATAATAATAATAAGGATCAAAACCTTCAGCTCAGTGAGAATCTAAAATTCTAGAGTGCTGTGGTATAAATTGGCATAAAATATAGAGAGGATATTACACAGTGGTGATATGAAGTTTATCTTTGAGTGATGAATGTATATATCACGAGTGAACGAAGTGAATGAGTGAAATATTTTTCAACACAAGAAGATAAACTTCATATCTTCATGCCACTGTGTAATGTTCTTTATATTACACAGACACATCCACAAAAAATATGCAAGTTAAGCAAAATAATTTTAATTTTGAACCGGTTCACCATTTTGACAACGCACGTCAAGTCAGTGGGAAAACGCTGGGAGTAACGTCATCAGAGTGAAATATCGGGAAATATGTCCCTCAAATCCGCGATGCATTTTGTATGAAAAATACGAGTTTTTCAACATGAGAAGATAAACTGCATATTTTCAAGCCAATGTGTGAGTTTCTTTTTATTATATACAACCCCGATTCCAAAAAAGTTGGGACAAAGTACAAATTGTAAATAAAAATGGAATGCAATAATTTACAAATCTCAAAAACTGATATTGTATTCACAATAGAACATAGACAACATATCAAATGTCGAAAGTGAGACATTTTGAAATTTCATGCCAAATATTGACTCATTTGAAATTTCATGACAGCAACACATCTCAAAAAAGTTGGGACGGGGCAATAAGAGGCTGGAAAAGTTAAAGGTACAAAAAAGGAACAGCTGGAGGACCAAATTGCAACTCATTAGGTCAATTGGCAATAGGTCATTAACATGACTGGGTATAAAAAGAGCATCTTGGAGTGGCAGCGGCTCTCAGAAGTAAAGATGGGAAGAGGATCACCAATCCCCCTAATTCTGCGCCGACAAATAGTGGAGCAATATCAGAAAGGAGTTCGACAGTGTAAAATTGCAAAGAGTTTGAACATATCATCATCATCATCATCATCATCTACAGTGCATAATATCATCAAAAGATTCAGAGAATCTGGAAGAATCTCTCTGCGTAAGGGTCAAGGCCGGAAAACCATACTGGGTGCCCGTGAACTTCGGTCCCTTAGACGGCACTGCATCACATACAGGCATGCTTCTGTATTGGAAATCACAAAATGGGCTCGGGAATATTTCCAGAGAATATTATCTGTGAACACAATTCACCGTGCCATCCGCCGTTGCCAGCTAAAACTCTATAGTTCAAAGAAGAAGCCGTATCTAAACATGATCCAGAAGCGCAGACGTCTTCTCTGGGCCAAAGCTCATTTAAAATGGACTGTGGCAAAGTGGAAAACTGTTCTGTGGTCAGACGAATCAAAAATTGAAGTTCTTTATGGAAATCAGGGACGCCGTGTCATTCGGACTAAAGAGGAGAAGGATGACCCGAGTTGTTATCAGCGCTCAGTTCAGAAGCCTGCATCTCTGATGGTATGGGGTTGCATTAGTGCGTGTGGCATGGGCAGCTTACACATCTGGAAAGACACCATCAATGCTGAAAGGTATATCCAGGTTCTAGAGCAACATATGCTCCCATCCAGACGACGTCTCTTTCAGGGAAGACCTTGCATTTTCCAACATGACAATGCCAAACCACATACTGCATCACTTACAGCATCATGGCTGCGTAGAAGAAGGGTCCGGGTACTGAACTGGCCAGCCTGCAGTCCAGATCTTTCACCCATAGAAAACATTTGGCGCATCATAAAACGGAAGATACGACAAAAAAGACCTAAGACAGTTGAGCAACTAGAATCCTACATTAGACAAGAATGGGTTAACATTCCTATCCCTAAACTTGAGCAACTTGTCTCCTCAGTCCCCAGACGTTTACAGACTGTTGTAAAGAGAAAAGGGGATGTCTCACAGTGGCAAACATGGCCTTGTCCCAACTTTTTTGAGATGTGTTGTCATGAAATTTAAAATCACCTAATTTTTCTCTTTAAATGATACATTTTCTCACTTTAAACATTTGATATGTCATCTATGTTCTATTCTGAATAAAATATGGAATTTTGAAACTTCCACATCACTGCATTCCGTTTTTATTTACAATTTGTACTTTGTCTCAACTTTTTTGGAATTGGGGTTGTAGACACCTTCACAAACAATTTCACCCAAATTTATCAAAACAATTCATCAATTTCCTCACGAGTGAGGATCTTGGGGGGGGATGTACTGTGTCCCGGACGTAGTTCGTATGAAAAATATGAGTGACGTGTTTCCCAGTAAAATACTTGTGTCTATATAATATGTGATATTTCATTGTAAAGGCGATACAGTAAGAAAGCATGTTTCATTTGTTTCCCACAGCAATCACAGAGAAAAAAATAGACCCAATTTAAAAATGTCCTAATATGCAGGATATATTTTTTTTGGGGGGGGGCTAAAACAAATGATGTTGTTAAAAAGGAAATACAGTGTGTATAAATATACAATACAGGTAGTTGTCGACTTACGACCTATGCGACTTACGACCGATCGACTTTACGACCGCCTGGTTATGACTGGCAAGTGTTTCCCAGCTGAGCTAGCTGAGCATACGACAGTTTCCGCCCCAGCTCCCGGCAGCCTCTCGCTGCGTACAACAGTTTCCGCCCCAGCTCCAGGCACATGCGCAGTCTCTCTCGTGCGCCCTCGCGCACTCCGTCATACAGTTTCCGCCCCAGCTCCTGGTTTATGAAACAAGCAAATCCTCCCGCCAGCCCGAGCGCTGCAACAGCTGATGATGACATAGTCGACCCACAGCCAAGCGCCAGTGATGCCAGCGGTCACTAAGTTTTGTATTTTGCTATGTTTTACATTTGTATTTTGGTATGTTTCAAACTAAAATGTTTTCTATTTTTCACACCTGTATTTCGTATTTTTTGTTTTGCACATATTAAACGAATTGTACTGTACGCAGTGTAGTATGCAGTGTTTGACTTAAACCAAATAATGAGCCAAAGTAATGAAATAAGAAAATGTTGATAAAATAAGACTTTAAGATGATTACAATATCATTACACATCACAATATACTTGCGTTCATTTAACATAGGCCGACTTACGACCAGATCGGTTTACGACCGGTCAGTCGTAACTAAACGCAGTTGTAAGTCGATGACTGACTGACTACCTGTATATAAGGCCCTTAAAAATTGCATTTTAATCATGTATTAAAACTGAGGTCTCTGAGATTTCTGAAATTAACTCAAAGTAAAATTTATAAAGCATAAATCAAATTTGATCAAATTTCTTTTTTCCAAATAAATATTTTTGTCTTTCCACCTTTCTGACCATGTAATTATAATCAGAATGTATCAGCAAGCGTCCGCTAAATTGCTAGCGTGTTCCTGCTGTTGATCCAAATCCAGGTTAATGAATAAAGCCAGGGTGAATTTTCTTTGCGAAATTTAACTTTAACGTTTTCACGTAGAGGAGCCGATGCTTAATTCATTGCAGCCACTGTGAAGTGGGACAGCATAAGGCTCCTTTTCTTCCTCTCCCCATGTATTAAGAGCATCAATTAAGCACCTGCAAAAGTACAAAGCATGATGGGAGCTAAACACTTCCTTTCCTTTTTGTAAGAGGCAGGCCCACACAGTGCCAGAGCTGAGATTTGCACCTGGACTTCTCTGACCTGCGAGCTGCTGCGCCTTTCAGCTCTTAACACACGACCTGGCACGGCTGAACGGGCTCTCTTTTGATATCAGTGCTGGAATCAACACGATTAAGCCGCTCAATGACCAATTATCAGTGCTATTACTAATGATTAACAGTAATTATGTTTAAATTACTAGATGGGGGAGGATTAATTTATTGCAATTCTCTCCGACCTCTAATGGCTTAAGCCAAACTAGTTATTCACTCTGCATCCAAAAGGCTGTGACCGGAATGCAAAATAGTGAATTTTTTCATTTATGGCAACAAGTTAACACATCATTATCGCAAATAATGACAAATGCTGTTTTGGCTCTTCACATGGTCGCCATTTTGAAAATGTTTTCAACAAAACAGGACCCTGGGCCACAAGCTATTCGCCATTTATTGTCTGTAGTACTGGCTTTATTCACTCTTCTTTATTTTACCTGCAAAGGCTTGTGTGATTTCTTTGACCAGAAAACCTGCTGCAGTCAAACAAACCCTCTTCATGGGCTAGCACGGCAAAGTACTGTTTTGTATCGCCTAGCGGTGCATGTGGCCCGATAGGGAATCGAGTACGCAGACAGTGGGTGGCTGAGAGACCTGCAGTAGTTGATAAAATTCTGTGCGTCTTTCCAGGGCTGCTGAAGTTCTGCACAGTGGGTTTCTGTGGAATTGGAAGTCTGGTGGACTTCATACTGATATCCATGCAGGTATGTCCGAGTTATTCATGATTCTTTTTTACAACCGATAATCTGGATTGTAGTCGTAATTAAACAGCAGGGTGTTTTCTTTCAAATCATTGTATGCTTTGAACTGATTGTCCTTAATATTTATCAGATTTTACTTTGTTGTTGATGTATTTTCTGCAGTGTACTTTCGTCAGGATCATTGTCGATCTTAATCAAATCATTAGTTAAAAGAGAATAATGACAAATACTGGATTGTTTTAGCAACACTTTTTGAACAGCCTGTGTAAAAAAGGTCATCATCGGCTCATTAGGCCAAGAAAAAAATAATTGTTTGTTTCCTATTACATCTTGAAAAAAAAATAGGGTAGGTAGGTCTTTTTATTTTATTTTTTTTTTATCACACAAAATACCGGGTAGGTAGGTTTTTTTTTTAAAATAAATTTTAGGTGTGGGACAAACAGTGGCACATAGTGGGGAAGTGTCATTCTGTGACTCAACCATCCAGAACCAGGCCTAAGAAAACCAGTGAAGCTTGTGGAATACAGGATTCGGAGCCCATGGATAAAATATGGAGTGCTCGGACGCTTAAAGGAACTATAAACATAACTACAAATGTTGTTGATAGCTAACATTTTTTGAAACTCCGGCTTCCGTTTACATTCAAATGTCAGTGCCCGCAAGCCAAAATTGCTGAGCAGGCTTTCCATCGTGATATCGATACCGCCGTTAGCCTGGGCGCTGTGTGTATACTGTTTGCATGACTCGTCCAGCGGAGGATGATGATGTTCGTAGAGTTCTTTTACAGTTGAAAACTTATAAAATGAACTTATTGTCTTACAATCTTCCGTGTGGTCGCAACCGATCACGATAATCGAGAACACTTCGTTGGCCGCCATGATGCCTAGCGTTGTGTACAACACAAGCCGGAGTTTCCCGGAAAGAGGTCATGACGTCAGATTGAGGCCGTGAGAAATCAATGAGTGTTTCTTGTCCGATATATGCGTTTTAGAATTAGTCACTTGTCAGATCGACAATATTATGCAAATCGTAATGCAGATTTTTTTTTTTTTCAAAATTTATTGTTGGTCGGCGAAAATACATTTTTTTTTTTTAAACATCTAACAAAAAAGTCTAGGGTCGGGGCATTTTTTTAAACGGTCGGTCGGGTAACCGGAAACAAACAATTATTTTTTCTTGGCCTTGTGAGGCATCCTGGCATCCTGAAATTTGCATATAAAATTCCCAGGAATTACCTTTTTTAGGCTACACTAAAAAATGGATCCAAATCATCCATTAGTGAACCAGACAGAACAAAACAAAAAGTTAGAAAATGTATATTGATTAGCTATCAATTTCCAAAAATAATTTTGGCTTAACCTTATTGGAGTATGATATGTGTAAACAGAGAAACCACTTTAAACTGTATAATCAAAAAGCCCCAATAGTGCTGTGTGTGTGTGTGTGTGTGTGTGTGTGTGTGTGTGTGTGTGTGTGTGTGTGTGTGTGTGAGAGAGAGAGAGAGTTTGTGTTTTTGTGCTTGGTAGCACCTGTGTCTCTGTGCTGTCTCCTCTGGGGGCTCGTGTTCTCAGAGAGGCTAATGAGTATGCGGTTTGTTTTCGCCCCCCCCTTTTCCCTGCTGCTCTGGTTGGGCACATGGTCCCCCGAGCCTCCCCCCAAACTCACATTAAGGCCCCCTGAGCCTGATGGGAGAGTAAGAAAGCCAGTCCATTTGTCATCTCGTTAGGCCTAACCTCACCCTCTCCATCCTCATTAAGCTCTCCAGGCCTGAATGAAGCTATACATAAGAGAAGCATGTGCTCGGCCCCCGCACTCACCCGCCTCCTGCATGGATATTCATCAAACGCTTGTGCACGTGATGAGTGATGACTCTGGGAATAACTATTTGAATTGGGGAATACTGTTGAGACTTCCATAATGTTTAAAAACATGCTGTCACTCTGGCTGGTGGTGAAAATGTACACGTAAATGATTTAATGGTGCGTTTCTTGCCTACAGGTTGGCCAGCCAATGTTATTCATTTTACAGATGGACAGAAGCAGGTGTGGATTGCAGGAACATACTTGTTCAGATTGTGTGATGTACACCACACCCTCAGAGAGATATTCTGAAGTAGAGCTTGTAACAGCCCATTCATCTAGAGCAGGGCTGGGCAATTATTTTTTCTATGGGGCCACATGAGAAACAGAAAATTTTGTGGAGGGCCGGACCAAAAGGCTGAACTAAATTCTGCATAATATTAATTGTATTTCTTTGTATAAAACAGTAAATAACATTGTTTTTACAAGCTGCTAAGACTGGTAAGAGTATGGGGAAAAAACGAGGTTGCTTTACAAAAAACGTCATTTATTCAATCAAATTTCCCAAAACAATGGTTAACAAAATGTGAACGTTTGTACCATTCCCCCCCCCCCCAAAAAAAAACACAATAAAGACATCACAATATTGTCTTTCTACTCCACATATCAAGCAAGATACATCATATTATAATAATGATGCCGTGTCGATTCGGTGTAGGTATCAGATCTACAGATCGGCTCGGGCTCCGGCGCCTGCTGGTGACGTCACACTATGTGATTGGCTGGACCGTTTGAAGGATGACGTACAAGTTTGTGGTTGGTCTGGACAAATTACGGAAGTAGTTATCGCAGGATTAGGTTTCGTGGGATTTCATGTCATGTTCATGTCGTGCGCATTGCGTTTTTGTTGAATACAACTTCAAAATAAAAGCAATGCACATTCAGTCCATGCATGAGGTAAAATTAGAAAATATGTTTATTTTGTAATTTCTAATTAACCTTACGCGGGCCGGTCAGAATGAACCAAAGGGCCGGATGCGGCCCGCGGGCCGTAAAATGCCCAGGTCTGATCTAGAGACGCACTGTTCTGCTTACAGTGTAAAGTTACATGAGCCCATTTTAAACAGATATTCTACAATATTAGCATAAAGAAGGCACCTCGATATTCTAGCTTTAGCGATTTTACAGTGAACCAAATAAAGCCAACAGGAAGCCGTGCCACTGCGAGCTGGTGCTCTGCAACCTGAGGCGTGACGTGTCATGAATATGAAGGTGTGACATGTCAGAAATATGAATACTTCAAGCATACCGGTGTTGCATTAAAAACAACAGCGGATGAAATGAGTGACTCAAGTTTCTATTAAAGTGTGTGTGTGTGTGTCCTTTACAGTACAAAGCAAGCTGGGGTTTTTTTTGGGGGGGCAGTGTCACAGAAAACTGTTTGAAAATGAGAGAGAAAGTGAAGAGTAACGAGGAAGAGAAGAGTGGAGAGACATGTACAAGCGACATGTTTGTGTGATCAGAATTAGTTTGGAGGAGAAGTGAAGAGAAGTCGGAAGTGATTTGAGGCCGAAAAGCGTGCAGACCTTAGATGCTGAAGACGGGCATGTTTGAATACATGCTGATCTCAGAAAGTAAAATGTCAAGGTCAAAAATGTCACACGCCTGTCGTGCCGTGCCACCTGACCCTTTTACGCAGCCGTCGAATCCAGCTCTATTACTACCTGTTGTTCCAGCTCAGAGGCGTAACACCACAAAGCCCTCTTCCGCGTTCAGACGTTTTATGCAGAACGTGAGGTGGAATAAAGGTGTAACGTTCCCGCCTTGAACAGGCTGTGTAAAAGGGGTCATTGTCGCCATTGAAATTCTTTTCAAGTCTAGTCTTTTAATCTGTCTTTGGAAAGCACGTCTTCTCACAGAAAACTTCTCATGAAAAAATGAGAGACGTTTTTTATGTGGATCAGCCACCATGCAAGTTGCTGTGTAAATTGTTACTATAGAAACAATAATGCATTATAACAAGCATATGAATATAAACCGGTGATTTGAATGACTGCACTGTGATAATGACAAGAACTCCTGTCAGAGTTGCTGTTACAGAAAATTAATCAACACTCAAGCAGTCAGAACCAAGCATTCAGCAGTGCTGTGGTATAAGAGTAGTTGTAACACTCTTTCATTGAGCATTTATAACACATGATTATATAGCAAATGAGAAACAATAACCATTATATTCAAGTCTTACTGAATTGTTCTTTATGGGTTCTTTGGATAATTAAGGGTTCTAGGTATCCTGGAAAGATTTTACTTGAAACCCTTTCTGATGCGGAATTTCTGGTGTGGGCTGTTTTACGATCATGGTTGTCTCTTTTGAATCACACCAACTAACTCCTGCAACTAGGTCCAGTACATATACATGCTGGAGTTTTTTATGCATTATTTGAGAGGAACACACCAGCCCTCTCTACAGCAGTACTGTCTCTGAAAGTTCTCATAAATATGTTTTGACCTTGTGGTCATTTCATTTAATTCTACTTTAATTATTACACTTAGATTTTACTGGTTAAATTCAGAATTACATTTTTTTTTTAGCACTAACTAGGTTTTACTTTGGGACGTATACTTCCATTCACAATAAAAAGATATTTATGTGGACGTTACATTTATTATTTTTTTAATTTTTGTAAACTAAGTACCTCTGATAGAATCCTGTGTCCATCAAAAATATCCTCTCCAGGAAACACTCAACATACCTGTATGATGAGGTTGTAAATGATTTTTTGAAGAAAATATTTGTTTCTTGTGAAGCAGGAGACTCTGCTGTTGCACAGTAAAAAACAGGACTTGAAACAGATGCGAGACACATTTGCGGCAGAGCTTCACATGTGGTTGAAGCGTGTCCCAAAAAGTGTCCTCTCCGGGAAGCCACAAGGATCATCACCACTTCAGTTGTTATTACAGTTACCACCTGAACAAACATCACTGCACAGTACTTGAAAACCTGTACTTACAGTGGTGCTTGAAAGTTTGTGAACCCTTTAGATTTTCTATATTTCTGCATATATTTGACCTAAAACAACATCAGATTTTCACACAAGTCCTAAAAGTAGATAAAGAGAGTCCAGTTAAACAAATGAGACAAAAATATTATACTTGGTCATTTATTTATTGAGGAAAATGATCCAATATTGCATATCTGTGAGTGGCAAAAGTATGTGAACATCTAGGATTAGCAGATAATTTGAAGGTGAAATTAGTCAGGTGTTTTCAATCAATGGGATGACAATCAGGTGTGAGTGGGCACCCTGTTTTATTTAAAGAACAGGGATCTATCAAAGTCTGATCTTCACAACACATCTTTGTGGAAGTGTATCATGGCACGAACAAAGGAGATTTCTGAGGAGCTCAGAAAAAGCGTTGTTGATGCTCATCAGGCTGGAAAAGGTTACAAAACCATCTCTAAAGAGTTTGGACTCCACCAATCCATAGTCAGACAGATTGTGTACAAATGGAGGAAATTCAAGACCATTGTTACCCTCCCCAGGAGTGGTCGACCAACGAAGATCACTCCAAGAGCAAGGCGTGTAATGGTCAGCGAGGTCACAAAGGACCCCAGGGTAACTTCTAAGCAACTGAAGGCCTCTCTCACATTGGCTAACATTAATGTTCATGAGTCCACCATCAGGAGAACACTGAATAACAGTGGTGTGCACGGCAGGGTTGCAAGGAGAAAGCCACTGCTCTCCAAAAAGAACATTGCTGCTCGTCTGCAGTTTGCTAAAGATCACGTGGACAAGCCAGAAGGTTATTGAAAAAATGTTTTGTGGACGGATGAGACCAAAATAGAACTTTTTGGTTTAAAAGAGAAGCGTTATGTTTGGAGAAAGGAAAACACTGCATTCCAGCACAAGAACCTTATCCCATCTGTGAAACATGGTGGTGGTGGTATCATGGCTTGGGCCTGTCTTGCTGCATTTGGGCCAGGACGGCTTGCCATCATTGATGGAACAATGAATTCTGAATTATACCAGCGAATTCTAAAGGAAAATGTCAGGACATCTGTCCATGAACTGAATCTCAAGAGAAGGTGGGTCATGCAGCAAGACAACGACCCTAAGCACACAAGTCGTTCTACCAAAGAATGGTTAAAGAAGAATAAAGTTAATGTTTTGGAATGGCCAAGTCAAAGTCCTGATCTTAATCCAATCGAAATGTTGTGGAAGGACCTGAAGCGAGCAGTTCATGTGAGGAAACCCACCACCATCCCAGAGTTGAAGCTGTTCTGTATGGAGGAATGGGCTAAAATTCCTCCAAGCCGGTGTGCAGGACTGATCAACAGTTACCGGAAACGTTTAGTTGCAGTTATTGCTGCACAAGGGGGTCACACCAGATACTGAAAGCAAAGGTTCACATACTTTTGCCACTCACAGATATGTGATAGGCTCATTTTCCTCAATAAATAAATGACCAAGTATCATATTTTTGTCTTATTTGTTTAACTGGGTTCTCTTTATCTACTTTTAGGACTTGTGTGAAAATCTGATGATGTTTTAGGTCATATTTATGCAGAAATATAGAAAATTCTAAAGGGTTCACAAACTTTCAAGCACTACTGTAAGTTTCCAAATCTGTCATTGCTTAACTCTTGAATATTTTCTATCATGAATACTCTCATTAAAAAGCTTATAATCTCTTGTTTCCAAAGAAATTTATCTTAGGATCTGTGCTGAGTTTCCCAAAAGCATCGTATCAAAAAGATCCTCGTTAAATGGTCGAGCGAGCAGCACAATGAACACACTTTCTCCTCGTTAAGAGGCTTTTGGGAAACCTACCCCTGTTCAGTACTTTGGGAGTAACGGCAGGTTGAAGTTGGTACGACAGAGTACACACTGCTCGCGTGACGTCGGGAAACTGCCAGTGATTTGTGAATCATGGGAAAGCGGTCAGGCTCTCTCTCTTCTGGTCGCTTTCCGTCTGGATTACCCATGAATATCAATCAGATAACTTTTATAGGAATGTTCTTTCGCTCTCACTGTTTCTGATGACGTATTCAGCAAAAAACTTCCATCAGCTAGTTTTGATGTTATGATTCACGTTATGAATGAATAACTCACAATGTTATGAGCACAAAGAGGGTATTAGAAATATATTCTTTTATTACTTTATTTTGATAGAGAATGGTAGATGGGAATGACATTTGGTGCTTATTTATGCATATTTTATCATTTAACATTGATTTCTCCTTCTTTGTGATGTATAAATGAGAGTTAAGATCGGCTTTATATTGCACAAATAAAGCTATTGGGTGAAACTCTGAAGAAGAGAGTGTACCGATTTAAAGTTTTCCCTCATTAGCATAAAAACTAATTTGCATAATTGGCTTTTACTAATTTTTAAACTTTGTATTCAGTGTATAACCATCTGTGTGCCTGCCAATTTCCACATAAATATCTGTGGGGGGGGGAGTTATTAAGAAAAAACATTTGATCTCATTCGTTAATGAGATCTAATTTTAGACCATGTTATCCGAATACATAATATTAATAACTGTTTTCTAAAAATTAAGCCGTTTTTTCAATCTTTGATTTGTAATATCTCAAGAACGGATAAACATATTTTAATTCTGTAAAAGTATGTTGTTCTGCATTCAATTCTGAATTCAATGAAACCAGTTGAAGCGATTTGGATTGAATTTGAATTTTCACCCAATATGCCTAGTCGGATAGTGCGGTTGGAGGCTTGTTCTCGGACTCAACTCATAATTTTCTTTAATGACTTGGACTTGAACACTGGGAACTCGAGGTTTAGTGACTCGACTACAACACTGATGCCCAGTATATGACCTGCAGCTCTGAAATACTGTACAGTTAATTTTTGGCAGCAGAAAAACACAAAAATCCGAGGTTTGATTTTCGGGCTATTGTGGACCCGAAAAGTACAGTATACCCTGATTGTGAAACAGCCAGTATAGGCTTTTACATCGAATCTCTCCAACACACTGTAGGTACCACAGAAGAACCCTTAAAGCATATACGCAAAACCATGACCTCACTTTTTGTTTATAAATGCCTTGAGACCTCAAGAATGGCACAGGAATAGTTTTAAGCGTTAACAATACATCTTGTATAGTAATTTTTACAGTTAAAGTGATTCATATAGGTAGCGGTCTGAGTGACTGACCTTGACATCAGTGACGTCACAGCAGGAAGTCTATCGGTCTCATTGCCATTTCCGCTATACTAAAGCACAGAGCTGACTGCAACTCCAATCCTCCATTTTGAGCTAATTTATCGCCATAGCAACATGACAGAAGGTGGATTTACGTTGCATTCATGGCCCAAGAATGTTCAAACTGCAAAGATTTGGACGCGTTTTGCAAGAAGTTCACGGGCACATTGGGCACCTACGAAGTGGTCTCTCCTCTGCTCTGCACATTTTACTGAAGACTCGTACGAGACCTCTGATCTGTTGAGGAGCGTTGGCTATAAGCCCGTAATGAAAGAGTGTGCAGTACCAACAATTTAAAGAAAAATAAAACTACAAGGAAAGGGAAAGTAAGTTCAGTTGCACCAGTTCTCCCAGAGTGTGAGCTGAGGGTTGTTGCTAAAACCCAGGATGGAACGGGATGTGACATCACTTGGGCAGTGACTTCCCCGCAGTTGTTGCTAAAACCTTTGATGTGACGTCCCATCCCGGGTTTTAGTAATCGCCTGAGCCGAGCAGTAATGGCGGAGTACTCAGTATGGAGAAAACGGAGAATGAGTGGAGCAGCCATCTGATTCCTTCGCTGGATATGGTTGCCTCAGCAGCAATATCTCGCCCTTGCGTGGAAGAAGTGAATAAACGGAGACGTGAATGAACAACTGAAAGTCAGATTGTTTCAAAACAATCAGCCACAAGATCGGCCTTTGAGAAGCGAGAACTCAGACGGGTAAGATGCAACTCATTTGGATAAAAACAAGAAAACACTCGCTGTTTACCTGCATTTAGATTAATACATGTAACTTGTATTGTGTGTTTAAGTTACCGGTATAAGATTATTTATTTAATTTGCTTCAGAATGCGATTGTCTCAGTTCATCTGATTATTTAATTAGCCTTTTACGTTTTATCAGTGAAAATGCATGCATGTACATGTATGTTGCATAAGTTATAACACCTATCCTGTTTTAATGAGAGTCAACCCACAATCAATGAAGTCAAATCAGTCTTAGTTGAGCAAGTCGGTAACGGTATTTCTTACTTTCACCATAAATTTTTATTGATATGACTTTGGTCTATAGCTGTCAAAGGCCTCGGCCTTAAAACCGGTTCCCGCTGTGACGTCACACACTCAGGGCTGGCTGGCTCAGCGGGGCAGCTCGAATGCCAACTTTGCGGTTGATTTTTAACTCTCAAAAATATATATTTTTTTTTATTCCCATTTATGCAGCATACAAGAGTCAAGGATGGAGATACTATCCGCTCAGTAATGTATTTAAAATAAAGGTTCTGCGTATCTGCTTTAAGTGTTTTAAGTTTGTATGTTGCCCTTCGACTTCTATTTTCTGTTCTTTTCACAGAACAGTGAAGGGAAATGTGTCTTAGTCTTGTGGTAATCATACATATGCTACAGATTTGGTTGATAGAGATTATATTTATAAAAATTGATTAGATTTGTAAGAAGTGCTCAAATTGTCCTTTATAGCAGAACAGAGCCCCATTCTTAAGAGAAATGCATCAACCTGATTTTTGCCGGCTTGACCGTACGACGTCCATACAAACGAACGACATATGTGTACCACCCCAGGGAATACAAACATCAGTGCAAGGAAACGTCTCTCATAAACACTTGACCACCAGAGAATGAAATTTGTATATTTATTTACATAAGATAGGTTTTTATTCAGGGCGGCACGGTGGTGTAGTGGTTAGCGCTGTCGCCTCACAGCAAGAAGGTCCGGGTTCAAGCCCCGTGGTCGGCGAGGGCCTTTCTGTGCGGAGTTTGCATGTTCTCCCCGTGTCCGTGTGGGTTTCCTCCGGGTGCTCCGGTTTCCCCCACAGTCCAAAGACATGCAGGTTAGGTTAACTGGTGACTCTAAATTGACCGTAGGTGTGAATGTGAGTGTGAATGGTTGTCTGTGTCTATGTGTCAGCCCTGTGATGACCTGGCGACTTGTCCAGGGTGTACCCCGCCTTTCGCCCGTAGTCAGCTGGGATAGGCTCCAGCTTGCCTGCGACCCTGTAGAAGGATAAAGCGGCTAGAGATAATGAGATGAGATGAGGTTTTTATCCAGCAATTATTTTTAATTTTTGCTTTTTTAAAAATAATATGGGATTATTTACTAACATGTTTTACGGAAAATGTTCACAACAGTTTTATATAAAACTAGTTCAAATAGTTTTATTAGTCCACCAGTTTGGACAATTGATAGTTTTGCTGTGACTAATCTCTGATCAGGAACAGGCGCGTGCTAATTAGTCCTAACGGCACGTGTGCGCTTTACAGTCTGGCTGTGCTTCGAGCTCCGACGCACGGGGACGTAACAGATGTAACTAGAAAACTGTTGGATGTATCAAGTTTGATATTCGATGGTAACTGTAAAGTGAAAGCACTGTACTGCTGTCCACCAGGCACCCAGCACAGTCACACCATAATAAATGTCATGGTGGTGTTTCTGGCGCATGGCATGCGGTGTCAAAGGAATAAATATGTATTTGTAATGGTGATGCATATGATTATTGGTGTCACTGTCACAAGACACTGCAGCAATTTACTGATGTGAAATGCATGACACAATTCGATGGTTCATATGCTATGTTGTTGTTGTTATTATTATTATTATTACATTCAGGTTGATTTTGTGCCCTTGCAAATATTTTGCTCGCATACTCATCAGGATCTCTGCTCTTAGGCTGTGTGTGTGTGTGTGTGTGTTATTTATATTATATAAAATCAAAATGACACCTGTTGTGGGAATCTCCTCATCTTAAAATCACAATATGTAGGATTTGATTCAGATGTGAAAACAGCTTCCTTCGTGTTCTTTCCTCTGACATGGTCTTCTACCAGGAAGGAGAATGGAGCAAGCTTTTTTATTTCATTTTTTTTTTAAATGGCTCCAGCACTTTGATTAACAGGGGCTCTCCAAGCGTTTATTGTTCTCTTAATGTCTTATTGAAGGCCCTGAGAGAGCAATGCTTTTAAGAAGTGCGGCTGGCACAGAGAGCTGCCGCACACTTACACTCTCAATTAGCTGTAAGCTTGTCCGGGCGCTCCGTTTTTAAAGCATGACACTTTTGATAAAGAGTATCGCTTCCCCTGAGAGCCCATTTACGCCCAGCTCTCTCCGTTACAGCACCATATTTTAACTCCGACTACGTCCGCTAAGAGCAGCGTTGGCCAGGGAATGCATCTTTCAGAACTAATGAATAAACACCTCGAACATGTTGTTATTATTTATATTCATCGATTGTGTCCCTCGAGTCCAGAATCATTGGGGGCTTTTCGGTCTAATGCCTGAAGATAAATGATATGTAACTTTTCAGTTTGCTCTGATAAATCTGAATGAGACAGGAGAGAGTGTGCTTGCACACATGTGTTTTCTCATAATCCCCGAACAAGCAGAGCAGTCTAAGCCCTCTCCATCATGTCAGGCTGGGAGGAAATGGCTGCTGTTGGTCAAATGAGGTCTTATCTGGACGTGGTAGAACACGGAATGTGTGTGCGCGCTTCAGTGAACACCTTCACCCACTTCCAGAGTGTGTTCTTATTATCCGTCAGAATCGGAGCAGAGGTGGCTGGGCCGGATGCTGAGTGTGCAGGCCTGCAGGAAGCCATTACACTGAACCAACTGCAGTGATCTCAGAGTTGGATGAGGCCCAAGAGCGGCTGTGGACTCGACACATTGAGAGAGCCAAATGAGAGAACTTAACAACAGGCTGAAACTTAGAAACTCTGCCTTTAATTGAAGACTATGTAAAGGGCTTAACCTGAGATCTGCTGAACAAAGTGTAGGAAAAGATTTGCCTCGCCATGTGCAAATCTTTTTCCTCTCGTGCCTGGGTGCTTTCCCTTCACCCCAAATATGGACATGTTTGGTGCCTGACACTTCCTTCTTTCTTATTGGTGCACTGGAGCTACGGGATTCATGTATCTTACTGCATCCAGTTACCGTATGCCATTTAACACACGTTATGGCTTACTATATGCTATAAAAATGAAGAAAGCTATAAAAATTTGTAAATACTCTGTGCTATTTTAGCAAAATGTATTTATAAATCAGACTTGCAAAGTGTAATGATCTCATGTATGTGAATATTTGAGCATGTGATTATGGAAAAGGTTTTTCTCGTTCTGTGCATTAGCTTTGAAATATCAGTCACACACATGCCTACTATATTTGAGTCCCAGAAAATTGTGTACATTTTGTTTTCTTTAATTATGAATTTGTCTTTCCTTCTGTAGATCGTAGGTCCATCTGACGGTTCGGATTACATCGTAGACTACTACGGAGCGAGGCTCGTACGGCTCTCCATAACAAACGAGACATACAGGCGAACACAGATCTCTCTCTGAGGAGGTGAGGAGAGGCCCTAAAGCCAAGAAACATTTGTTCTCTATTTGTCCAGGGCTTAACTGATAAAATCCATTACATGGAACAGGGTCAGAGAGCCAGGATTTTGGTAGCTCGTGGGAATGTTGTGGACTTGAGAGGAAGGTTCTTTAGGAGAGAGACTGCTAGAGGAAAGTTGTGAAGGTCAGGGCAGGAAAATGACCTCCTGGGGTATGAAAGCAAACTGGCAAAGCAAGGACACACTCACCTGTGCTGCTTCCTGGCTTCCTGCATCGTCCCCCACACTGTCCCTCAGAAGGAGCCTCACTCGTGGGAGGAGTAATTAAATATCAGGCTCTGCAAAGCAAAGCTTGGGAAAACATGACAAGCCTGTGACATTGCACTTATTTCTGTAATCTCCAGAGCTATGCCCTAGGGTACATATATAGTCTTAACAGTGGTATTTCAGAAGCATCATGGATTTTGGTCCCATCCTTAATTCTGAAAAAGTCCTTTCACTGGCTATTCATAATGTCGTGCCTACTTGGCTCAAAATAAGCACAACATAAAGGGAGTTCACACCGTTGTTCGGGTTAAATAATATTTTATTTAAACATAATTAAGAAATAAGAAATAATAAACATTTAAAGGAAAATAATAAAGCGCTGGTTGGCCCGTGCAGGGCCCCCATGGCGCAAAGCAAGAGTTACCCAAACCAAAAGCCCCGATAGCCAGCCCGCCAACACTGAAGAGCCATGTATTTGAACTTGTCACGGCTGTCTAGACCAGGTGTTGCAGTACCAGACAGCTCCCCCTTTGGACTGGAGGGACACCTGGACAAGTTCAAGTTCAATATACGGGGAAGGAGTGAGCACTCTTAGCAAGGCAAAGCTGGGCATGACATCAAACATAACTACTTCTGTTATACAGTTGTGTTCAAAATAATAGCAGTGTGTTTAAAAACGTGAGTAAAGCTCAAAATCCTTATAATAGTTTTTATTTCCATGCATTGGGAACAATGCACATTATATTCTACATCAAAACATGAAGAAAAATGTATCAATATTTTAATTACTTTACAGAAAATGAAGAAAAATGAACATTGGGCTGTTCAAAAAAAAATAGCAGTGTCTGCATTTTTCATTACAAACTCCAAATATTTACTGTATAAACTGAAAAAATCTTAAGGATTTAGTATTCCTGTGAATCACTAAACTAATATTTAGTTGTATAACCACGGTTTCTGAGAACTTCTGGCACCTGTGAACAGGTATTCCAGCCCAGGATGATTTGACGACATTCCACAATTCCTCTGCATTTCTTGGTTTTGCCTCAGAAACAGCATTTTTGATGTCACCCCACAAGTTTTCTATCGGATTAAGGTCTGGGGATTGGGTTGGCCACTCCATAACTTTTATTTTGTTGGTCTTGAACCCTGATGCTGCTCGCTTACTGGTGTGTTTGGGGTTGTTGTCTTGTTGAAACACCCATTTCAAGGGCATTTCCTCTTCAGCATAAGGCAACATGACCTCCTCAAGTATTTTGATATATGCAAACTGATCCATGATCCCTGGTATGCGATAAATGGGCCCAACATCATAGTAAGAGAAACATTCCCATATCATGATGCTTGCACCACCATGCTTCACTGTCTTCAGAGTGTACTGTGGCTTGAATTCAGTGTTTGGGGGTCGTCTGAAAAACTGTCTGCGGCTCTTGGACCCAAAAAGAACAATTTTACTTTCATCAGTCCACAAAATGTTTTTCCATTTCTCTTTAGGCCAGTCGATGTGTTCTTTGGCAAATTGTATCCTCTTAAGCACGTCTTTTTTTTAACAGTGGAACTTTGCGGGAGCTTCTTGCCGATAGATTAGCTTCACACAGGCATCTTCTAATTGTCACAGTACTCACAGGTAACTTCAGACCGTCTTTGATCACCCTGGAGCTGATCATTGGCTGAGTCTTTGCCATTCTGGCTATTCTTCGATCCATTCGAATGGTAGTCTTCTGTTTTCTTCCACGTCTCTCTGGCTTTGCTGTCCATTTTAAAGCACTGGAGATCATTTTAGCTGAGCAGCCCATCATTTTCTGCACTTCTTCACAGTATACGTTTTACTTCTCCAATCAACGTTTTAATCAAAGCACGCTGTTCTTCTGAACAATGTCTGGAACGACCCATGTTTCTCAGGTTTTCAGAGAGAAATGAATGTACAACATGTGCTGGCTTCATCCTTAAATTAGGGCCACCTGACTGACATCTGTTTTTTCACAGAATGAATGATCTCACTAATTGAACTCCACACTGCTATTATTTTGAACACGTCCCTTTCACTTAATTATTCGATTACACAGACTCAGAAGCATGCATATCATGAATGTTGGGTCTGTTGGTTTTCTATGACTCTACTACACCTACTGGTAAATTATTTGCCATGTAGTAATATAATTTCCACCAAAAACAGTGATTGATTTGGTTAGTCGTGTTGGACTGCTATTATTTTGAACACAAGTGTAAGTCAGGAATAAAACAGTGGTCCATGAGTATTATACAAAAAAAAAATCAATGATTAGGTGATGTGTGATGTGAAGCAGAGTTATTTTACCACCATGAAATTGAATATTTTCCTATAATCGCACATCCTGAAGTATTTTATTCCTATTACACCACAGCAATTTACCAACAGTATACATTATACCCTCTACTGTATAAACAGTCATTCCCTCACCACCCTCTCTTTGTTCCTCTGTCTTGAAGTTAATTAGAAAAACAATGCAGCTTTTCATGTTACTGAGGAACCGTAAAGCACAAACTTCCTCAGTCATGAAACATTTCCTGTGTTGTAAAACTTAACGTTCCAGCTTTACTGTTACAAAGTGCTGACACTGGAGACTCCTTCCAAAATGTTAAACATCTCTTTACAGAAAACGTCAGCATGTTAACAATTGCCCACTTTTCGATTTGTTTATGTTGTGTGTTCGCGGCACACGTCCCTGTGTAATTTGTTACTATGGAAATTAGTGTATTAGATCGAGTGCAACCTGTGGTTTGAATTACAGCCAGCACTACTGTCAGGGCTGCTGTTCTAGAAAATTAATCACCACCTTCTAACCAATCAGAATCAAACCACTCTTTCTCTCTTCAAACATTTTCATTAATGCACTCTCACTGGTTAGCGTTAGTCTTAGTTGCATCATTACTAATGGCAGGGCCACGTGGAACTGTCACATCTGGTGGCCATTAGGAGCTCTATAGTGTCTATAGCTGGTTTGAGAGGCTCCTCCTCCTCTTTCTCTGCACTTCTCTTTGTCTGTCTTTCTGCTTCTGTCTGTCTGCCAATCATTCTCTCTAAAGGTCTCTCTCTGTAATGTATATCATTCCCAGTAGTCTTTATGGCTCTCAAATCTGTATCCCAAAACACATAGTTGCTACTATGGAGGCACAATACAGACTTTAATGTAAGAAGAGCGGAGATGTTTAACAGCAGGCCTGAGCCTGAATTAATGAGAACAAAGAGATCCTACAGACCCCTCAAACTTACTGTAGATTCAGGTTTCAATTTTAATTCCTGCCTAGTTTTTCAGTGTTTACCCAGAGGATGAAAGTGAGTCAAGAGCTCCATGTGAAGATAGGTTTTTTTTTTTTCTCTTTCTCACAAAAGGGAAAAAATGATACATTTTTAGCATGGGAGTCATCCTTCGCCATGTGTGTCTCCTCCAACTTGTGGAAAAAACACGTTTATCTTCCCGATGTGTATTACTCTGGACCCATTTCCAAGCATAACTTAAGTTTTTCCCCTTTCTCTGCATGTAGGTGGACGGTGAGGACAGGACAAAAATCTGACATCCAAGATTGTGTCGAATAAATCTCAGCCTTTTCTCTTTTCAATTGGGAAGACACATGGATATGGCAGACACTGCTTGTGCTCTCTCTGTGTGTGTGTGTGTATGTGTGAGAGAAAGTGTTTGGACTGCTGAGGATCGTAAATATGTTAAGCCTGTGTTCTCCAAAGTGGATAAGCCCACCTGCATTCCTGCATCTCCTCTCACCCTCACCATCCGTCCTTCTTTCATCTGACTCTGAACAGCAGAAACGCAGTTCATCCTTTATACTGTTGTGCAATGGAAATCTCTCACCCATATGTATTTGATTAAATATCCACCTCAAGCTGCAGTGATAGCGCACACGTGACATGATTCCATACAAACTTCCTGGGAAACTGGAAGTTCAGTGCGTAGACTATTTATTGACAACATAGTGATGTCTGTTATTTGAAAAGAGGAAAACTTTTATTATTATTCCTTTAAAACCTTCTGTTTTGTCATTGTTATTTAAATAAAGTTTTATCTGTGTGTCCTGGTTGGTTGGTTGTTTTTTCTGTTTTGCTTTACTAACATAGTACAATAGCAGGTATGAGAGATGTTATCACGTACTGAGGCTTCCCGTGTGAAAAGTGTCCACATTTTTCCCCTCTCTGATCTTCAGACAAATCCGTGTCACTGCAATGTCAAGTGCTACTTCAATTTCACTAGAGTGCGTCTGCTGGTCTGCCTCCACCGGCTCACACTCCCTGTCATTAATACAAGCTCCAATGGAGTCAGCCACTTCATCACACGCAAGTGATTGCTGCATTGGCCTGTCAGACTGCACCCAGTGTGTGTGTGCACGTGTGTGCGCGCGCACATCTTTTACAAACTGCAGTGTCCTTGCCACAGCATGCTCAGCTCAGCTCAGGGATGTGGAAATAGATTGTCCATTCCCCTGTGTCTGTAATAAGTTGCCAAAGCTGGCATGGGACACTTGTGCTTAACAATATCTCATGAGGTGAACGCTCCATCTTTATCAATCTTATTCTACATTTTGTGTTTTCTTGTTAATAAAATTCCATTCTGCTTTGTTGCTAAGTCAGCTTTGATCTGAAACACCTCCTGAAGGTGGCAGTCCAGTTTACTCACTGACCCTGATAGCCCTGTGTATGTGAGATTATACCCAGCCTCTGCTCTGCTTTCCTCTCGTCTTTGCACTTACTACACGAGAGCAGAGCTTATCAATACAGCAGCAGGATAAGAGGCAGGAGATTTATAGTGCTCTTCCCCATGAGAGAGAAAGACGCAGTACCGAGTTCCCTCCCTCCCCGTGAGAAGCCCATTCCTCATCCAGCTGTGTTTTATGGGTGCACTCACTCACTTTCTGTCTCTCTCTGATAGTGGCAAGTTCTAGAAGGAGATCAAGACTGGACACGTTGTTGCAGCTCTCTGGGGTTTGACACCCTTTTGTGGTGTCCCAAAATGGGGAGGGAGTTTCCTGCACTTTCAACCTCACTGATTCCTCACAAGCTGTAGTGTGCACTACAGGAGGTCATTGTGTCCTCGAGCAGAGACAAGGTGAAGGAAGTAGATGAGAAATGACGAACCAAGCCAAGGTCGGAGGACAAGCTCCAACAGGGCGACTAATGCTCGCCTCCCGTTGCCTCGCATCTTCTGTAACAAGTTGCACTCGGACACGCTGCAGGCATGCACTTACATTCTGTACTGGCGTAAAAGGAAGTAGCTTGTCATTTTTAATGAAAAAACAGAAGATGCGGTATTGTCAAAAATAGTAGCTAGCTACCAGTATCACTGTCCATATTGATATACCATTTGGACATACTATTTAGCGCAGTGGAGTGTGCTTTTGGAACTTTTGTTTGGCTAGAGAATACGTGTCACCTTATGTGTTGTTTGCTTGTTTTGCTGGCTGTGTTTTATTCTTCTACACTGATTTGCTAGGTTGAACAGCCAATCAGAGGCCATTCTCCCACCCCTGGCCTCTGATTGCAATTCAACAGTATTAAGCTTTTATTGACCCCTTTAGTGACTTTATTTAAAAAAAGAACCTGACAAATAATTTCGGGACTTTTTGAGCAGAGGTGAGCAACCGTGCTGCACTCAGGACAGCATTCCAGTTCACATCACAGCTGCTGGTTATACAAGTCAATAAAGCAGGTTCAGTTGACCCACCACTAATGCAAAAAACCTGCATGAGCTGATGTTCAACAACAATAACCAGAACACCATTGTTCCTAGTGAACTTGACTGATTAGCAAAGTTCCCAATGGCCAATCACTAATCACCATTGTTATCAACTCCCAGTCACTGATCACCGTTGTTCTCAACAGCCAGTCACTGATCACCATTGTTCTCGGGCATTGAGGACAAGGGTGATCAGTGACTGGGCGTTGAGAACAAGGGTGATCAGTGACTGGGCATTGAGAACAATGGTGATCAGTGACTGGGAGTTGAGAACAATGGTGATCAGTGACTGGGGGTTGAGAACAATTGTGATCAGTGATTTGGTATTGAGAACAATAGTGATTAGTGCTTGGGTGTTGAGAACACTTGTGATTAGTTACTGTGTGTTGATAGTAATAGTGATCAGTGATTTGGCGTTGAGCACAATGGTGATCAGTCATTTGGCGTTGAAAACAATTGTGATCAGTGATTGGGCATTGAGAACAAGGATGATCAGTGATTGGGCGCTGAGAACAATGATGATTAGTGACTGGGCGTTGAGATCAATGGTGATCAGTGACTGGGCATTGAGAACAAGAGTGATCAGTGACTGGGCTTTGTGAACAATGGTGATCAGTGACTGGGAGTTGAGAACAATTGAGAACTGATCACCATTGTTCTCAATGCTGAATCACTTATCACCATTGTTCCCATTGACCAATCACTGATCACCATTGTTCCCAACAAGTAAGGACTTACCACCATTGTTCTCAACACTCAGACACTGATTATCATTATTCCCATCGATCAATCACTGTAGCCAGTTTATCTAATTCACATGTCTTTGGACTGTTGGAGGAAACTGGAGCACCCACAGGAAGCCCACACTGGCATGAGAAGCACATGCAAAATCCACTCAAAGATCCTGGTCGACCAACAGGTTCATATCCAGGACCTGCTTACTGTGAGGTGACAGCGCCAACCACTGAACCGCCATGCCGCCCTGGTTAATTTTAACCTTCCTTTAGTATTCAAAGGATCATCATGATTTGACAAATATGCAAATTGGTCTGGGGCAAACTCTAGTAACTTTTTGAACATGCATTAGTTACTCTCCCCTGAAAAGAGTTGGTAACGCTGATTCACCATGCTTAGTCTGTGCTAATGGACATGGGCAAGAGCATACCAGTGATTACAGTGTGGCTACAAAAATTAGAGGTGTTGTTGACCATACATGCTTAACGACATTCAACTGGTTGTGTGAGAACACTTTACATTAATGTCTGGTATAGTTGTGCTGCTGGCATCAAGCTCCACGAAGAGAAGGAGAAAGGAGGAAATGAGGAAAAAAAGTTATACTTTTGGTCTTATCTCACTCTTGTTTGTTTTCAGACATGAATGCAGACCTTCACAGCTACCCAGATAGAGAAACACATGGAGAAACAGACAGACCCATGAAGTAACAACAGGAAATTATTGTACTAATGTTGTGGGGCCTGTGCCTGTCTAAATCAGAGGTGGTGTGTGATCTCACCCGGGCCAGCTGTATGTCTGCACTAATAATCGGGTGTGGAGCAAGAGAGTAGGACTCTTCTCCACTTCCTTCTCATCCTCTTCTTCACTTTGCAGGCTGTTTCCTGGCTCTGGAGCAGCTCTACCACACGCTGGGGAGCTATATGTCTTGTGTATGAGCTTCTCTGGTTGATCCAGTGCCAAGCTCGAGCAAACAACTGGAGAGATCATCACTGTCAATACATTTTTTTTTCTGAATCATACACAGGAATTAGAAGAACATATTTCACTTCGTCATATAGATTATTATTGAGATGTCTGTAAATATCTAAGAGACATAAGAGTACCAAAACACTTTTTTTTTCTTTTTTTTGTCTGAGGACTTTGTAGTATAGAGTGATACACAGGTCACACTCCTTCATAGAGCAGGCTATCAATCTCAGTGTTTACTGAGTGAGTGTGACCTTCAGTCTGAGAGATGGCTGTGTAAGCTTATCTGCCTGGCTGCGGTTTACACGCCTTGTGTATGTGGGGTGGGAGGGAGGGTGGGGTCCCATCGCAACCTATGAGTCAGCAGAAATGGAGTCAGTCTTCACCTACAGATCTCCGAGGGACTGCAGAACCTAGAGGAAGGGCTGAGGGAGACACACCCGTAAGGGCAAAGTGGAGAACAGAGAAATCTTTGTGCTCCAGCTGTCTCTGATTTTATGTCCATTTTTTGCACGCCTCTCTCTCCATCCTTTTTTTTCTCGCTTCACTCTTTTCCCTCTCCCTCCATCTTAAACACATCCTGTTTTTTGGCAAGTTGTTGGCGAGGAGAAACCAGCACTATACGGGGCCAAGCTCTCACTGTAGCCATGCAGGGTCACACGCCATGTGTGTTTAATCAAAATTCAATTACGGCACTGTAGCACGCTCCGAAGCCCCTCGGCCCAGGTTATGAAGTATGATGAAACAGGCCCAGGTTCTTAATTGGTTCAGTATGGAGCCAATATCTCCCCACCATGTTATGATAAATCACTTCCTGCATTGGAGGTATGTGTGTGCTGTCCCCTTTATGCGTGCTCACACTCTCTCTCTCTCTCTCTCTCTCTCTCTCTCTCTCAGACACACACACAAATACACACACCAGAGGGTGCAAGTTCAAGGCTGTGGTGCGTTAAAGATATAGTTAGTGATTTTGGTAGAAGTTAGGTGAAGTGAGCTGTTTTGAAGCTCAAAAAAAAAAAAATCCAAATACGGTCTTTTTTTTTTTTAATCAGTGTTCCCTCCAAAGCCATGCCTCCAAAACACATGCACCACTGTCTAAATGCTAGCATAAAAGTAGGAGATTTCTGAAATGATAGGTGATGTGATTGGCATATAGACGCTCCTTTGTGCTGCCTGGTCGTATATAATATAGCTGATAGCTCCTGGAATGTGAGTGGAACTTCAGCAAATATTACAATAAATAAAAATGTTGTAACACACACACGCAAAAGAGCAGTCCTGTTTTGTCACTCTTGACTCTCCATTCCAAATCACCTTTTCCAAAGCTGCTATTCAGCAAAATCTGCTTTGCACGGATTAATATTTTACAGTCGTGGGCTGACTACTTCTCTGGTCATCCCTAAAACCTTTGAAATGTCTAAAGCTGTAGATTTTTACTCACAGGAGCATCACCCCCACACCCTGATCTTGGCACAGGAAAACATGTATACACACACACACGCGCACACAGAGTTCTTCTGCTCGCTTTACAGAATTACAGAAGCCCATGAAATTGAGGTTGTATCACTCAGAACTAAAGGTCAAGTGGAATTAACAATAAAGTGACAAACTTCACAAAATGGTGATTGAGCAGTAAATACATAGAAATGCCAGCATCCCAACGCCACCTCTTATTTTCCACCCTTTCCTTTTTAATCCTTTGTTTTAATTTTCACCTTTTCACTCTCGATGCTGGCATGGTACCTGATAAGCCTCGGCCAGTATTCACCCATGGGCTCTGGTGCACCTGGCTCAGCTGGCACTCCACTCCTCTGATGATGCCTGGCATGCCGTGTGCAAAGACAAATTATGCATGTGTATGAAGGCTGTCGAGCTGATATTTCATATTCATGTGTTTGTGCCAGTATCTCCCAATCACATTTACCAATCTACTTAAAACATAAAACAGGGCAGGCTGCCTGAAATGAGCAGCACCTGCTCCACAACACCCACACATACACATACACTGCAAAGCAGAACCTCTCAAAACATAGTGGTCTACATTACCACACCACTGAATCCTTCTCCCAGCTAAATCATCTCCAAAGCACACGATCCATTTATTAACGTTGTGTGTTTGAAGCTTGGCTCCAGCAAGATCAAGTCTCAGGATAAAGAAAAGCAACTACTAACAAAAAAAAAAAAAAACTTGGAAAGCACACTTGGAAAGATGTGACTGGTTAGAGTCCATAAGCTCGCTACTGACATTCATAATTGAACATGTGAGAGAACCCGAACAATTTCACTGATTTTTAGTCCTCTAATCATCAAACCACCCCATATAAGAAGATTTGCCTCAAATAAAACACCATGCTTTCAGAATATGATTATGAGTTCTGATTATTATTTCAGATTATAAATACATAATTAGGTGGGGCTACCAGTTAGTAAGTTCTGGCAACCCAGACAACTGCAACCACATGCTTAAAAACTTGGATACACTACTGACTGTACTGAATTAGACTTCATTAGAATCTCAAAAAACAAACAAACAAAAAAAACCCTTACATCTTAACTGCCAATACTAGCTTCTACCTTTATATGACCGCATCAGAGTGTACTCTATGTGCTTTATCCCACTTCTGTTGGAGAAGGCTCCTTTATTTCACCTATAGGGGGCGGTGTTTCTGTAGTCTGTGAGTAGACTTTTGGCCTCTCTCCCACTTTGTTCCAGCCACCTCACCACATGTCACAGAGGAAAGATTTATAGAGCGCTACGCTGAAGGAGGACAAGTTAAATAATATGGCACACCTCGTATAACAACACCCTACACCCTAACGATTAAGGAGGCACAATAAGACAACCCTCTTTATTGCAAAATAAAAAGAGAGAGAGAATAAAAGGTGTAATAACAGCACATACAGATGCCCTTTTCCAAAAAAAAAGAGAAAAGAAAGAAATCCATGCACATGCCCCTAAAACTGGAGGTTTAGAACTATCATGCTCTGACTCGATGACTTCGCCAGAGGTCATTCACAGAGCAACTCAAACAGGGTAAGAACGTGGGCTACAGACCTGAGTGTGTGTATGAAGTTAGGTGGTTCTCTTTTGTCAAGCCACAGTGCATCTGTAGGGTGGGACCATCATCTTGTCGTCAGAAGAGCTCAGTCCTGCCTGGCACTCGCTGTGGGGGCTGTGTACCTCAGCCTCAGGCATTGCCCACGCTGTCATAAGGGAGTGTTTAGAGCCAAAGCCACAGGGAGAGTTAACAGAGCCTGACCAGAGGAACATACACACAAACTCACACATCAACACAAACACACACACCTGGCAGGTGTCCTCCATCTCTGCTGAGATCAGGGAGCACATTGCTCCAGAGACAGGGCACTGCTGATGCAAGACCTTCTGGTTTTCTCTGCTTTTCTGTTCTGTCGTGTCTTTGTGAAACCGTGAAGCATGAGACATGTGCATGAATAGAAGGACGGATAGATAAAAAGTTAATTGTGCAATGTATAGATGGGTAGATGAATGGACCAATATCGGATGGGCCAATGAACAGGGATAAATTTAAATACAATTTTATATCTGGATTTCTGTAAAGCTGCTTTGTGCCAAGGTATATTGTTAAAATGACTATACAAATAAAATTGAACTGAATAGTGTGATTATTAGATAGATACATTTATACATATACAAGTGTTTCAGCCAAGTGTTGGGCCACAAGCTACCTTTTGCCTGGGCATTGATTTTACAAGTCTCTGGAATTGTACTGGGCTGATAAGCACTATTCTTCCAAAAGAGTTTTCTCTCCATTGTTGTTTTGTTGATGGTTATAGAGAATACTGTCTAACACATCACTCCAAAATCTCTCACAACTGGGTTGATATCTGGTCAGTGTGAAGACCATATGGGCATATGATTTGCATCATTTTCATACGCAAATAGCCATTCAGTTAGTCCTCGTGCCCTGTGGATGGGGGCGGGGTCATCCTGGAAGAGACCACGCCTATCAGGATAGAACTGTTTCTTCATTGGATAAAGGTGACTAGTCAGAAGATCTCTGCAGTGTGCTTGAGTGTGGCCGACCACACTGATTCCTCCACAGTGGAATGGCAGCCAAACAGAACAGAGTCAGTTGCCAGCTCGGTCAGTCTCTTAAATCCGTGCCTAAATACACACACCGCTGCGGCAAGCCTGTGAGTCGACCGTCAATTAATCATCAACACCACACACAAACATATAAAGTCACCTCCAGTGGGAAATGATGCGAAATGACATAATTCATTCACACTGTGTGAACAAAATAAAGTGAACAATTGCAGTTGAAGGTAGTAATACTGGTCAAATATTTTTCTGTGAATACAAGTGGTATATTGTGATGCTCAGAAATAGAGTTCATTGATATAGGTTGTACTTTGTAGCAAAAAAGAAGAAGAAGAAGAAGAAGAAGAAGAAGAAGAAGAAGAAGCTTGTAAAGATATTAAGAAAGCCCAATACAGCTAATGGGAAACAAAAAGCCGCTTGAATGTGTAAAAGCTCTGTATTGTAACACTCCTACCCTGGAGCCCCACAGGTTTAAGTAAGGACACAGAAAGGAGGCCATTTTAGTGCTTACAGATGGAGCCCACCACATGCCAAGAGTGAATATGAAATAAAACAATAATCAGTCGTCAACCCCAGCCAAGCATCTTTCACTCACAAGTGCTTCAAACTGAAAAACCTTCCACTGAGGTCACAGGAACATCTAACCGCATAATGTGCCACATACCCAGCCTGCTGAGAGCTGAGTGAGATCATGCTTTATCCCTCAGCTTCAAGCTCCATGTTCTCAAACACAAACACCTGCCAGTGCTTAGATTCTCTCCTCTCTTCAGTGCCACATCATTAAGCCCTGGAAAATGCCATTGATTGTTGCTCTGGCGCGAAGATCACTGGTGGCAATTAGTGGACATCAAGCTGAGCTTGTGCCCTTGGTGGCTCTGGGCCATTCAGGATTGGATAGGGCATAGCCAGTGGCTATCTCTTTACCTGACCAGTCCTTTGATTAATGCTAATTTCTCAGTTGATTACAGGGCTATAATCCTACTCACTAATTACCTGCTTGTTATGGGGCCAGGCGTGGTCTTCGCCCTCCATCTTTTGTGACCTCTGCATTTGCTGTGGATGAAGAGAGTTGTGGTCGAAGAGAACTGTGGTCTTTCTCTTGTCCGGTCATTTATTATCTCAGTGGGCTGGACCAAGGCTGCTATAACGGGTATTACACAAATAATCCAGGAAAGCACATTCATCCTCTGAGCAGTTAGTAACACGGCTAAGAGTCAAAGCAGGATCTATAGCATTATGGTTGTGCTGTTGAATATCCATTATAGTAGGAACGATCTGAGGATTTTTTTTTGTTTTTTAAACCAAAGGTTTGAGAGTTTGAGCATCTCATGTGAGCATTAGATAAAATGTATTTAATGTAAAGCACTCTGAAATTGATATGAAACATATTGTAAGCTGCTTTATTTTTTAGTATGGTGTTTCTTCGGTCTTCTAGGACTCCCAGTTTCTCGACTATTTTGTTTCAGCCACTACACCATGTCTCACAGTTTAAAGATTTACATATAAAGCGCTATGAATATTTTATTCCTAGAATATTTTATTCCTCTTATATCACAGGAATTTAACGAGGAAGGACTTTTGTTACAAAGCACTGGCACAGGAGACTCCTTTCAAAAATATGTCATATATTACCCAGATAACCCTTGATACTTACCAAGCATATACTTACTTATCCAGTAAATAACAAGATTTACAAGAGGAGATGGGGCGGCACAGTGGTGTAGCGCTTAGCGCTGTCGCCTCACAGCAAGAAGGTCCGGGTTCGAGCCCCGTGGCCGGCGAGGGCCTTTCTGTGCGGAGTTTGCATGTTCTCCCCGTGTCTGCGTGGGTTTCCTCCGGGTGCGCCGGTTTCCCCCACAGTCCAAAGACATGCAGGTTAGGTTAACTGGTGACTCTAAATTGAGCGTAGGTGTGAATGTGAGTGTGAATGGTTGTCTGTGTCTATGTGTCAGCCCTGTGATGACCTGGCGACTTGTCCAGGGTGTACCCCGCCTTTCGCCCATAGTCAGCTGGGATAGGCTCCAGCTTGCCTGCGACCCTGTAGAAGGATAAAGCGGCTAGAGATAATGAGATGAGATGAGATGAGATATTTTATTCCTCTTATATCACAGGAATTTAACGAGGAAGGACTTTTGTTACAAAGCACTGGCACAGGAGACTCCTTTCAAAAATATGTCATATATTACCCAGATAACCCTTGATACTTACCAAGCATATACTTACTTATCCAGTAAATAACAAGATTTACAAGAGGAGATGGGGCGGCACAGTGGTGTAGCGCTTAGCGCTGTCGCCTCACAGCAAGAAGGTCCGGGTTCGAGCCCCGTGGCCGGCGAGGGCCTTTCTGTGCGGAGTTTGCATGTTCTCCCCGTGTCTGCGTGGGTTTCCTCCGGGTGCGCCGGTTTCCCCCACAGTCCAAAGACATGCAGGTTAGGTTAACTGGTGACTCTAAATTGAGCGTAGGTGTGAATGTGAGTGTGAATGGTTGTCTGTGTCTATGTGTCAGCCCTGTGATGACCTGGCGACTTGTCCAGGGTGTACCCCGCCTTTCGCCCATAGTCAGCTGGGATAGGCTCCAGCTTGCCTGCGACCCTGTAGGACAGGATAAAGCGGCTAGAGATAATGAGATGAGACAAGAGGAGATGGTGGTTGTGAGGTACTATTTTGAACTTCTTGTTTCTGTAGTTTGCCAGGATTGAATAGCCTTTCGTTTTTCTCCTGCTTTATTCCAGCCACCCAACCACCTATCAAACAGGAAAGATTTACAGAGTACTAAACAGGAGGAGAGCAAGCTAAATAATATGACACACCTTGTATATCACTATCCTACACCCTAACAGTTAAGGCTATACAATAAGTGAATCGTCTACTCACAGAAAAGACCAAAAGCAAAAATATCTCACTAACACACACAGCTTTCCAAGATGCAGGCATACACCTGAGAACCAAACTGTGCTGCTGACTGGAAATTTCCCATCAATACAGCAACGCAATTGATGGAACAATATTTTCATTTAGCATGCATCAGAGAACTCGGCTGCATTTAGTGGACATCATGCTGAGGAGCTTGTGGCCTGGTGAAAGGAGTAACCAGTTCTTTGATCAATGCAAATTTCTCAGTGCATCACAGGGCTATAATCCTACTCACTAATTGCTCAGTCATTAAGGGGCCAGGCGTGGTGTTCACTCTCTATCTTTCAGGTCTTTGTAACCTCTACATTCGCTGTGGCCAGAGAAAGATGTGGTCCTCCTCCTGTCCAGTCATTTATCACCTCAGTGGGCTGCACCTGAGAACAAGGCTGCTGTAACAGGTATTACTCAAATAATCCATGATGCACCAACAAAGCATGGACTCATTCATCCAATGAACAGTTAGCAACATGGGTAAAAATCAAAGTAGGATCATTAGCAGTAGGGTTATTGAACAAAATAGGAAAGTAACTAAGGAAATGTTGGTTAAAGTATCCCTTTAAAAAAAAATCAGTGCTCTTTGACTTGATATGATACAGAGGGGGATATGGTGATGAGAACAGTATTAAAGCTGTTATTTTTGCACTTAGCCATGCTGCTGCCCCAATGTCATGCCAGAGAGCACATTTAATTTTCAGCTGAATTGATAAAAGCCAAAAAACAAGAAATAGAAGGTTGATGAGTGCAAAGGATAAAGAGGCAAGAGGCCAAAGCAAAGCAAGACAATAGACTGAGAAACATAGCCAGGGCAAACTGGAGAGCGCAGTAGACAGAAGCCAGTGATAAGAACAGGGTAAAAGAAAGACGTAAAATGATGGATGAGAAACAGTGGCCGAGGAAGCTAAAGGGGCTCCAAGCTGTTTTACTGATCTGTGAATGTCGCTCTTTTTTGAAACTCTGGCCTGTAATTTTCAGCCTAATAGCAGTGCCTATGGTGATAATATGGTAATAGAATCGCTTTCACCTGGCGAGAGTGTTCTGTGCTACTGAGAGGCCAGCTCTGTCCAACTGAGAAGCCTTTGATAGCTGAGGCCTGGTAATCCTGGTCATACTGACTGGACCTTGGGCAGGAGCTTTTACGAGTATTTGTGTGACTCAAACAAAAGGAACAGGTGTAATTGCTTTTTTTGCAGCTAGTAATTAATATGTTTGGGCCACAGCCACCAAAGAAGTTGTTCAATAGTACCTTAGAGGCTTTGTGTCATGCTGAAACAAAGGACTATGAAATATAAACATAATAAATCTGCCGACCTGATGTTTGAACTCTAGACTTTTTCGTTACTGTTGATCAGCTTTTTTCAGTTTACGGAACAACGTATTCCCTATTCCCTTCCCCTGAAACAATCCCATATGCACAGTCTGATTTAATTAACTGCACCTTCTTGTCTTTGAGGAATTCCATTTGTTTGTACATGTTTTGTTGCTCGCTATCTAAAAAAAAAAAAACATCCAGCCTAGGACGTGACATCTGGTTCAAATCGTTGAGGAACAAGCCACAGAGTTTCAGGTTTTGCAGTGAGAACTTGTTGTATTAACACAATTAGGAGGTTTCTGACCACCTTCTGATTGCTCTCGGGACTGACAGCCGAATATTAAACCTCACACGAAGTGACTGATCACAACCTGTCTGGAGTGAACTCATCTGGGTTTTGCTGGTCCATTGAGTCAGCACTGATCAACACAGCCTCATAATAACACACTTTCATGGAGTAACTTGAAGAAGCACACTCTGGATCTGATTTGCGCCTCTAGACAAATCTAGCAGGGGAAAAAAATGATGTGGTGATTTGGATAGTCTTAAACAGTCACGCCACTATAAATTCATCACTTAATGTATCACAAAAGGTTACACTTTGAGAAGAAAAGCTTTGAATAGCAAAGATACTCTGTGGTAAAACTGAATGATGAGACGGTAGTAAAATCACATGAGGCCTCTCTTAAAATATATGAGGAAACAGAATCGAATGTAAAATCTGCCAGCTTCATCCTGTATTCTAGCTCAGTGTGTATTTTGCAATCAAAATGTCATTTTTTCTGGTTAAACTGTCACATCATTAAATCATGGTACAGAATCTGAGTGAAATTAGCCAGGATGCTAAAATTAATAAAACTGTTGTATCTTCGAAATGACATGAAGCAGAATCTATAATTGAGCCACATTCAGACCAAAACTGAAGTGCACAAGTATTAAATATTGTTGGTAACTTTGGAGCATTTTTGGAGCAGACTCCAAATTCTGTTAAAAACCTTAAAGTGCATATCACGGGTAAATTCAGGAGCAAGATCAATGTAATTCTCCTATTTTATATTAAACTTTGGTCAAATATCTGTAACATTCTGCATTCTCTGCAATTTTTTTACCTTGCGCAATACCAGAAAAATTCAGTTGAAATCAAGCCATTTGAGGCGAATTGGTCCGCCTCTGAAAAAACTTGCCATTTGGATTTCCCGGCAAACATTGATTTTCGTGACGTCACGTGCAGGACGCCTCCCTCTGAATCCTACGTCAGCGCTGGTTTGTTTATGAGAAAATGACCTGGTGGTTTTCTGCAAATTTCTTCAACGTTATCACGTAATTATTAAAATGGTTAACAGATGTATCGTAGGAGGGTGTAGCAACACCAATCATGATGGGATTAGTACTCATTGTTTCCCAAAAGACCGGACAATGAGAGAGAAATGGGAGCGCTTGGTCTACACAGGCTGTGCACTGAAACTGTGCAAGCTCGCGCAGCCTGCTGGCGCTTCCGCAGATAACGTCACGAATCTGGCTCCAGACTCCCCTGGGATTTTTCCAGATGCGTTTTGTTATTTTATTTTTTTCTGCTGTAGACAGATGGCCTTGTGCAAAATTACCCTTCTGGATGAGTGTGTAAAGGGACATACTTTCATATAAAAAACAAAAAAAACAAAATTGGTCCAGAATATGCACTTTAAATGTTACTGTTTACGAACCCCATTTCCAGACAAGTTGGAATATTTTCCAAAATGCTGTAAAAACAAAAATCTCTTTAAAAATGTCTTAATTCATGTGAACCTTTCTTTCACTGACAAAAGTACAAAGAAAAGATTTTCAGTAATTTTACCGACCAACTTAATTGTATTTTGTAAATATAAACAAAGTTAGAATTTGATGCCTGCAACACACTCAAAAAAAGTTGGGACCAAGGCAAAATAAGACTGAAAACTTGATAGGATATTCCAGTAACACCATTTTGGAAGATTCTACAATAAACAGGTTAATTGGTATCATGATCGGGTGTAAAAGCAGCAGCACCAAAGGCTCAGTCTTTGCAAGCAAGGATGAGTCATGGCTCACTGCTTTGTGCCAAAACTCATGAGAGAATTATTAGTCAATTCAAAAAGAACATTTCTCAACCCAAGATTTTAGGTCTTTCAAAATCTACAGGACATAATATTATAAAAAGATTCAGGGAATTCAGAGACATCACAGTGTATTAAGGGCACGGTCAGAAACCACTGTTGAATGCGCGTGACCTTTGAGCCCTCAGGCGGCACTGCCGGAGAAACCATCATGCTAATGTGACAAATATAACCACATGGTCTCGGGAGTACTTTGGAAAACCATCATCACTTAACACAGTCCACTGCTACATCCAGTACTGTAACTACAGTACTGCAGTACAGTACTACATCCAGTACATCCAGAAACTGTATCATGTAAGGAGGAAGCCAATCAGTTCAATGCAGAAACACCACTGGTTTCTCTGGGTCTGAACTCATTTTAGAGGAGCTGAAAGACAACGGAAACATGTGCTGTGTTGAGACGAGTCCACATTTCAGCTTGTTTTCAGGAAAACCAGACGTCGGGTTCTCAGTGCCAAAGGTGAACACGACCATCCAGTTTGTCATCAGAGAAAGGTGCAAAAGCCAGCACCTGTGATAGTATGGGTTGCATCAGTGCCCATGGCATGTGCGAGTTGTATGTGTGTGAAGGTACCATTGATAGATTGGGGTGTATATTGGGATTTTAGAGAGACATACTGTATTTATCAAGGCGACATCTCTTCCTGGGAAATCCATGGGCCTCATTCTGCACGGGCTACAACAGCGTGGCTTCATAGACAGACAGAGTGCGTGTGCTTGAATGGCCTGCTGGCAGTCCAGATCTGTCTCCTATTGAGAATGTATGGTGCATCATGAAGAGGAGAATCACACAACGGTCACCATGGACTGTTGAGCAGCTGAAGTCTTGTATCAAGCAAGAATGGACAAAAATTCCAATTGCAAAACTGCAACAATTAGTATCCTCAGTTCCCGTACGATTATAAAGTGTTATTAAAAGGAAAGGTGATGTAATACAATGGAAATAATGCCTCTGTCCCAACTTTTTTGAATGTGTTGAAGACATCAAATTCTAACTTCATTTATATTTACAAAATACAATTAAGTTGGGGCGGCACGGTGGTGTAGTGGTTAGCGCTGTCGCCTCACAGCAAGAAGGTCCGGGTTCAAGCCCCGTGGCCGGCGAGAGCCTTTCTGTGTGGAGTTTGCATGTTCTCCCCGTGTCCGCGTGGGTTTCCTCCGGGTGCTCCGGTTTCCCCCACAGTCCAAAGACAGGCAGGTTAGGTTAACTGGTGACTCTAAATTGACCGTAGGTGTGAATGTGAGTGTGAATGGTTGTCTGTGTCTATGTGTCAGCCCTGTGATGACCTGGCGACTTGTCCAGGGTGTACCCCGCCTTTCGCCTGTAGTCAGCTGGGATAGGCTCCAGCTTGCCTGCGACCCTGTAGAACAGGATAAGGTGGCTAGAGATAATGAGATGAGATGAGACAATTAAGTTGGTCAGTAAAACTATTGAAAATCTTTTCTTTGTACTTTTGTCAATTAAATAAAGGTTTGCGTGAATTAACAAATCACGGATTTTTGTTTTTATTGCATTTAGTAAAATATCCCAACTTTTTTGGACATGGAGTTCATATACATGAATGATGTTCGACCCACAATGCCATTGTCAGGACTGTGCTGCTCTCTGATGACACCTGCACCATGAAATATTCTCTAAAAATATAGGAATTATTTGGCTTAGCGACTTATTTTAAATTGCATCCTGCCACAGAGAGTCACACAAGAAAAATATTACAGATACAAGTGTAGCTTGACATTTTAGCAGTGAAAGAGATTTTTTACATTTATCCATCTATCCATTATCTGTAACCACTTATCCTGTTCTACAGGGTCGCAGGCAAGCTGGAGCCTATCCCAGCTGACTATGGGCGAAAGGCGGGGTACACCCTGGACAAGTCGCCAGGTCATCACAGGGCTGACACATAGACACAGACAACCATTCACACTCACATTCACACCTACGGTCAATTTAGAGTCACCAGTTAACCTAACCTGCATGTCTTTGGACTGTGGGGGAAACCGGAGCACCCGGAGGAAACCCACGCGGACACAGGGAGAACATGCAAACTCCACACAGAAAGGCCCTCGTTGGTCGCTGAGCTTGAACCCAGAACATTCTAGTGGTTAGGCAACAGTGCTAACCACTACACCACCATGCCACCCTTTTTAAAATTAATTAATTAATCTCTCTCTCTCTCTCTCTCTCTCTCTCTCTCTCTCTCTCTCTCAACCGTTCAAAAGTTTGGGGTCACCCAGACAATTTTGTGTTTTCCATGAAAAGTCACACTTTTATTTACCACCATAAGTTGTAAAATGAATAGAAAATATAGTCAAGACATTTTTCTGGCCATTTTGAGCATTTAATCGACCCCACAAATGTGATGCTCCAGAAACTCAATCTGCTCAAAGGAAGGTCAGTTTTATAGCTTCTCTAAAGAGCTCAACTGTTTTCAGCTGTGCTAACATGATTGTACAAGGGTTTTCTAATCATCCATTAGCCTTCTGAGGCAATGAGCAAACACATTGTACCATTAGAACACTGGAGTGAGAGTTGCTGGAAATGGGCCTCTATACACCTATGGAGATATTGCACCAAAAACCAGACATTTGCAGCTAGAATAGTCATTTACCACATTAGCAATGTATAGAGTGGATTTCTGATTAGTTTAAAGTGATCTTCATTGAAAAGAACAGTGCTTTTCTTTCAAAAATAAGGACATTTCAAAGTGACCCCAAACTTTTGAACGGTGGTATATATATATATATATATATATATATATATATATATATATATATATATATATATATATATATAATTATAAACCAGCACTGCACAAAGGTTTTGTATTTATATGAATTCACTGCTTGAATTTTAAGATGGAAGTTAGTTGGACTACAAACAGCAGGCCCACAGTTTTAATTGTTCAGTTTTGATTGTTCAGTTCCTATACCACTCACCAATTAAATCTGGCCATTCAGGATAAAGCAAGGTTTGTGTGTGTCATCAAGCTATTTGTGCTGAAAAATAAAAAGGCGAAGAAAATGGACACAAATAGCTTAGACATAACTTAGACTTATGTAAAGTCAACCAGATTTAGATCAGAATTGTAAGAAATGAACTTATATCTAATGGTTATAGTACACATCTGAAATGGAAAAATCAACAAAATCTGTGATATTTAAACTGGCTTTTTAACATTCCTAAAGGTCGAGTGCCTATGAGTGTTAGTAACCACTATTTACTTGTTATAAACTAAATTCAAATATGATTCCCTTTCAAAGCTTCTCTTCATTTTAACATTTTTCAGCCTGTCGACCATGACAAATAGACAAGCACTGGATTATCAGTAACATAACAATATACTCTCTGAACCTGGTTTATCATTATAGCAGGATGAACTTAATGTTAAGGGATTACATGAAACTCTTATTATGGATGCTTTTTTATTTTTATATGTTCAGTAAATTCTCAAAAAAAATCTCTGAGATAGTTTAGGCAAAAGCTGTGTGTGTGTGTGTGTGTGTGTGTGTGTGTGTGTGTGTGTGTGTGTGTGTGTGTGTGTGTGTGTAGGCTGAAGGATTAGGAATTAATTATATTTCTAAATCCCAGATTAGCTCAAGTCACTCTTTAATTTATGATCTATTATTTTTTCAGTGAAAGCATGCTGGAGCTGTGAATGAGGGGGTATTATGTTATGGTGTTAAGTCAATGCCCTTGTATGTGTTTATACCAGGGAGTGTATTCAGAGAAGGTGTGTGTGGGAGTCTCACCTGGACACACTAGGTAGATGTTGTTTTCACACAGCAGGTTGTGACCTTGTGCCCGCTTGGCCCTGAGGGAGAAGGCAGATGTGATTTAGGGTGGAGGAGTGTGTCCCAGGCATGAAACCCAACGTCCAGTGTTGCCTGTGCATTATTCACGGGGCCTCTTGCGGTTTCGTTTCAAGATTGTCTCTCGCACTGAAACCCAATGCTCCTCCTCCGCTGCTCCCTCGAGAGAATCCAAGTTCACTGTCACACTGCTTCTCAGAGAAAGTATGAATGTGTGTGTACACTACCGTTCAAAAGTTTGGGGTCACTTTGAAATGTCCTTATTTTTGAAAGAAAAGCACTGTTCTTTTCAATGAAGATCACTTTAAACTAATCAGAAATCCACTCTATACATTGCTAATGTGGTAAATGACTATTCTAGCTGCAAATGTCTGGTTTTTGGTGCAATATCTCCATAGGTGTATAGAGGCCCATTTCCAGCAACTCTCACTCCAGTGTTCTAATGGTACAATGTGTTTGCTCATTGCCTCAGAAGGCTAATGGATGATTAGAAAACCCTTGTACAATCATGTTAGCACAGCTGAAAACAGTTGAGCTCTTTAGAGAAGCTATAAAACTGACCTTCCTTTGAGCAGATTGAGTTTCTGGAGCATCACATTTGTGGGGTCGATTAAATGCTCAAAATGGCCAGAAAAAATGTCTTGACTATATTTTCTATTCATTTTACAACTTATGGTGGTAAATAAAAGTGTGACTTTTCATGGAAAACACAAAATTGTCTGGGTGACCCCAAACTTTTGAGCGGTAGTGTGTGTGTGTGTGTGTGTGAGAGAGAGAGAGAGAGAGAGAGAGAGAGAGAGATCAGCAGTTGTGTGCTTAAGCAGAGAACTGAGTGTGGCTAAAGCAGAGCTACACCAACTGTCAATCATTTCTCTTCTCACTGTAGATTAACACGTAAACCCTCATTACTTTTACAACAGACAGTATGTAGATTTATAAAATCATAGCCACTTCATGTCTGTTTATTATACTTACCTATTCTGATACATAAAGAGCTGTACATTGAAGTTAAAAGCTTTTTTCTTCTTTTACCATACGTTTATGTCGTATATTTTTCACCATATGTAAGATGGAAGTAAGATGGAGAATTGCAAATTGCCACACGTTTTAAAGTCACACAACTTTGTTCAACAATTGAAAAGAAGAAGAAGAAGCCTTTATTTGTCACATGCACACTCAAGCACAGTGAAATTCGTCCTCTGGATTTAACCCATCTGAAGCAGTGAACACACACATGCACACACACAAGTGAGCAATGAGCACACACACACACACACACACAAACCCAGAGCAGTGGGCAGGTATGCTACAGCACCCAGGGAGCAGTCGGGGGTTAGGTACCTTGCTCGAGAGCACTTCAGTCCAAGTCTGCCCCATGTTAACCTAACCGCATGTCTTTGAACTGTGGGGGAAACCGGAGCACCCAGAGGAAATGCACACAGACACGAGGAGAACATGCAAACTCCATACAGAAAGGTCCCATCAGCAGTTGGGCTCGAACCCAGAACCTTCTTGCTGTGAGGTGATAGTGCTAACCACTACACCATCGTGCTGCCCAGAATGTCATTATACAACTGAAAACGGACTATCAGCACTCAAAATTTTATCCTCATTAAAAAAAAAAATCTATAAATATACAGTACAAACTGTGCTAACCTCAATCCCCCCTCTATTTGTACACTGTTACGTGGTTGGCTTTCACACTGCATGTAAGGAATACAAAACATGAGGGCATACTGCTATAGGAAAATAATCAACAAAAGGTGTGGTGTGATACAGTCTGATCTGAAACAGAGTTACTGTTTATAGTTAAATTTGTATAATGTTGTGTAATGTCCAAAAGTTCATCTCATCTCATTATCTCTAGCCGCTTTATCCTGTTCTACAGGGTCGCAGGCAAGCTGGAGCCTATCCCAGCTGACTACGGGCGAAAGGCGGGGTACACCCTGGACAAGTCGCCAGGTCATCACAGGGCTGACACATAGACACAGACAACCATTCACACTCACATTCACACCTACGCTCAATTTAGAGTCACCAGTTAACCTAACCTGCATGTCTTTGGACTGTGGGGGAAACCGGAGCACCCGGAGGAAACCCACGCGGACACGGGGAGAACATGCAAACTCCGCACAGAAAGGCCCTTGCCGGCCCCGGGGCTCGAACCCAGGACCTTCTTGCTGTGAGGCGACAGCGCTAACCACTACACCACCGTGCCGCCCTGTCCAAAAGTTAGGTCTTGTTATTACTTATGTTATAGTAGCTATAAAAAAAAAAAAAAGTAACTGCCTCACCGGCCTATCGTTTTTCTCTCTCTTGAATTTAATCAAGACAAAAAGAAGCAGAGTGTCTTGTGACAGAATAACTGCAAAGACCTCTGTCCTGAAGACTTACAGCTTTACACCTCAATTTTAAGCGCAGACACAGGAAAATCTTTCCAAAATGTTACATAACTGTCTCCTGTCAGAACACATTACCATTTCAATGAATGAACAGTGACCATTTTTACACTTGTGTAGTAGATTTATAAATTGTGGTAGTAAGTTCATTCTCGTCTGGTCAAAGTAAAATGATCAGGAATGTGGGTCAGAGAGACTACGAGGAATAAATTAGTCTCCTTACATTGTATAGAACCAAAGTATTCCTCAGGGCAAGTTTGACGTCAATTTAATCCGTATTACATGGTGAACAAAATGATGAATTCAACAGTAGCTATCATACAGGTTCAAGAAGTAACATTTACAGAATGGTTTTCATTCTGTTGGTGTTGTATTCTGCTGTGTATGACATCCTCACACATACCAAAGCCATTTGGGCTGCTCGAAAAGGACACCTTCCGGTCAACTGACGGTTCTTATCACACAATCAGCTGAAGAGGGTCTTGCACCTATTTACATCGTGGGTTATAGGAGATCAGTGGATTAAGATAATATCCTTTTTAAACCTAGTTTTACAGAGTACGTACGCTGGGATTTTAAATCTCAGGTGTGACTTTGTATTCTGTTTAAAAACAGGAACATACATGATCCTGTTCCATTTTCTGCAAGGACTGTGTATGAATCTGACAGATTTGAAAACAAAACACACAAGATTCAAAAAGAAAGCATGAGAGAGAAGGGAAAAGAAAGATGGCAGCACAGTTTAGCTTTTCATCATCAGCCAGACAGCTGGCTTCAGCAAACTAACCACAAAGAGCCTGGATTAGTCCAAACACCTCTTAAAGGCTCTGACACACTGCGCTCTTAATGCCTGTCAAATCAGCCCCGTCCAAGTGCCAGTCCAAGCGCAAGTCTGCAGCAGTGACACTGTTTTTGTTCATGTTTGAAAGTGATACGGGTTGTGATGTAGAAGAACCCCGGTCTTGAGGGTGTACAGTATTTAAACATACATGATGGAAGGAAAACACAGTGACGCAGAAGATCAGCATTAGCGTCTTTATTTCTCTCTTTTTTCAGTTGATGTTGTTGCATAGGAAATGCACATCTTGCTTCCAGTAAATCAGTGGATGAATGTGGTCATCACAGAAATGGGCTGAGAGAGAGAGAGAGAGAGAGAGAGAGAGAGAGAGAGATGGTACTACATAAACAACAAAAAATAGGTACTCAGATTAGCTAGAGATTAGCTAGATTAGATAGACTCCATATGTATCAGGTGACTTAGAGTTAAAAAGCACATGTAGGATCAGCTCACTCTAATCTGTACGGATTCGACAGGCTACATCAAGATACGACTGACCAAAAACTGATTCTACATTAAGCGATACATATGACTCCAGGACAAAAGAAAAGAGAGAGAGAGAGAGCAGTTAGTCACAGAGGTTTAACACAATACCACAATGGAGTCAAATCAGTGATCGAACCCATGACATAACAAACACCGGGTCCTTGAAATGACAGTTTTTCTTCAGCAAGTGTAATAGAGGCACAAGGTTTCATTTGATTTCTTCTTTTGTAATCATGAACTTAATTTTCGTTACTTAGCAAAAGGCAAATGACAAGTTTAGGGAGGGTGAAGAGAAAGATGAAGGATGTGTGGAGATGGTTGAAGGACAGCAGTGTAGCATCACTTGTCATTTTGTCACTCAGCCTCAATCAGAGATGAGCAAGATAGTCTTCATAAGCTCAGACTCTGAGATCCAAATTTACAAGCTAATGATCAATCGCGGACTCCAAAAGCAATTTTCCAAATGTCCAAATGTCTCATATCACTACTTACATTCAGGATTCAGACAGGATTCCAAGCAACAAACACTTTTCCACCAACCCAGTGCTGATCCTGGAAACCACAGATCTTGTTTAATATCTGGTCTATGCTTCCACCAGCTTCAGAGTTGAACCATTTTATAATCATTTTAGGAAATGTACTAGCTTACGAATAGTGTAAAAATGATAAAGATTGATACTGGACTTACATAGCGCCATTTCCATGAGTTCAATAGTGCTGGAATCATCCTTTCTTACAGCTGAATTATGAAGGACATAGCTGAACATGGCTGAGTCGAAGCCATAGAAAGGCGCTGCTGGCAGCCGCTATACTGCTCGTGCTCAGATATTCACACCTATGGGCAATTTATAGTAGCCAGTTAACCTAACTGCATGCCTTTGGACTGTGGGGGAAACTGGAGCACCCAGGGGAAACCCACACAGACATGGGGAGAACGTGCAAACCCCATACAGGAAGGCCCCTGCCGGCCATTGGGCTTGAACCCAAAACCTTCTTACTGTGAGGCGACAGTGCTAACCACTATACTACCATGCCGCCTTGATTGAGATTGAGGAGATTTTCCTCTGGGTTTGAGTCAAATTATTCTACACATCACGGAAATCATCATAGACAACAGGTGATGAAAGAGGTGACAGACAGAGTACAACTTTGCCACCTTTGACTGAAATGAAGTTCTACAGCGATACTTAAAACTCTCCATATAATCCATGTCTTATCTCAATTATGGTCATGAAAACAACCTGCTCAGTTTGGTGTCACTGCGACTCTGGGATCCTCCACCCTGGTTCCAGACCTGCAGCATTTGGGCACATAGACACTGGCACCTTGTTGGTGAAAAAGTGCTACTAGACATCTTGTCCATAAATCCTGTTGTTATTATTATTATACCCAGTTACTGCACAATTTGGACAACAAAGTAACCACATGAACTAGGGGATCTATGAAAGTGTTCCTGCCATTCAAAAAAGCTTTCTGCACAGTTGCCCTGGTAGACTGGTCTCTTGCCTTTGCCTTCAACTGCTCCATCTGCTTTCACATCAATGAACAGTCCTGAGAGCCACCAGAGCTCATTTCCCCTAGTACTGCACAAACCACACAGTCTTCAGTGAGGTTCTTTTGCCTCTAGTAGTATTGAATACCTCATACAAGACAGCAGCATCGATCCTCAGTCCACTGAGGCTAGCGCTCAACATCTTCAACAACATGGGGGGGGAGATCACTTATGTGATATTGTTCTCTCCACAGCTTCAGGACATGATGCTTCATCAAATGAAGACCTCTCTGGATCTTCCCCATGCCCTGCTGACGCTGGTATGGTGTGTGTGGTACTGTACGAGAGGACTATATGAGTCCTCTATATGAGACTATACTGTATGAGAGGGGCATGATGAAAAGTGAAATCAAACTAAACACACAATGAACATAAAGTGTGTAAATGTAATTGATACTATGCTAGACTGAGCATATTTCAACAAAACACAATAAATATGTTCGATGGGAGAGACAGCTTTCTGAAGAAAATAATAATGTTTTTTTTCTTCTAGTCATTCATTAAGAGCTTCACTAGGTGAGTACAGAGGATCATGCAGGTTATAGTGCGTGGATATTGAATATCAGTTATAGTCAAAGGGCTCTGAAACACAGCAAAGGCTATTGGTGTTAAGAGACAAAAAAAAAAATTCAAAGTTATAAACTATTTATCAATAAGAGCAATATAATACAGATTTTCACAGGCACTACAATATTAAATGTATTAGTTAAAATGCTGGTTTGCTTTTATTTCTTGTTTTTGTTTTCTTTACAATTCACTAGAAGTTGAAATAAATAAAAAAATATATGGCACACAGGTAAAAGTTAAATGAAGGTAAATACCAAACTTTGTTTGGAATAGCGTTCATTTCAGGAGTGCATAGTTCTCATGCAGATAAGACTGCTCGGTGGATCAGCAGGATTGCTTGCAATGGTCTTGTTTCGAGTTATCTTTGAAACGTCTTATCAACTGAGGTAGCACCAACAATTTTAGTAGGGAGAAGGACAAAGCGCCTGGATTAGTTGAGAATGTGGATAAGCTACCTGTCTCAGCCTCATTTACAGGGCTGCGTCTATTTTCTTGCCTTCTAGGCCCATATAAAAAATGTTAGAGGTTTTTCCTTAACCTTCGAAGGGCCTTCAAAATTATGACTTTTTAAAAAAAATACCAAACCAGATCATATCATAAATGAAAATGAGCATGTGGACATGATATGAGAGATTTGTTAATCAGTGCTGATTGTCCAGCAGTAGAAATGGTCTGCCCACACACACACACACACACACACACACACTTTCCCATGCCTGAAAATGTCCTCCAAAAAACAAAATAAGGTTGGGATTGCAGACACTATCAGTCATACTTTCAAGTTTGATGGTAGATTTTAATTTGTTTTGTGACTGAATGTTACCCTGATATTAATAAAATGTAATACTCACTCTGCCATATTTCCTTAAAACCACCCACGGCATTATTTTCATGAATATTTCAAATAATCACATGGAAACATTTAGTCAATCTCAACACAATTGATGATGATGATGATGAAGGCTCATTACGTGACGACATTTAACCCTTTCATGGGTAAATAGGTTTCATGGGTAAAAGTGAACAGCTGAAGTGGGAGGTAATCATTTTGGTATGAACAATGCTGGCAAGCTCTCTCTCAGTGTGCAGTAGCAGCACAGTGACGCTTAACAGTTCCTCCCCTTCACAAATTCATCTGCTATAACTGACACACAACAGTTGACTGTGGCTATGATTGAAAAGTGACAGCATTTGCAGTGGAATACTGAACCCAAAAGCAGAGCCTTATGAAGAAGAGATATGTAACCTCACCATCCACACATCTGTTTTATATCTAATATAGTCTGTGGATTTGAAATGTGGCATTGATGGAAATTATGTACGTGCGGTGAGGTGGTGATGGGGGGTTGTAAAAACCCAGCAAACATATGAACACCATTCTGGACACTGAGGATTCAGAATCGAAGCTGTTTAGATGACATTGCAATTTTAGTGGCCTTGATTTTAAAATGCATGTAGTCACTTGGGGATGTGCACAAAAGCACCGCGTAATTTGTTAGAACTTTTAGCTAGACGTCATGACCTAGCTGTTGTTCAAGCTTCACGTTTCTTTATGAAAGATTACTCATTCATTGGACGAAAGAAAATGAAGCTGTAATAACCTTTGCTGAACAAATGGAAATCTGCTAGTTTATACTTTCTGTTAAATGAGTAAAAACAGTGCACACTCACTACAACTGAAAAGTTTGTGTGAGCAGGGCGGCGAGTAAAAGGTCAATTTTGCTTGAGAAATATATTACCATAAAATGTCTCATTCCCAACTTTGCGTGTGAGAGAGAGAATGTGTGTGAGAGAGAGAGAGAGAGAGAGAGAGAGAGAGAGAGTGTGTGTGTGAGAGAGAGAGAGAGAGAGAGAGAGAGAGAGAGAGCAAGAGAGAGAGAGAGGGTGCAGCTGAGTCGGTAAGAAGACCTGCAGCAGTGTGTGGTGACATGGAGAGAATGTTTCTCAGCATGCTGTGACTCCATGCTCGATTAGCAGAGGTGGGAGAGAGAGAGAGAGAGAGAGATGGAGAGATGTTGAAGAGAAAAAGAATCATGTTGCATATCAAGCTGTTTATTTTCCTGCATGGAATGGTGAACACAAAAAGATGCCTAGATGCATTTATAATAGGGGCATCCTTTGGCTGTCTATGTCATTGTCTTCTGCCTAAAACTAATTTTTAAAATGCATAAAAACGCTCTTATTTCTTACCAGTATCCTCAGAATTGCCTAAATTTAGCTTCATCAATACTGATGCAACAAAGAATCTTCAAAACATACAGCAAGCGTACTTGTAACATCCATTTACAATGGGGCTTTCACCTCAATACCTTATACTTTTCAAGTATAGGAAAAACTCTATACCATCAAAAGAAGGAAAGAAACCAAAAATCTTTAAATACATACAAAAAAGGAAAGCGAAAGAAAACAAGATTAAATCAGGAAACAGGAAAGTTTTCAACTTAAATCCAGTTCCCCAGAGAACAAACAAACAAACAAACAAACAAAACAAACAAAAAAGAACAGTTCTATTGATGTGGCCTTATTACAAACAATGCAAAAATTCACAACACTAGTTTTTCCTCATTTAATCAATGTTACAAAAGTCCTGCATTATAAAATAGGGCAGCTTTAAAATCAGTGTAATTAATAAAACTATACAATATACAAACAACAGATCTCCCATACTCAGCGGCATCCTAGTCCTAGCTCTCGTCTCGATTTCAATTACATTTGTTCTTCTGCTCCCCAAAACTCTATGTTTGTAACCCCCCTCCAAAAACACAAGACAAAACAAACAAACAAACAAACAAACAAACAAACAAACAAACAAACAAACAAACAAAAAACCTAACTAAAATTACACACACAACACAAGAACAAAACAGACTGCCCAAGCTATTGCTTTTATATTCTTTTTCTCTTTTTTTGTCTTTCTTTAAAAAGGGTGCAATTTTGCCATTATTTTACACACACAGCCAGATATCCTGCTGATTAGATGCTAGGCTGCTTGAAACTAAACTAAGGTTCTGTGACCAAAAAAAAAAAAAAATGTTCGTGCAATCAATTTTTTATTTTTCCCTTTGCTTGTTTAAGCCCTGGAAGCTGTTTTATTTATCTATTTATTTATTTATTAAAATCCTCATAACTGTCATTCTTTCATATTTAGTGCAGATAATTAAGGAAATAATGCCCAACTCATTACTAAAGGGTAGGCAAGAACAATAAAAAAAAAAGAAAGCACACACAATCCACAAACAAGTGTAACAACTAAAACACCGTATCAGACACTTAGACATTTTTCCTCAATATTTCTTTCCTTAAATGATACTGTGTATATGGAATAGACAAAAAAAAAATATTATGGAAGATCAACATGTACATAAAATGGGCGTTTTATAATTTCTTAAATGCTTAAATGCATGGATGTTAAACATTGCTGTATTGGAGAGGAAGTTTCCTGGTTTTAAGGCTTAACTGTGACCAAAAGGAAAAGAAGCCTAATACATGAATGGTAATTTAGGTCAAGCACAAAGAAAGTAGAATACCCAAACACGACTGGTGTGGACTTTTAATGAAAACAAATCTGCCAACCAGCCAGTTAAGTGCAACACTAACTTTGGTTTAAAAAAAAAAAGGGGAAGAGAAAAAAAAGGACGTCTAAATGAGTGCAAGCAAGTATTGCATATTAATTCATTCATTCATTAGTGTTTTTTTTCCTTATTTTACTGTTCTGGGAACAAAAACAGGAAAAGTAAAAAAAAAAAAGAAAGAAAAAGGTTGTTTCCATTTAGAAATAATCACAGAAACATCCATAAATATCAATACACCGCCTAAAAAGGGCCTGGGTGTCAGAACTATAACTGTAACATGAATAAATGTTTATTTTCCTATTGACTATACAACTAACGAGGGCCTACTGTACGCATGATTAACACTGTAGTACAAGACTGTGAGTCTTGTAAGGCCTGGGCTCACACACTGCTCCTCTTACTGAATTATTAGCACATGTTCCTATTATCTGCTTCACTCTCTGATTCCCTGCGTACTTGCAGGAAGGTGGAAAAGATCTGGGAAGTAAAATAGCACTGCGACTTGTGAATCGACTCAGGACTAGACCAGCACTCAAGGCACATCAATGAGGAACAATAGTTTTTTGAGCGATTTGAAAAGAGAACATTAATTGCTCTTGCAGGAAAAAAAAAGAATGATTGTTTTAAAAGCCACAAAGGAGGGAAGGACAATATCGAGAAAGGATGAGAAGCTAAGGAGAATCACAAAGACGTGTTAGCTGGTTGATTGTGAGGACAGCAGTAAAATACCCTATATTTAAGGGGCCAAACAAAATACTTGATTTGGCAAGTGCCTGGAGTTGGGATTACAATATTTTGTCTTTATTCACACTACTTTAACTCTACATAATCTATGTAAAAATTTGTCACTATCACTAGAACATGCAGATTTTTTTGAGGTTTTTTTTCTTACTTTTCTGAGATTTGATCAAAAGTGGATGAGTCAGGTGTAAGTTTATTTATTATATACTGTATGTACTGTAGGAAACAAAAATCAAAAGTGAAATAAAGAATAATGGTTAAACTGCATGCGAAGCAAATGAATTAAGAAAGGCTTCGCTCTGCGGTTGCATTCATATTTTGTCTGATCTTCACATTTGTTTTTTTTCTTTCCTTTTTGTTATTTTGTATAACACTTTCATAAAGGTTACAGGAGTCTTTTTTCTTGTGTCACCCCGGCATCTACTACCAGTCTGTGGTCACAGAACAGGCACAAGCGCTTTCAGCTAAAGAAGGATAAGAACCATACTGAATGTAGAAAGGGTTTAAGTAAGAGTGCTGGGATTTGTCCATATAGAACATCAAAAAAAAAAAATTATATATATATATATATATATATATATATATATATATATATATATATATATATATATATATATATATATATATATATAAATTGACCACATATTAGTGTTCCTATTCTGAGAGCTCTCATAACCAACCATTTCTGAAGCTGCTGATATGATCAAATCTTTCGAATGTTACACACAATGGAGTTTGCCTGATGAGAAATTAAGAACAGCTCCTGCTCCTATATTATGTGCTTCATTAAAATAAGTTAATTAGCTTTTTGGAAACATACTTGCACAGCAGTCTAATGTCAATGCATTTATGAAGTTGTCAAAATGTTTAAAATTGATTGTTTAAATTTTCTTAAAGGGATATTTGTTCTACAATATGAACAAATTTACAAAGATGAACAAACATTAAAAAAAATAATAATAAGCACGTACAGCTCCCTCTATTTCTCACTAGGCTATTTGATCTATTTTTTTACCCCGATATTTTAGAGTCCCAGAGGTGTGAATGGACTAGGAAGAAAAATATATATAGATATATATACTTTTCAACAATCGCTGCAATGATCTATCTTACAAAAGATATTTAACAATCTGACAGCTTTCCAACAAAATTGCACTTCCCTCCATTCAAAATTCCGTTTGCCTCCAATTATGGTCGTCTTACGTGTTGTTAATGAATGGAAGCTCAGCCTTTCTATCCGCCCGTTCTCTCTAATAGCAGACCTTTACATGGGGTGTATTAGAAACAACTGAAATGACTCAAACACAAAAGGAAAAATATGAACGCATCTCCGAGATGGGAGACAATTTCTTAAAAAATCTCCCATATTAATTCTTCATTTTATAGCCTTCTGAGCTCATATCAAACGTCACCATCTTCTCACTTCCTGCCCCGAGACACAAACCAGGGGAATATCTTCTCATAGTTGCCATTTCCCGGCACATGAAGTCCGTTGGGCCGTGGGCATGGCGCTGAAGGTCTCGGCGGTGAAGATATGGATGAACAGTTCTGGTCAGAACAGACTATTGAGTCAAGAGAGAGGTTTTAGCTGGTGGAATATCTGATCCAAGTAAAACCTCTGTAAGAAGTCCACAAGCAGAACTAGGGTTCTACCCGAAAACCGCCAGATCCTGCCAAACACGGGGGGAGAGGAGCACGGGGAGCGCCAGTCTGGGATGATCAAATCACGTAGCCAATACGTGAAACTGCAACAAATTCAGGAATTAGTGATAAAGATATTCGGCTCTCAACGAGACTGGGTACAGTCATGGACTGAAGGAAGCTCTTTGATTGTGTCACATTATATTTTCCTTATCTGGTCAAACAAACAAAATCATGCAAGTTTCCAAGTAAATCAGATCTCTCCATTTTCAAGCCTAATCTCCTGAAGAGAGAAGAGCTGGACAGTTACATTATATCAATATAGGAACAGAAACCATACATCTGAAGGAATATATATGGGATATACAGATACTGAGTACGTTTGTTGTAAGCGTGTTGAGTTGATTTGTTTGGATTTGTTCTGGGTTTTGCTGTAGCCATGCTGCGGGTCTGTGGGCGTTGAGGGCGGCGGGCAGATCCTGGCGCATCACTCCGGTGGGCACATTTGAAGGTCACATTCAGGGGAGGCAGGGAGAAGCATTTGAGCTCGGGAGAGGCCGGTCTGAATCTGGAGTCCTTAGCCCAGGTACCACTGCACATAAGGGAGAAAAGCAACAGTCAGAACCAATACAAATAAAATTTCCCTGGAGAAAAAGACATAGCAGGTGAAAGAGCAATTCACTTTCAGTAGTGGTATGTACAGATTCAACCACACAACAATCAAGAACGTTCTACCTTGCACTCACTCACACTGGCATCGTCTTGTGTCACTCAAGTCACTCTACACTGGTCACTAGCAGGCGTTCCTAACTTTCCTGTTTTGTTTACTTCTAGTGACCATTAATAATTTTTAAACTTTTTAAGCTGTACCCTAATAGGATTATCCATCCATTATCTCTAGCCGCTTTATCCTGTTCTACAGGGTCGCAGGCAAGCTGGAGCCTATCCCAGCTGACTACGGGCGAAAGGCGGGGTACACCCTGGACAAGTCGCCAGGTCATCACAGGGCTGACACATAGACACAGACAACCATTCACACTCACATTCACACCTACGCTCAATTTAGAGTCACCAGTTAACCTAACCTGCATGTCTTTGGACTGTGGGGGAAACCGGAGCACCCGGAGGAAACCCACGCGGACACGGGGAGAACATGCAAACTCCGCACAGAAAGGCCCTCGCCGGCCACGGGGATCGAACCCGGACCTTCTTGCTGTGAGGCGACAGCGCTAACCACTACACCACCGTGCCGCCCCTCTAATAGGATTACAAGTTCTGAAAACCTACACAGATCATAATAGTCTACTTATGTAATGTGTTAAAATAGTGTAAGGGCTTAAACTGGAGTCTGGATGTTTACTACACACGACTGTCTCAGCTCACCTGTCTGTGCTCACTCGTTTATTCTCCTGCTCTCTGTATCCAGCTGTTCGTCTTCTCTTTTCCTCTCCCTTCCTCTTTCTTCATTTCATTTTTCTTTCCTCTCATCTCATTAGCTTTTACCTTTCCTCATTTCCTCTCGTCTTGTCATTTACTCCTCTCCTTTTGTTCTCTCTCCTTTCCTTTCATTTTCTCTGGTCCTCATTTCCCCTTCACTCCTCTCCTCTCTTTTGCGTTCTTGTTCTCTGATCTCCTTTTCTCTTCTTGCATCTTCTCCCCTCTTCTCCTTTCCTCCTCTTTAACCCTCTCTATTCCTCTCCTCTTCCTTCCTGTACTTTTACCTCTGATTCTGTCTCCTTTTTTTCCTCATCTCTTCATTTCCTTTTTTCTTCTTTCTTTTCCTCCTCTCTTTTATTTTCCTTTTCTCGTCTCCTTTCTTTTATTTTTCTCATTCTCTTCATTTCCTCTTCTCTCCTCTGTTCCTTTCCTTTCCTCTCTTTTTCTCTCCTCTGTTTGGCATTTCCTTCTGCCCTGAGCTCCTTCAGCCTGAATCCTCTGCAGAAGCAGGAAGTAACCTGTTTCATGAGCACTAGTGGAGTTTAGTGTCCAGCTCTCTGCTCTCTCTAATCCTTCAGTGAAATAGGCTTATTGATCGCCCTGCTCTATTGTTCATGTTTCCAGAGAGTGAGCAAAGTGCCCCCCTCCTTCTCCCTCATGGTCCTTCGCTCCAATCTCCCATCCCCTCCCCTCATCCTCCAAGTTCAAGTTCATTCTGGTGTTACATCATGTCTGGTTGCCAAGGACGACCAGACACCCATATACGTGACTATCATTAACAACTCTGTAGATCTTCGTATACTTCTTACTCGTTCTCTCGTTCTCTTAAATCACACTTTCCCCACACTTTTACTCCCTTTTATCACTGTTCTGTTCCATTCTGATCCACCTTCGCAAAACAAGTGCACACACAATACCGATTCAGAAACCTCTCTCTTTCTCTCTCATTCTCCCTCCCATCCCTTCTACACACCATCATGCTATATCCACCAATCAGGACACAGGATTAATTAGGCATTTAAACTTTATGCCCAATGAGAGTAAAGATAAGAGCTCATTTTGGACAGCATTACATCACTGAAGCAAACTATACACATGTGCCTGAGCTTTCCCAAACCATTCTGGGCTTTTAAATCCGTACTTGTTATTTAATGTACAATATTGTCAATGATTTATCATTTTCATAGCTTTATAGCTATTTTTTAATGCTTATAGAATAATCAATGTGATTTATCACAAATACTTTTATAACAATGTCTCATCTCATCTCATTATCTCTAGCCGCTTTATCCTTCTACAGGGTCGCAGGCAAGCTGGAGCCTATCCCAGCTGACTACGGGCGAAAGGCGGGGTACACCCTGGACAAGTCGCCAGGTCATCACAGGGCTGACACATAGACACAGACAACCATTCACACTCACATTCACACCTACGCTCAATTTAGAGTCACCAGTTAACCTAACCTGCATGTCTTTGGACTGTGGGGGAAACCGGAGCACCCGGAGGAAACCCACGCGGACACGGGGAGAACATGCAAACTCCACACAGAAAGGCCCTCGCCGGCCCCGGGGCTCGAACCCAGGACCTTCTTGCTGTGAGGCGACAGCGCTAACCACTACACCACCGTGCCGCCCTTTATAACAATGTGATACGCTTTTTTGAATTGTATATGTTGCCTTGTGAGGCGGCACGGTGGTGTAGTGGTTAGCGCTGTCGCCTCACAGCAAGAAGGTCCTGGGTTCGAGCCCCGGGGCCGGCGAGGGCCTTTCTGTGCGGAGTTTGCATGTTCTCCCCGTGTCCGCGTGGGTTTCCTCCGGGTGCTCCGGTTTCCCCCACAGTCCAAAGACATGCAGGTTAGGTTAACTGGTGACTCTAAATTGACCGTAGGTGTGAATGTGAGTGTGAATGGTTGTCTGTGTCTATGTGTCAGCCCTGTGATGACCTGGCGACTTGTCCAGGGTGTACCCCGCCTTTCGCCCGTAGTCAGCTGGGATAGGCTCCAGCTTGCCTGCGACCCTGTAGAAGGATAAAGCGGCTAGAGATAATGTGATGTGTGATGTGTGATGTTGCCTTGTTAGTGTTTAATATTAAATACATATTACATATTTAAACTGGGGGGCGGCACGGTGGTGTAGTGGTTAGCGCTGTCGCCTCACAGCAAGAAGGTCCGGGTTCGAGCCCCGTGGCTGGCGAGGGCCTTTCTGTGCGGAGTTTGCATGTTCTCCCCGTGTCCGCGTGGGTTTCCTCCGGGTGCTCCGGTTTCCCCCACAGTCCAAAGACATGCAGGTTAGGTTAACTGGTGACTCTAAATTGACCGTAGGTGTGAATGTGAGTGTGAATGGTTGTCTGTGTCTATGTGTCAGCCCTGTGATGACCTGGCGACTTGTCCAGGGTGTACCCCGCCTTTCGCCTGTAGTCAGCTAGGATAGGCTCCAGCTTGCCTGCGACCCTGTAGAACAGGATAAGTGGTTACAGATAATGGATAGATGGATAAATGTAAAAAATCTCTTTCACTGCTAAAATGTCAAGCTACACTTGTATCTGTAATATTTTTCTTAACATAGGATATCCTTTAGGATAGGCTCCAGCTTGCCTGCGACCCTGTAGAACAGGATAAAGCAGCTAGAGATGATGAGATGAGATGAGATATTTAAACTGATACTTATTCGACTTTGACTAGGTGTCTTGTGAATGTTCAGAACAGGTTCATGACCGTTAACAAATCTTAAATAACTTGAAATATATGAGTTAATCTTCTCTTCTGCCTCGTTATTTCAATACGTACTTTCTAAAATATTTTGAAAGCCAACATTTAATAAAATGACAATCAAATGCTGCTGTAATGTATGGTTCCAGCAGGCTGTAAATACCCTCCATCACGTAAACACACACATTTGCACCACATAGACTCATAACTTGTTTAAATCCAATGGCTGGCCATGAGTGCAGTGAAGAAACTGGAAGGTTAGTTTTTAATCAATAGAACTTGCTGACATGGGACTTTTGCTCTCAGGCTCACTGCAGCTTCCTTGCGTCTTTGTCTACGTCTGCTTTCAAACTTTTCTTCCATTCCATCCCTCCTTTCCTCCCTCCCTCCCTCCCTCCTTCTTATTCTTGTCCTGAGAAGACTTCTGGAGATGAGCGTTTGCAGGCAGAGAGAAAAGGGAGAAAGAGGGGAGGGGGACTGAATAAGGATATAAGGTCGTCTCCCATATTTCCCCTGTAAGTGTGCAGACAGTGGAGTCGTGTTACAGTGTGGTGTGCTGTGCTGACAGGTAGAATTTAGTCAGCAGATGTGCAGGGGAGAGAGAGAGAGAGAGAGAGAGAGAGAGAAGCGTTGCAAATGGTGTGAATGCTGTCCCATTATGATGAGATTTGTCTGTCTTTTTGTAAGACTAACACTTGCAACATGATCAAAGTCAAAGCACAGAAGAACATAAAAACTGCCAAGTGCCAACGTTTAACTTTTAAAACACATTCCCACAAAGATCACTGTGGTGGAGCGAGCTACAGCTTAGTTGTACAACTTAATTGGTTTTACATCCATACAAGTGCACGCTCTGTGCCTCTTTCTCTCTCTCTGTGGTAGCAGCTCAGGCATATTGCCGTGATTAGGAGAGAGTATGTGGGAGCAGAAGCGAGAGTGAATCTCATGGCCACATGTGCAGTGCAGTGTGTGGTGTGGTGTGTATCACAGCCACAGGAATGCCGTGCTGGTACGCAAACCCCCCCAGCGCCCCCCCTCACTTCAACCAGCCCCCACCCCCTTCTCTTTCCAACATCCCACACTCACTTGATGGCTTCCATGTGTGTTGCAGTAGCCTTTTTTACTCAGATATTCCGTGATACTGGTGTAAAGAAGAGACTTCAATATTTCGGCTTTAGTAATTTACAGTGAACCAAACAAAGCCGACATGAAGCCGTGCCAGTGTGTGTTTTTACACTGCAAGCTGTCGGTCCACAATCAGAGGCCACATCATGGAGCATCGGCATCTATTGTGACATATCTACTGTATGCGATGGAAATATGAATACCCCGGGCATACCGATGTTGCTTTCAAAACAACAATGGGTGAACTAGAAGTGTGTTTGTTAGCCATGTACATTTATACCACTCTTCAAACACAAGCAAAGTTGCTGAGCATCATATGCAATGTGTAATCACTTCTGTGAAATAATTCAGATTTGATAGCGGTAACAGCTTCAATATATAGAACATGTTTGTATCCTTTAGCTGAGAGAGAGAGAAAATCAGGGTGAAAGGTAAGGAGGAAGAGAAAAGATGGAGAGACTCGTGCAAGCAACATGTTTGTGTGATTAGAAATATGTTGAGGAGAAAGTGAAGTGAAGTAGGAAGTGATTTGAGGCAGAAAGACGCACGGACCTTAGAAGCCATAAACAGAGACGTTTGAATACATGCTGGTCTCGGAAAGAAGAATGTCACGGTCAAAAGTGTCACACCCCTGTTCTACCGTGCCATCACACCCCTGTTCTACCGTGCCGGCTGATCCTGAGGCGGAACAACACAGACCCCCGTTCCGCATTTTTTATACAGAAAACGTTTTATACAGAACACGAGCTGGAATAAAGGCATTCGATTCTCACCTTGAACAGGCTGTGTAAATGGGGCTAGAAATGCATTATGCTGCTGACCTGAGACCAGTTTCAAGAGGTTTATGTCTCTTAAATCTGATTCCTTTCTGTACTCTGATACACCTGATTCAAGTGGTCAGGAAATGATGACACTATCAGGTGTTTTGGGGAAAACATGAAAACATTCACTGATAGGGCCTAGGATGGGATTTTTTTTCACCTGACTTCTATCTAACGCAAGTGTAGCATATGAACACATAATTGAAAAGAATGGAAAACCTGTAGACTGGCAACTCACTTATAATGAAAGCCTAAGGGGAGTTGTTAAATTCTGTTAAATGTATAATGTACACTACTACAGTGGTGCTTGAAAGTTTGTGAGCCCTTTAGAATTTTCTATATTTCTGCATAAATATGACCTAAAACATCATCAGATTTTCACATAAATCCTAAAAGTAGATAAAGAGAACCCAGTTAAACAAATGAGACAAAAATATGATACTTGGTAATTTATTTATTGAGGAAAATTATCCAATATTACATATCTGTGAGTGGCAAAAGTATGTGAACCTCTAGGATTAGCAGTTAATTTGAAGGTGAAATTAGAGTCAGGTGTTTTCAATCAATGGGATGGCAATCAGGTGTGAGTGGGCACCCCGTTTTATTTAAAGAACAGGGATCTATCAAAGTCTGATCTTCACAACACATGTTTGTGGAAGTGTATCATGGCACGAACAAAGGAGATTGCTGAGGACCTCAGAAAAAGCGTTGTTCATGCTCATCAGGCTGGAAAAGGATACAAAACCATCTCTAAAGAGTTTGGACTCCACCAATCCACAGTCAGACAGATTGTGTACAAATGGAGGAAATTCAAGACCATTGTTACCCTCCCCAGGAGTGGTCGACCAACAAAGATCACTCCAAGAGCAAGGTGTGTAATAGTCGCCAAGGTCCCAAAAGACCCCAGGGTAACTTCTAAGCAACTGAAGGCCTCTCTTACAATGGCTAATGTTAATGTTCATGAGTCCACCATCAGCGGAACACTGAACAACAATGGTGTGCATGGCAGGGTTGCAAGGAGAAAGTCATTGCTCTCCAAAAAGAACATTGCTGCTCGTCTGCAGTTTGCTAAAGATCACGTGGACAAGACAGAAGGCGCTTGGAAAAATGTTTTGTGGACGGATGAGACCAAAATAGAATTTTTTGGTTTAAATGAAAAGCGTTATGTTTGGAGAAAGGAAAACACTGCATTCCAGCATAAGAGCCTTATCCCATCTGTGAAACATGGTGGTGGTAGTATCATGGTTTGGGCCTGTTTTGCCGCATCTGGGCCAGGACGGCTCACCATCATTGATGGAACAATGAATTCTGAATTATACCAGCGAATTCTAAAGGAAAATGTCAGGACATCTGTCCATGAACTGAATCTCAAGAGAAGGTGGGTCATGCAGCAAGACAACGACCTTAAGCGCACAAGTCGTTCTACCAAAGAATGGTTAACAAAGAATAAAGTTAATGTTTTGGAATGGCCAAGTCAACATCCTGACCTTAATCCAATTGAAATGTTGTGGAAGGACCTGAAGCGAGCAGTTCATGTGAGGAAACCCACCAACATCCCAGAGTTGAAGCTGTTCTGTACGGAGGAACGGGCTAAAATTCCTCCAAGCCGGTGTGCAGGACTGATCAACAGTTACCGGAAACGTTTAGCTGCAGTTCTTGCTGCACAAGGGGGTCACACCAGATACTGAAAGCAAAGGTTCATATACTTTTGCCACTCACAGATATGTAATATTGGACCATTTTCCTCAATAAATAAATGACCAAGTATAATATTTTTGTCTCATTTGTTTAATTGGGTTCTCTTTATCTACTGTACTTTTAGGACTTGTGTGAAAATCTGATGATGTTTTAGGTCATATTTATGCAGAAATATAGAAAATTCTAAAGGATTCACAAACTTTCAAGCAACACTGTACACCTTTAAAGTGCTGATGACACGTTTTTGACATCTTTGGTGATGTTTTATAACATAAAAAGTAATTCCCGATGATCCATATATTAATTCACGAAGGCGCCTATTTTACAAGTTATGATGATAAATGCGGCTATTTGAGCAAATTTGACGGGGCTGCAGCACCCAGGAGACGAAGGAGGAGGAGGAGCTATATGACGTCAGCGAAAGAACCTTCCTCCTCACTTACCAGTTTGTTGTTGATGCGACAGGTGTTCAGTTTATCATTATTAGTATTTTTATTAGAAATTATTATACATTATTATATATATAGTTATTATGCCTTCGCGTTGTGTTGCCGGCTTTTGCTCCAAAACCCACAAGGATGGGGTAAGTTTATTCAAGTTTCCCAGAGATCCCGAGCTGCATGCGAAGTGGGTGAAGCAAGTCAGGCGCACTCGTGACAAGTGGAAGCCCTCACCAACATCCGTCCTGTGGTCTGAACACTTCGATTTGGATTGTTTTGACACCTTTCCCAGCTTAAAAGAATCTCTTGGGTGTTCAGTTCAGCACAAACGTGTGTTACTACCATCAGCAGTGCCTACACAGTGTTGCCAGATTGGGAGGTTTCCTGCCCAGTTGGGCGGTTTCAAGTGCATTTTGGTGGGTTTTGAACATATTTTGGGCTGGAAAACGTCAGCAGTATCTGGCAACAGATCTGGAAACAGATACTGCTGACGTTTTCCAGCCCAAAATATGTTCAAAACCCACCAAAATGCACTTGAAACCGCCCAACTGGGCGGGAAACCTCCCAATCTGGCAACACTGCCAGTATTCCGGAGGGGGTCTACTAGTAGCTATGCCGGATCCAAAGAAGACAGTCCTCCTGTCAGAACATGTGTTGTGAAATGACATAAGATAAAGGTACGTAGAGCTATAGATTCTACATGATAATCATAAATGTAATCATAAAGTCGGCGTGATATCAGTCATGTATTTGCTTGTGAAAGCTTGCGGCTTTCATGTAACTGCCGCCTAGCAACGAGAGGCAAAGGGTAAAGAGGGTAGGCTATCATAGATTCTATTCAGAAGAGATCAACACAATTCTAGACTCCCAGAAGAGGAAGAGCTAGCACTAGAGAGTTCACTGGCGTTTTCATGCGCCATTTCCATTGAGTAGAACCAGAGTAGAACAGCCAGTGAATCGCAGCGTGTTCTTCCGCTGACGTCACAACATGGCCGCGAGCCACGGACCCAGTTTTCTTGCGCTGTGCAATTAAAAGTTGGATATTTGCGTAACAACAGCTTCTTTTCACGTAATTATAATAGAAATCTAACATGTTTGTCATGTTGTATAGTTTATTTAAGAAATTGCATAGAGTCATGTTCGTGTCATCAGCCCTTTAAACTAAGAATGTCTTGCCAAAGCTCTTCTTTCAGGGCCGTATTCAGAGTTGACGAGTATGAAAAGGTATGGCAATATTTATGCAGGGAAAGTAGTGCATATTCAATACTTGTGTATTTGTGCACATACTTATTTGTCTGTGTGTGCCATTCAGAGAATGCAGATTTTTCTTAAGTATCAGAGACAGGGTTTTTCAATATCGTCTAGACTACTGCCTTTAAACATAAGCACTTGCCTTGAAAAAAAATCATGGATTGAAAATGCAGAATGTAGAAGGATAGTGTTTCTTTTTGCTTTGCGGTTGAATGTAATATGATGTAACATAAAAGCAAGAGACAATTTATAAATGAAATGAATAGCCTTAGCTGTAACTATGACATCAATCACTGTGAATTAGGTTTGATTTAACAATATGGCTTCCACCCTCGTAAATCCTCACCTTGGAACAATCCTTTAAGCTTAAGTGATACATGACTTTAGTTCTGGACCTGGATGGTTTACATGATTCAACACATGAGATAATTATGAAGCTCAACATTTTATTATGAGCCGTACTACTAATCTTTACACTTCTGCATCGCTGTAACTCACACCATGAAGTGCGCTGTTGTGTGGGACGACTGAGCTAAACCTGATCTGTGGTGTAGGTCAGACAGACTGAGTTGTCTGAAGTATGGTAGGACAGTAAAGGACAGGAAGCTTAGGGGGTCTAGCAAAGTACTCAGCTCTCATATACAGCACCGTTCTGTTGCAGCTATGGAGAAAGAACACAAGGCATTGCGGAAATAAAAAGCAGGACCACATGGCTGAGACAGTGTCCACAGTAACCTGGAGTCTTTACCATTTACTAGGCGAGAGAAAGAGTGAAGGCGAGCCAGAGAGAGATAAAGATGTAACAAACCACAGTGAGCTCCTCTGCATTGCCTGGTTTCCACACACACTAAAGAGAAGCAGGGGAAGCTTTTGTGCGGTTTCATAATTATAGCCTTTCTCCACAACCCCCCCACCACCACCACCACCATACTGCTGGGCCTGAAACCACTGTCCCTCTATTCTCTTATCCTTCCCTCTCCTCTTTTATCTTCTGGTCTCTTCTAAACACTCTTTGACCTGCCACAGCCGACCTCCTACTCTCCTGCCGCAGTGCCTGTGTAGTGTGTGACTGTTTGAGCAGGGTGAGTGCCGCGCCCCATGCGAGGGAGACTAGATGAGGGTCAGGGCCTCCCTCCGCAGTTGTAGGATGGATAGAAGGAGAAAAACCTCTCTCTCTTCTTCCATCATCATCATTCTCTCTCTAGCTTGCTCTTTTGCTCTGCCTCTAGAGGCTGGAAATCATGGGGAAACCAGCATGAAGGATTCCTTCAGTGTGAGTGCTGTTTGAACAGCAGAAAGAAACATCCACACTGAGACGGTACACAGATAAAACCAATATGTGTGTGAATGTGTTCACTGGTTAACGTTGTTTTTTTTTTTCCAAGGATTATGGTTTTTGGAGTGGTGGAAAAATTCACTGCGAGCCTGAGGTGAACTTCCATGATAGCAATCAGTACAAACAAGCAACGTATTGTTCTGACTGTCTGATCTACAACTGGAACTGGTTGCAATGGACAGGCAACTGTAGTGTTCAGCCACAAACGTGTCCTGAATAAAAGCCAAGCCTTCAAGGTGAAAGCTGTTTTAATCAAAGAGAGGGGGAAGGGAGGACATATGGGACATTTATCCATCCATCCATCCATCCATCCATCCATCCATCTATCTATCAGCCATTCATAAACTTAAATCAAAAAAGAGGAGTGAATTAAAGGAATAGAAAGAACAAATAGACACCAAAAGACATGTCATGCAAGTGGTGAGAAATGAGAATGGGAAAGAGAGAGCAAGTGAGTGAGTGAGCGAGTGAGAGAGAGAGAGAGAGAGAGAGAGAGAGAGAGAGAGAAAGTGACAGAGAGGGGATCTTTGCCTGCTCCTGTAACTCGCTGCCAACGGCGGGAGTAATCTCATCAGCTCGGAGGAGTGCTGACTCAGCGAGCCCACTAAAGTGCCTTCAGATGAGTGTCATCTCGGAGGAATTCAGCCTCATGTAATGCAAACCAGGTCGAGAGCGGAGAGTGGCAGTGAAATCGCCCATCCCCACACCGCCTTCCCTATGGGAGCCCACGGACATTTACAGCATTACTTATTTACGCTTCTGAATGGGACCGAAGCAGGGGGCTCATTGATATCAGCGTGCTCTGTGAGACCATTGAAAACAATAGCTCAGGCCTGGGGGCTCAATCTTATCCACATCCTTCATCATCATTCTTCAGCAGTGTAAGGTGCAGGGCAGTGATAGATCTGATTGCTGCTCTGTATTTCCTGTTTCTGTGTTCATTGTGTGAGTGGAGAGGAACACGCCTCTCTGTGCTGATATTAATCTGGTGTAATTAATTTGGATGGGAAGAAGTAATGCCCCCTTCTGGTCTCAGAAGAAAGTGCACTTAAACTCTGTATGCTGAGCAAGCTAAACTGAGTGTGCGGTCACTGGCTTTCAACTTAACGATAGAATGATCGTTCAGCGAAATTACTCACTTAAAGAATGAATAAAAATACACGAAAATTACTCCATTATCGAAGCTCTTCATAGAAGCTCTTTCCAATGGTTGGTCTCTCTCTCTCTCTCCCTCTAGTGGAGTCGTACATGAGCTGATCACCGACGAGGTGCGTAGCGCTGAGTTGGCTGTAAGCCATGTATGATGAGATTGAGTAGAATAACTGTTTTATTCTATCCACATTCGCTGGATTTTGAGAAACAGAGCATTTTTATTTTTTGCGAATTTGATAAATAAAAACTTTATACAAAACATCCAACAAAATCATTTCCACTCAGAATGTAAACAAACCGGCGAAATGACAGTAGCAATTTGTGAAAAATGATATAATAATAATTCTTGAAAAATAACAACGATATGTTCTTATCATCAAATACTTTTATTCCATATTTTGTTGGGTTTTTTTGGCATTTTTTGGGGTTTTGTTTTCAAGTAGAGTTTTTATTTCGTCCTCGGTTGGTTTAGCAACACACGCCCTGCCATTTTGTTTTTCTTCTTCTTTAGAGTTTTTTTTTTGGCAGTTGGCAAATCAACTTATAGGTGCATTACCGCTACCAACTGGGCTGGAGCGTGGAAGAGGAGATCTTTTTTTTTTTTTTTTGGGGGGGGGGGGGGGGGGGAACAAACAAACAAAAAAACAAATCCTTTTTTTTAGCTATTTCTATTTCTTTTAAATACTTGATAACAAAGCCACCATTTTGTTTTTCTCTACTCACAGTATATGAGCTGATATCCTAGTAGCAGAGTAGCCAACCAGAGTGCGCGATTGCTCATAACCAGTGAATGTGGATATAACATATATATATATATATGTTATATATGTGTGTGTGTGTATATATATATATACACACACACAGGGCGGCACGGTGGTGTAGTGGTTAGCGCTGTCGCCTCACAGCAAGAAGGTCCTGGGTTCGAGCCCCGGGGCCGGCGAGGGCCTTTCTGTGTGGAGTTTGCATGTTCTCCCCGTGTCCGCGTGGGTTTCCTCCGGGTGCTCCGGTTTCCCCCACAGTCCAAAGACATGCAGGTTAGGTTAACTGGTGACTCTAAATTGACCGTAGGTGTGAATGTGAGTGTGAATGGTTGTCTGTGTCTATGTGTCAGCCCTGTGATGACCTGGCGACTTGTCCAGGGTGTACCCCGCCTTTCGCCCGTAGTCAGCTGGGATAGGCTCCAGCTTGCCTGCGACCCTGTAGAAGGATAAAGCGGCTAGAGATAATGAGAAATGAGATGAGATACACACACACACACAGCTCAAAAATATTAAGTGAACACATAAATCACATACTGGTGCTTGAAGAATGAATTATTCAAGTAGAAAATCTTCGCTGATCTGATCTACACTGTGTAATTTGTTGAGAACAAAATAATGTAACAACAGTCAATGGAAAACAAAATCATTGAGAGCTGGATTCAAAATCACACTGAAAATCTAAGTAAAATTTTAAATCACAGGCTGATACAACTTGTGTGAATTTTATCACGTCAATTCATAATGTGACGCATTAGCATTTATGGCTCCCGCCTCCCTGTATGCACTCCCGACAATGTCTGGGCATGCTCCTGATGAGTTGGTGGATGGTGTCCTGGGGGATCTCCTCCTAGACCTGGATCAGGGCATCAGTGAGCTCGTGGACAGTCTGTGGTGGTACTTGGTGGTGTCAGCTGGACTGATACATAATGTGCCATAGGTGCTCAATTGGATTTAGGTCAGGGGAATGTGAGAGCCAGTCAATGGTATCAATGCTTTCGTCAATCAGGAACTACCTACACAATCTGGCCACATGAGGCCAGGCGTTGTTCTGCACCAAGAGGAACTCAGGGCCCACTGCACCAGCGTAAGGTCTGACAATCGCTCTGAGGATTTCGTCCCGGTACCTAACAGCAGTCAGGGTACCGTAGGCTATGACATGGAGGTCTGTGCGTCCCTCCAAGGACATGCCTCCCCAGACTAACACTGACACACCACCAAACTGGTCATGCTAGATCAGACCTGGGCATTTTACGGCCCGCGGGCCACATCCGGCCCTTTGGTTCATTCTGACCGGCCCGCGTAAGGTTAATTAGAAATTACAAAATAAACATATTTTCTAATTTTACCTCATGCATGGACTGAATGTGCAGTGCTTTTATTTTGAAGTTGTGTTCAACAAAAACGCAATGCGCGCGACATGAACATGACATGAAATCCCACGAAACCTAATCCCGCGATAACTACTTCCGTAATTTGTCCAGACCAACCACAAACTTGTACGTCATCCTTCAAACGGTCCAGCCAATCACATAGTGTGACATCACCAGCAGGCGCCGGAGCCCAAGCCGATCTGTAGATCTGATACCTACACGGCATCATTATTATAATATGATGTATCTTGCTTGATATGTGGAGTAGAAAGACAATATTGTGATGTCTTTACTGTGTTTTGGGGTGAATGTGACTGAAAAAAAAATGGTACAAACGTTCACGTTTTGTTAACTATTGTTTTAGGAAATTTGATTGAATAAATGACATTTATTGTAAGGCAACCTCGTTTTTTCCATACTCTTACCAGTCTTAGCAGCTTGTAAAAACAATGTTATTTACTGCTTTATATAAAGAAATACAATTAATATTATGCAGAATTTAGTTCAGCCTTTTGGTCCGGCCCTCCACAAAATTTTCTGTTTCTCATGTGGCCCCATGGAAAAAATAATTGCCCACCCCTGTGCTAGATGATGTTACAGGCAGCATAACGTTCACCACAGCATCCCCAGACTCTTTCATGCCTGTCACATGTGCTCAGTGTGAACTTGCTCTCATCTGTGAAGAGAATGGGGCGCCAGTGGTGGACCTGCCAATTCTGGTGTTCTCTGGTGAATGTCAATTGAGTTGCATGGTGCTGGACTGTGAGCACAGGTCCCACTAGAGGACATTGGGCCCTCATGCCACCCTCATGGAGTCCGTTTCTGACTGTTTGGTCAGAAACATGCACACCAGTAGCCTGCTGGAGGTCATTTTGTAGGGCTCTGGCAGTGCTCCTCCTGTTCCTCCTCATACAAAGGAGCAGATACCAGTCCTGCTGCTGGATTGATGCCCTTCTATGGCCCTGTCCAGCTCTCTTCGTGTAATGGCCGGTCTTATGGTCTCTCCTCCATGTTCTTGAGACTGTGCTGGGAGACAGAGCATACCTTGTTGTGACTGCACATATGAAAGTGTCATCCTGGAGGAGCTGGACTACCTGGGTAACCCAAGTGGGTGGCAGGTACCACCTCATGCTACCAGTAGTGACAAGGACACAAGCAAAACACAAAACTAGACAAGAATCCATCAGAAAGGATAAGGAGAGAGCAATTGTCTGTAGCCACCACATGCAAAACCATTCCTTTTAAAGGGGTTGTCTTGCCTTTGCCTCTCCATTGCACCTGCTGTCACTTTCATTTGCACCAAACCAGGTGAAACTGATTCACAATCACTTGTGCTTCCGAAATGTACAGATTGATATCCCTGAAGTTTAACTGACTTGTTGTTATGCTGTGATGATTACATGTTCCCTTAATATACAGTTAGGCCATAAATATTTGGACAGAGACAACATTTTTCTAATTTTGGTTCTGTACATTACCACAATGAATTTTGAACAAAACAATTCAGATGCAGTTGAAGTTCAGACTTTCAGCTTTAATTCAGTGGGTTGAACAAAATGATTGCATAAAAATGTGAGGAACTAAAGCATTTTTTAAACACAATCCCTTCATTTCAGGGGCTCAAAAGTAATTGGACAAATTAAATAATTGTAAATAAAATGTTCATTTCTAATACTTGGTTGAAAACCCTTTGTTGGCAATGACTGCTTAAAGTCTTGAACTCATGGACATCACCAGATGCTGTGTTTCCTCCTTTTTAATGCTCTGCCAGGCCTTTACTGCAGCGGTTTTCAGTTGCTGTTTGTTTATGGGCCTTTCTGTCTGAAATTTAGTCTTTAACAAGTGAAATGCATGCTCAATTGGGTTGAGATCAGGTGACTGACTTGGCCATTCAAGAATATTCCACTTCTTTGCTTTAATAAACTCCTGGGTTGCTTTGGCTTTATGTTTTGGGTCATTGTCCATCTGTATTATGAAATGCCGACCAATCAGTTTGGCTGGATTTGAGCACACAGTATGTCTCTGAATACCTCAGAATTCATCCGGCTGCTTCTGTCCTGTGTCACATCATCAATAAACACTAGTGACCCAGTGCCACTGGCATCCATGCATGCCCAAGCCATCATACTGCCTCCGCTGTGTTTTACAGATGATGTGCTATGCTTTGGATCATGAGCTGTACCACGACTTTGCCATAATTTTTCCTTTCCATCATTCTGGTAGAGGTTGAGCTTGGTTTCATCTGTCCAAAGAGTGTTCTTCCAGAACTGTGCTGGCTTTTTTTAGATGTTTTTTTTTTAGCAAAGTCCAATCTAGCCTTTTTATTCTTGAGGCTTATGAGTGGCTTGCACCGTGCAGTGAACCCTCTGTATTTACAACCCCGATTCCAAAAAAGTTGGGACAAAGTACAAACTGTAAACAAAAACAGAATGCAATAATTTACAAATCTCAAAAACTGTATTCACAATAGAACATAGACAACATATCAAATGTCGAAAGTGAGACATTTTGAAATTTCATGCCAAATATTGGCTCATTTGAAATTTCATGACAGCAACACATCTCAGAAAAGTTGGGACAGGGGCAATAAGAGGCTGGAAAAGTTAAAGGTACAAAAAAGGAACAGCTGGAGGACCAAATTGCAACTCATTAGGTCAATTGGCAATAGGTCATTAACATGACTGGGTATAAAAAGAGCATCTTGGAGTGGCAGCGGCTCTCAGAAGTAAAGATGGGAAGAGGATCACCAATCCCCCTAATTCTGCGCCGACAAATAGTGGCGCAATATCAGAAAGGAGTTCGACAGTATAAAATCGCAAAGAGTTTGAACATATCATCATCTACAGTGCATAATATCATCAAAAGATTCAGAGAATCTGGAAGAATCTCTGTGCATAAGGGTCAAGGCTGGAAAACCATACTGGGTGCCCGTGATCTTCGGGCCCTTAGACGACACTGCATCACATACAGGCATGCTTCTGTATTGGAAATCACAAAATGGGCTCAGGAATATTTCCAGAGAATATTATCTGTGAACACAATTCACCATGCCATCCGCCGTTGCCAGCTAAAACTCTATAGTTCAAAGAAGAAGCCGTATCTAAACACGATCCAGAAGCGCAGACGTCTTCTCTGGGCCAAGGCTCATTTAAAATGGACTGTGGCAAAGTGGAAAACTGTTCTGTGGTCAGACGAATCAAAATTTGAAGTTCTTTATGGAAATCAGGGACGCCGTGTCATTCGGACTAAAGAGGAGAAGGACGACCCGAGTTGTTATCAGCGCTCAGTTCAGAAGCCTGCATCTCTGATGGTATGGGGTTGCATTAGTGCATGTGGCATGGGCAGCTTACACATCTGGAAAGACACCATCAATGCTGAAAGGTATATCCAGGTTCTAGAGCAACATATGCTCCCATCCAGACGACGTCTCTTTCAGGGAAGACCTTGCATTTTCCAACATGACAATGCCAAACCACATACTGCATCAATTACAGCATCATGGCTGTGTAGAAGAAGGGTCCGGGTACTGAACTGGCCAGCCTGCAGTCCAGATCTTTCACCCATAGAAAACATTTGGCGCATCATAAAACGGAAGATATGACAAAAAAGACCTAAGGCAGTTGAGCAACTAGAATCTTACATTAGACAAGAATGGGTTAACATTCTTATCCCTAAACTTGAGCAACTTGCCTCCTCAGTCCCCAGACGTTTACAGACTGTTGTAAAGAGAAAAGGGGATGTCTCACAGTGGGAAACACGCCTTGTCCCAACTTTTTTGAGATGTGTTGTTGTCATGAAATTTAAAATCACCAAATGTTTCTCTTTAAATGATACATTTTCTCAGTTTAAACATTTGATATGTCATCTATGTTCTATTCTGAATAAAATATGGAATTTTGAAACTTCCACATCACTGCATTCCGTTTTTATTTACAATTTGTACTTTGTCCCAACTTTTTTTGAATCAGGGTTGTACATTCATGCAGTCTTCTCTTTATGGTAGATTTGGATATTGATACGCCTACTTCCTGGAGAGTGTTGTTCACTTGTTTGGCTGTTGTGAAGGAGTTTCTCTTCACCATGGAAATTATTCTGCGATCATCCACCACTGTTGTCTTCTGTGGGCATCCAGGTCTTTTTGCACTGATGGGTTCACCAGTGCTTTCTTTCTTTCTTTCTTTCTTTCTTTCTTTCTTTCTTTCTTTCTTTCTTTCTCAGGATGTACCAAACTGTAGATTTTGCCACTCCTAATATTGTAGCAATTTCTCGGATGGTTTTTTCTGTTTTTGCAGCTTAAGGATGGCTTGTTTCACCTGCATGGAGAGCTCCTTTGACCGCATGTTTTCTTCACAGCAAAATCTTCCAAATGCAAGCACCACACCTCAAATCAACTCCAGGCCTTTTATCTGCTTAATTGAGAATGACATAATGAAGGAATTTCCCACACCTGCCCATGAAATAGCCTTTGAGTCAACTGTCCAATTACTTTTGGTCCCTTTAAAAACAGGGTGGCACATGTTAAGGAGCTGAAACTCCTAAACCCTTCATCCAATTTTAATGTGGATACCCTCAAATGAAAGCTGAAAGTCTGGACTTTATGTCCATGTCCATTATATAACTATAACCTGAATATGTTTCAGTAAACAGGTAAAAAAAGAAAATTTGTGTCAGTGTCCAAATATATATGGACCTAACTGTATATATATATATATATATATATATATATATATATATATTTAGAGAGAGAGATTATTTTCACATAAGAACAAAAAACAAAACACAAAGTACATAGAGCTGACACAGACACACACACACACACAGAGTATAAAAGTTTATATCTCTCCTGAACTCTAATATTTATAGTCAGTAAATTAATTCAGGAGTTCTTCTCCCGGAGTCCGTCCTGTGTGTGCCTGAGTGCATGGTTAAGTCACATTGTGATGCCGATCTCCTCTCTACATCTCACACTCAATTCCCCTGTGCTTTCTGATTAAAAACACTGCGTCTTATCAGCACAGCATCTTCATCGGGGTCATGCTGCAGTCCACGCACATACTATGTGCAATTAACATCAGGATACATCTGTGCGACTGTGTGTGGTTGTGTACGTGTGTGAAAAAGAGTCATTTGTCAGTGAAAAAGGCAGGGCTGCTGGTGGTGTCTTTCAAAAGAAAATAGTAAAAAGTTTAAAAGTCAGCTTGGCCATAAACCTGTCTCTGTTACTATGACAATTTTTGGAGAGAGAGCAAGAGAGAGAGAGAGTGAGAGAGAGAGAGAGAGAGAGAGAGAGAGAGAGAGAGAGTGAATGAATGCATGTGGAAGCCTTTGTTGGATTACAAGAGCACAGGCAGTGTAGGGGCAAAAGTGGGGGTCTGCTTGAATTGGGTTGGGATAGGAGTGTATTTGTGTGTGTTCACACTACTTTGACCTCTCATGCCAGTTTCTCTGAAGCCCAATGCCAATAGTGCTGCCACCATCCCTCCACACTCCACCCTATCCCTCCACCCTCTTTCTCCCCATCTCTCTCTCATCACCCCCACCCATCTCTCTCTCTCTCTCTCTCTCTCTCTCATCACCCCCACCCATCTCTCTCTCTCTCTCTCTTTGGGCCTGGTTACCACAGCCTGTCTGTGGGGAATGTTTACAGTCCCACTCTCAACACTCTCACGTCTGCCCATTTCTCTTTCTCTTTCTTTTGCCCCCTGCTCTGGATGCCAGTGGTAATTTTTTCCCCATCACACCAGGGCACTTTGCTCCAGCCAGTGCTCAATTTGTGGAGTGTAGGGTTAAAAAAAAAAAGGCAAAAATAATCCCCTTGTAAAATCCCCATCTCTGTCTTTGGATTAAAGTTATGTAATGTCCATATGTAAGATTTACACATCACAGTGACTTGGATTGGGCTGTCTGGAGCGTGTAGATTATTGAATTATTTAAATGAATTTAATTATACTATATTGTATAAATGAGGCTGTTGGATTCGCATGCTGGCTTGCTAGCTAACCTAATTCACTGGCTCATGCGGGCTTTTCTTGTTCAGTCAAATCAGTTCCATGATTTGACCCAATGGGTATTATATAGTATAACTAAACCCTGTAGATGAGTCAGTATAGTGTCCTCATTATGGTTGCTTACACTCTCTTTTTCTCATGTATGGAGCTTCTAACCACTTTTAATATTTACACTTCAATGCAATCATCTTGCCAAAGAGGCACTCATTGAGATAATCATTTGTTGTGGGGAAAAATGGCACTGCCTTTCAGAGCTGGCTTGAGACCAGCTTTGTGTCTGGTTTGCTGTTATAAAAGGAGCCGGTGGGTGTTAATGCAAAGCAGGGGGTCTCAAACTATTTGCAACCTTTTGCAGTGTAAAAAAAAAAAAATAATAAAAAATTAAAAAAAATCACAAAGCCCCTTATGATCACAGACTAATTTAATGAATAAGTGTAGATTCAAAACATTTTGTAACTGCAATTAAATTGCAGATATTACAGAGCGTTCCACAAGTCCAGCATCATAGCGTTAATGTATTTTAAAGTATTTTTCCAGATCATGATGTATCTAAGCAAGGAATAACAAATCCACATAATTCTACTTATTTGTGTATTAAAAATAAAAACTGTGGACACACTGAGCATGTTCCTTAAATAAAAGCTTTTGTTTTGCTGTTTCTTATTTTTCTCCAATGATGCTGGACACTATATATACACGTTTTGCATTTTCAATTAGGATAAAGGAACAATTTCTGTACGAAACACATTATGGTGGCATTATTTCAAACCCTAATTCAATTTACCAATTAGGATTATAACTACAACTTATCATAATGAGACCTATGCCACAATAATAGTTGTTGTTCTGTTGAGCATTTCCTTAGTAGTTGAGACTTCTGGAGATCCCCAGACCCCATGTATTACCATGCACAAAATTTATTGATAAAAAAAGAAAAAAAAAAAGAAAAAAAAAACCCTTTGACCCAAAGCTAAGAAGAAAGAACGGAGAACACAAAACTCCGGAAAAAAACTCCTAACTTCTTCTTCATTAGAGAGATATTAGCACTGTAGACTTTTTCAAAGTGATCCCTCAGAGCACTAAGCAAAACTAAAGACGAAGTGAGGAGAGCAGACCAAATGACCCTACATGTGTGTCTGTTTGTATTAAGTGAGATGGGAACATGGGGGTGTAACAATCAAACCCACACCCCCCCACATAGACAAACACAGAGGAGGCTTTGGTAATGAATAATGTTGGATTAGCTGAGTGAGCTAGCATGCAGAGACGCACAGAGTGAAAAAGAGGCTTAGTCTCCTTCCTGCCACCTGAGAGAGAAAGAGAGGCAAAGAGAGGGATGGTGGGAAGGGAAATTAATAAATCCAAACAATACATAATAATACCCCTCCCTCCTCCACTGTCTGGTATGACAAACACCTGCCCCCATTCTTCTCTGAGAAGTGCGTTTCGCTCTCTGTGACGGAGTCGATAAATCGACACAAGGGCCGCAGCAAGCCTGGACACACCACTACCAACACAGAGCAGGACCAACACACACACACACACACACACACACACACACACACACACACACACTAAAGCAATTCCAACCTCATACATACTGCTATCATGGCTCCTAAAGGATTTTGGTGAGTGAGACTGAGACACACGCCCAGTTAGTGTTCCCGAAGTTAAGTGTGTTGGCTGAATATGGAGGGAAGGCTTTTCATAAAAGCAACACTATTTTGACCACAGGTCCATTAAAGAAGGTTTCAGCAGCTCCAAAGGGCAGCAGAACACAAGAGTTGCTTTGTCTGTGCAGGAAAGTATTACATGAGGGTGATGATAGCAGGTAATGGATGAAATAATAATCAAAAATATTTTAAATTAATGCTGAAATCCCAATTAGTTATCAAAAGCTAAAATGTCATTTTCTTTCACTTTGCCTATTTTACATCCATCCATTATCTCTAGCCGCTTTATCCTGTTCTACAGGGTCACGGGCAAGCTGGAGCCTATCCCAGCTGACTATGGGCGAAAGGCGGGGTACACCCTGGACAAGTCTCCAGGTCATCACAGGGCTGACACATAGACACAGACAACCATTCACACTCACATTCACACCTACGGTCAATTTAGAGTCACCAGTTAACCTAACCTGCATGTCTTTGGACTGTGGGGGAAACCGGAGCACCCGGAGGAAACCCACGCGGACACGGGGAGAACATGCAAACTCCACACAGAAAGGCCCTCGCCGGCCGCTGGGCTCGAACCCAGGACCTTCTTGCTGTGAGGCGACAGTGCTAACCACTACACCACCGTGCCGCCCCCCTGTTTTACATGCAAACATTTTAATCAATTCCAATGAAGTTATGAAAATGCGACTGCAGATTCACAAACAAGTGTTGAAAAGCACTATGTTCACAGTCTGTTTCCTTTCGCTCTGCACATGCAACCTGAATGAAATTCATGCACAGGAAAGGAACGATATTTAGTATTTGACAACCGTACCAAGTTAGCAAGTCTAAGAATGTAAAACAGCACTAGCTTTAGTTTGACACGTCAGCCAAGTTTCCATGTTGCATTCGGTTTAACTCAGAACTGGAAGGTTAGAACCGCATCATTTTCGGCCACTTTGTGTTTGAGCTACAAAGTGGGGAAAAAAGATGGATGCCTTCATGTTTGTCTTTTGTTAGCAAGCGAACTGTGATGAGTGATGTATATTTACCACCTTAAAACTGTAGTCAATGTTATAGATTGAACAAGCTAATATGTCTGTATGTTGATTGCTCTAATCCAGTACTAGTATATACATTATAGCTCATTTAAACAAAACAAAAAAGAACTGCTACTGCTACTCTTGATGCAGCTGTGATGATTTGGTGTCATGTTCTGAACTCATATGGTTGAGGAGGCCATACTGACTTCTGATTTGAAAGGGCAGTTTCTTTGTTTTTTCTTTGTTGGAGGTCAGAAAATCAGAGTTACAAGTTTCAGTCAAATGCATCAACTAAAACATATTCCAGATGAATCCATATCATTAAGCATTGAAACGTTAAAGGTGCCCTTCCACCAAAAACGTTTAATATTGGCTCTTTTTGAAATACCATAGTTCACTCCGAGTTGCATATGCATGCTGCATGTGAAAATGTAATTCTACCCCCATTCCCTGTATTAGCTTATGAAAGAAAATAGTCGGAAAAACGAGCGAATCTGAAAAAGCCCTACGAACTTACGTAAGTTCGAAAATTAGTAGTCATGGCCTCGCCCACCTTGACTTGCAACCGCCCACGGGAAGAAAGTTCGGATTTAAGCGCGAGGAGAGATAGCAGAGCCCATCTCGTCAGTAGCTAATGAAGAGGACCTAACAGCAAGTTGAAAACATGGCTGAACAAGTTCATGCCTGTGTTATTTGTGGCAGTAACACATCAACGTTGCATTTCTTGCCCAAGATAGAAGAGCTGAAGAAGAAATGGTTGGAATTTATCTTTGGAACACCACCAGCGAAGTATAATGCAGCGTTAGTACTGTGTTCTGATCATTTCAACCACAGTGACTTTTCAAACTTTGGTGCCTTCAGTAGTGGTTTTGCTTCGAGGTTGTTTTTAATCCCTGGATCTGTACCGTCAAGACGATCGACCACCAGCTCACAAGCTGTAAGTAAAACATGAACTTTTTGTTCGAAGGTTTTTGTTACAAAATAGCGTGTTCATATTCTCCACGGGGCGGCACGGTGGTGTAGTGGTTAGCGCTGTCGCCTCACAGCAAGAAGGTCCTGGGTTCGAGCCCCGGGGCCGGCGAGGGCCTTTCTGTGTGGAGTTTGCATGTTCTCCCTGTGTCCGCGTGGGTTTCCTCCGGGTGCTCCGGTTTCCCCCACAGTCCAAAGACATGCAGGTTAGGTTAACTGGTGACTCTAAATTGACCGTAGGTGTGAATGTGAGTGTGAATGGTTGTCTGTGTCTATGTGTCAGCCCTGTGATGACCTGGCGACTTGTCCAGGGTGTACCCCGCCTTTCGCCCATAGTCAGCTGGGATAGGCTCCAGCTTGCCTGCGACCCTGTAGAAGGATAAAGCGGCTAGAGATAATGAGATGAGATGAGATGAGATATTCTCCACGTTAGCATGCATGACATGGTCACAAGCAAGGCAGGGATAAGTTTTTTCCACTTTTCGGCGGATTTCCGCTTTTCCTGAGTAAAAACCGACCTTTTTATATTATGCCAAATCCGTTGAGAATTTTTTTTTTGTTAATTTCGGGGGATTAGGGTATGTTCCTTCATCTCATCTCATTATCTCTAGCCGCTTTATCCTGTTCTACAGGGTTGCAGGCAAGCTGGAGCCTATCCCAGCTGACTACGGGCGAAAGGCGGGGTACACCCTGGACAAGTCGCCAGGTCATCACAGGGCTGACACATAGACACAGACAACCATTCACACTCACATTCACACCTACGGTCAATTTAGAGTCACCAGTTAACCTAACCTGCATGTCTTTGGACTGTGGCGGAAACCGGAGCACCCAGAGGAAACCCACGTGGACACGGGGAGAACATGCAAACTCCGCACAGAAAGGCCCTCGCCGGCCACGGGGCTTGAACCCGGACCTTCTTGCTGTGAGGTGACAGCGCTAACCACTACACCACCGTGCCGCCTTCCTTCCTTCATGCTGTTCAAACTTTATTAACTCCAACGATGTTTACACATTATTTGTAAGTCGCCATCTTTAGTCTCGTTTAAATCTCGTTGAATGTGATGTAAAATTTGTGTTATCTACATTGTTATTGGTCAAAACATCGATGTTGAGACCATAATAGCCAATCAAAACAGTTTTTACAAAGACACCCACATCCGCTTGTTCTGACCCACTGGAGGTAGCACTGGAGGTGCTGTTAGCCAATCAGAGGGAACACGTTTACATGTCATGATTATTAATGAGTAAGAGCTGAAATCCTGTCGTTCTCCCACCACCCACTCCTCCACCAAACTAGAACAGCCTGAAACAGGAGAACCACAGCATTTTTTCACCAAAATGGCTCACAGGGCATTCATTCATACTAGAAACCACCGCACAATTAATGAAAAAACGATGCAATGAGACCTTTAACCAATGTTTGTCAAAGTGCATTGTGATGCAAATATGCAGAATGTCTGTAACAACTGTGAAAATATGTCACATCTCAATCCATTGCTGATCTTGAAGGCAGCTCAACTCATTATATCGTTGAGATTGTTTACCGCCTGCATGCAGTCATTTTTGCTCTCATTTTTTCTTTGTATTTAACAACCTTTGTGAGGTTTTGCCAATTTCCTATGCATTCCTCAGCATAACATTTCTGTTGATCTTTAATGGTTTTGACTTTTTTGCCCTTTCTTTAGGAGTTTGATTACCCTGTATTGCTCTGATTACCTGATTGATTGACCGCTGCCTGACTACTTTTACATTTTTTGTCTGCTGATTTTGATCTGAGTAACATATGCACGTGTATGCATTTTTTCAAGTAATACGGATTGATATACAGTACAGAGCGAACAGAGAGGAAAGACTAAACCTGTAGATAAGCAGCTACAGCTGGACACAACCTGTGAACTCTCACCATAGTTTAACACTGCGTGCAGCTCATAATACTCTAATTGTCATGTGTTAGAAAGTTAGGAACAGATGCAAGTGCTCGACTCACGCTAGAGCTGGAATGTCGCTTACGTGTAAAATACGTGTGTGTGTGGGTGGGTGGGGGGAGAGATAGTATGTGTATGCGTGTGTGTGTGTGTGTACTCACCTGAGGCTGCTGAGGGATATTTACAAAGCTGGGGTCTCTGGGGCCTACACTGACAAAGCGCTGGGCAGGGGACGTGCTTGGTGTGGAGTAGGCTGGGGGGGTGGGCAACACACACACGCACAGAGAGAGAGAGAGAGAGAGAACATCAATACAAGAGCTGAGGGCCTGGACTCTGGGTGAAGTTAGGATAGTGCTGCTGCAGGGCTTTAACACATACAGAGCATGATTCAGAGCATTACTGACGTACTGTAAGGGATACACACACATACACTCACATGCACACAGACGCTCAAGTAGCATAAACCCCTTTACATGTATTCTTGAACCCTTTAGAGCTGCACTGTATGTGATTTGAAATTGAATTAATAAATAAAGCATGTTTTCTTTTGAACAGGTTTTATGATGACAGATTAGAAACACATATGGAAAAAAAATGAACTGAAGCCTTGGTTATGATCCAGGATTTCATTTATATGTTTAGGCATGTTTTCTTTCCAATTCTGTTTCATCTAGTTTATCCTCAAGCTCTGTTAACAAAATGGAGTTATTGTAAGAAACTAAACTGCTACATCTCCTACAGGGATATTTATTCTTAACCTCCTGCGTGTGATGCTAGTTTAGTAAGTGATACACAGTATATTCACGGCTTTAGTTAAGTTCATTTTGCATGTAAAAAAACTGTCACTGGGGCATGGTATACTAATACATGTAACTGTATTTGCCTTTATAGTGATGTAGAACAAGTGTAAAAAACTCCAGTGGGATCTGTAATAATGGGAAACCCTTCTGATGTCATAAAGCAGGTTGTATGAGTGATGAGAGGAGTCATACTCTTTTCATCATGCTCCCTGCACCTCTCTGTGAGTAACTTACTTGGCGAGGTGGGCGAGGTGCCCCCTCCCTCAGCTGTGGTGGAGGGAGGTTTGGAGTCTGGCACAGGCAGTGGCACAGGTCGCGCCATGGGCGGGGGCGGCGGTGGGGGCAACATGGGCGTGGGCAAAAATGGGTTGTGAACTTTCCCTTGACTGCTGCCATTGGGCTGTGAGAACAAAAAGAGAGAAGAAATCAAAAACTCCTGACAACCAACTTGTACCTCCTCAGGTTATATATTTGTCAGCACACACACACACACACACACACACACACACACACACACACACACACACACACACACACATCCCAGGCCAGCAGGCATAACAACAAAGTCTTAATTCCATGCACAAACCACAAATCTAACACAATCCATGTGTGTGTGTGTGTGTGTGTGTGTGTGTCTGTGTGTGTGCACGTCAGAAGCATCGGTGAGACAGTGCTCAGCAATTTTCCACCGCTCCTGGTCATAAAGAATTCTGCTGCTCTGCGCACTTTGGCGTCTATAATCTATTACCAAAGCAGCACGCTGCCTCTCCCCACAGTCAGGGCCACGCCAGGTCATTTTCACACGGGGACCAGATTTATCACCGCACACACCCACCATCCACGCACACCAAGAGGATGTGTCAGAGAACACCAAGCACGTCACGATAGATCAGCTTCAGGTGTCTCAAGGGCTTCAGTGACTCTCCTTTAATTAAGGGATAATTCTACATAATTGACAAATCGGGAGATGTCGCTGACTGGTGAACAGCAAGAATAATTGTGTTAATTAAAAAATTTTTAAAAATGCGCAAATAAGTGTTTTGTGATTAATAAATGCATTAATTATTAATTAAAATGGATAACAAATAGCTTACACATCGGAAGCCATTATCATTGCTAATTAAGCGTGACATGTCAGTCACTGTGTGCTTCAGCCTCAAGCCTTGTTTTTTTTTTTTTCCTTAAAGCTCGCATAGCAGAGACACCATCCAGCCACCGTCTGTATGATCAGCGCTGAATTACAGAATAGTGATACTGTGTGAACTGAAGCCTTACAGACTTTGCTGTGTGTTTTGTGTCTGTGTGTGTGCACATGATCACACACTCTTCCATGCAGAGACAGATTTCAGTCAGAAAGTGTAAATGAAGTGCGGGGTGCAGGCATCCGTGCTCGGTATTGATTCAGCGTCTAGACGCAAATATATCAACTATCCATCTGCAGACATGCAGTCAAGTCTGTTTCCAGCAAGTCAGCCCTCACTGCGGAGGCTCAGAGCACAATCTTTTTCATACACATACGTTCTTAATGATTATACAAACACCTACACAAATCATACACATGACTTGCATTGCACTTTCATGTTTGTTTGTTTAAGATCAAATAGTAATGCGTGTACAATTGAAGGTACGAAGAGCCTGTTAAGACTGTATTTATTTTTTTCTGTTTAACATCATTAGTACATTTAATAAGGTTCCTATAAAAATGGATAGAAATGTTGTTATGGTCTTTTCTTTGTCCCTAATCAATGAGTTTGTCCATTTCTTTAATCGTTTTGAGCTTTCGGTTGTTGATTGTTTTTACACGTTGTTGGATTTCTGGCAAATTGGAAAGGGTTGCTGTGTTTGCCTGAGGCCAGTTACAGTACGTTATATGAAATCGAGCAACTTGTTTAGATTTACTTGCATACACCAATAAATATAACTGTGTTTCATGAGAATACATTTACAAGCCTTGGACCAAGAAAAGCAACTAATATGTGATGGTTGAGGTTTTTTTTTTTTTACATCACTGAACTCATCCATAAATGCACAATAATGTGTCTGTTTTCTAAAGTGTATTGACACTGACTTTATCAGTAATTTAGAATTATAATACTTACACAGTAGCCTATAAACAATGTGCATTTACTGTTTGTCTAAAAAACCTGAGGGCATAACACACAGCCATAAAGGACTGGTGTGCCTATGGACGCCCTGTCGGCACACTTTAGTGGGGTGTATGGATGTAAAATGCTCCTTACGTTCAGGAAGCCCACCTGTCCAGCTTGCTGACCACTGTCAGGGCAGACAAGTTGGACAAACTCCTTGAGCGTCTCCTGCGGGTGGTAACGGATGGCGGGGTGGGAGAAGTAGGAGCCGGGCTGCTGGATGATTGGAGACGTCGGGAAATGAAGACTTGACGGCGTAGCGTGAGGACTCGCTAGAGAGAGAGAGAAAGACAGTGAGAGAGAGAGTTGTTCAGTTAGAAAGGGGGGGAAAGGGAGAAAAGGGCAGATCCATTGGGTGTAAAGCTATGATGTAAAGGCTGCAGGTGCACACACTATGGAAAGTGAGACCACAGAAGGATCAGGATACATGCACATGGACACACACACACACACACACACACACAGATATGAGGTGACATACTGAGAAGCTGCTGTTATACACAAACACGGATCAATATTTGCACACCCCGTTGAGCCAGTGACAACTCGCACAACACACAAGCACTTCATGCACCTGCTCTTAACGATGACAAGACGCTCCTGGCAAATACATAATTTATGTCGACAGCACTCTGAATATCAACACAGCTAATTCAACACACATATGAACAGAACCCCTGGAGAATGCTAACTACTGTGTGGTTCTTCCAGTGCTGAGCAAACATTCACCAGCAAACCTCGTGCAGCCTCCACAACCTCACAAACATCTCTGTTACGCGTTATTAGCCAGAAAGTTAAAGACATCATTCTACAAAAAGGCACAGCCTTCGTACTGGTAAAACAAACTGCCTTCTCTATACAGGCAACAAACATTCCTGAAAAATGCTAAGCTATGATATGTTTCAATGAAATGGTTGAAGTGTTGTGATGAGACATTTCATGTATAAGTGTACGTGAACCCTGACTAAATTTACCGGTATACTGTAGTATATCTTGGTCTCAGAAGGTAATAGTTTGTCTTTTTTAAACTTTCAGCCAACAACAACAAAAAAAACCCTATAAATTTATTCGGTTGAATTGTCAAATCTGATTGGTCAGAAGGTATTGATTAATTTTATACAACAGTACCTCTGATAGTCCCAGCTATCAGAAATCACAGGTTTATTCATGCGCTTGTTCTACTATGTTCTCGTTACTATAGTAACAGCTTACACAAGAAATTGTATGATTGACAATCCACATGGATGGATTTAAAAAAAATGTAATTGCTGATATGCTGAAGTGTCTGTGAAGAGACATTTACTTAACATTTTGAACGGAGTCTCCAGGGTCAGGACTCTGTTATAGTCAAATGGAAATCTGCAAGTTTAAGTTTTCTGAAATAGGAAAGTCTTCAGGATGGAGGTGCTGGTTTCTCACGACCATGACAAGCTACGTTTTTCCCCCTTATTTTTTCAAATGAGAAAAAGAGAGGCTGGTGAGGAAACGACAGTTTTTATTCTATCCACATTCACTGGATATGAGCAATCACACGCTCTGATTAGCTACTCTACTATGAGGCTATCAGCTCATAGTACCATGAGTAGAGAAAAACAAAATAGTGGAGCATGTTGCTGAACCAACCGAGGATGAAATAAAAACTCTATTCGAAAACAAAAAACACAAAAAAGCAACAAAATATGGAATAAAAGTATTTGATAAGAACATATCTTTTTTTATTTTTCAAGAATTATTGCATTTTTCACAAATTGCTAATGTCATTTTGCCAGTCTGTTTACATTCTAAGCAGAAATGATTTTGTCGGACGTTTTATTTATTTATTATTTTATTTAAAATGAAAATGCTCTGTTTCCCAAAATCCAGTGAATGTGGATAGAATAAAACAGTTATTCCACTAAATCTCCTCATACATGGCTTATAGCCAACTCGGTGCTATGCGCCTCGTTGGCTATCAGCTCATGTACGACTCGATTTCGTGGAATAACTGTTAAATAGCTGGAACAACGTAAGTGATATTCGTAACTTGTTTCATGGCTATTCCAGAACATTAAATGCAACTGTAAATAGATAAAAATGATAACGTCATTCATTAAATTAAATAAAAAAAGTAGAGCTGGCAAATACAGTGGTGCTTGAAAGTTTGTGAACCCTTTAGAATTTTCGATATTTCTGCATAAATATGACCTCAAACATCATTAGATTTTCACACAAGTCCTAAAAGTAGATAAAGAGAACCCAATTAAACAAATAAGACAAAAATATGATACTTGGCCATTTATTTATTGAGGAAAATGATCCAATATTACATATCTGTGAGTGGCAAAAGTATGGGAACCTTTGCTTTCAGTATCTGGTGTGACCCCCTTGTGCAGCAATAACTGCAACTAAACGTTTCTGGTAACTGTTGATCAGTCCTGCACACCGGCTTGGAGGAATTTTAGCCCATTCCTCCGTACAGAACAGCTTCAGCTCTGGGATGTTGGTGGGTTTCCTCACATGAACTGCTCACTTTAGGTCCTTCCACAACATTTCGATTGGATTAAGGTCAGGACTTTGACTTGGCCATTCCAAAACATTAACTTTATTCTTCTTTAACCATTCTTTGGTAGAACGACTTGTTTGCTTAGGGTCGTCATCTTGCTGCATGACCCACCTTCTCTTGAGATTCAGTTCATGTTCAGATGCCCTGACATTTTCCTTTAGAATTAACTGGTATAATTCAGAATTCATTGTTCCAACAATGATGGCAAGCCGTCCTGGCCCAGATGCAGCAAAACAGGCCCAAACCATGATACTACCACCACCATGTTTCACTGATGGGATGAGGTTCTTATGCTGGAATGCAGTGTTTTCCTTTCTCCAAACATAACGCTTCTCATTTAAACCAAAAAGTTCTATTTTGGTCTCATCCGTCCACAAAACATTTTTCCAATAACCTTCTGGCTTGTCCACGTGATCTTTAGCAAACTGCAGACGAGCAGCAATGTTCTTTTTGGACAGCAGTGGCTTTCTCCTTGCAGCCCTGCCATGCAAACTATTGTTCAGTGTTCTCCTGATGGTGGACTCATGAACATTAGTCAATGTGAGAGAGGCCTTCAGTTGCTTAGAAGTTACCCTGGGGTCCTTTGTGACCTCGCTGACTATTACACGCCTTGCTCTTGGAGTGATCTTTGTTGGTTGATCACTCCTGGGGAGGGTAACAATGGTCTTGAATTTCCTCCATTTGTACACAATCTGTCTGACTGTGGATTGGTGGAGTCCAAACTCTTTAGAGATGGTTTTGTAACCTTTTCCAGCCTGATGAGCATGAACAACGCTTTTTCTGAGCTCCTCAGAAATCTCCTTTGTTCGTGCCATGATACACTTCCACAAACATGTGTTGTGAAGATCAGACTTTGATAGATCCCTGTTCTTTAAATAAAACAGGGTGCCCACTCACACCTGATTGTCATCCCATTGATTGAAAACACCTGACTCTAATTTCACCTTCAAATTAACTGCTAATCCTAGAGGTTCACATACTTTTGCCACTCACAGATATGTAATATTGGATCATTTTCCTCAATAAATAAATGACCAAGTATGATATTTTTGTCTCATTTGTTTAACTAGGTTCTCTTTATCTACTTTTATGACTTTGTGTGAAAATCTGATGATGTTTTAGGTCATATTCATGCAGAAATATAGAAAATTCTAAAGGGTTCACAAACTTTCAAGCACCACTGTACCTGTGGTATAAGAGGAATAAACATGCAGTTATTAAGAAAATAGTCAACTCCAGGACAGTAACAGTAACTCCGCTTCATGTTGGGTCGCATCACCACCATGTCTCTGATTATTTTATTATAAATTATATTTGATTCTGGCACATATGTTAAAGTAAAGAGTTGAAAACAGTGTGAAAACGAATGCCGGTCTGTGGGAGACGTTTACTTCCAGGCACGAGTGTGCCTTCTGTACCAAGTGTCTAACAGGTACTGTATACCTAATCACTGCTAGTATAGCTAATTAGAACAGAAACATAATAAGTGTAACTATTATAGAGAGATGACAGAGAGGATCACGTGCACTCTCACACCTTTGTAGCTGGCCACTGTGTAAAGCGTCAGGACTGACAGGCCTTTAATGGATCGAGGCTTATCAAGTATTTAATTGTACCCGGCACAATCTAATTAGGTGGCTCTTAATAGAGGTAATATTCAGTTATTGGTTATTAGTATAAAGCCTGGGACGTGTGCAGTGCTGCCTCTTTAAGCCCATGATGTATTGCAGTGAAGTTAATAAGACTCTGCACTCTCTCCCTTTTCCAATCTCTCCTCCGTCCTCCCTGCCCTCTCTCTCCCTCTCCCTCTCTGTCGCCCTCTCTCTCTTGCAGTGGAGATGGTAAGCTGATACTATATAAACATTGTTAAAGCCACAGCTCCCTGCTGCAGTAATTCACTTAGCTTAGGCCGTGATTTATGGTTCTGTCAATAGGGGGTGACTGGGAACTCTGGATGCTTGGGCTGCAGTGTAGCCATTGTATTTACAGTAATAATAGAATGGATTTGCTTTTTCCCCTGCCCTTCCTCATTTTGGGTGATGCTGCATTTCATACTTCCCCTCATTTTTGTGACTCTGTATTTTTCCCATCCTGGAAAAGGAATGCACACTTATTTGAGCGAGGAGGGAAAGGAAAGACAGGAAGAACCACAAACACACACAAACACATCCTTTCCTTTATTGAATTAGTTCTGCATGCTGAGGCAACACTGCAGTGCCTGCTGCTGGAAACACACACCGACTGACCTGCAAGATACACCCTTCCTAATGGCTGAGTCAGTCTCTGTACACACACCCCCACCCACCAACATGCATACAAACCACACACTGACCCTCATATGAAAACGCTAACACTGTTATTATGGGTTTTCTTTATTCAGAACATGCTGTATAGAGAGTGGACAGAGAGGTAAAACAAAGCCAGGCCAAAATGACAAGAAGCTGCAGTAAGCAGCCTTTTTCACCAGCACAATTCATAATCCAACTGTTAACTTAATGAAACAGTCGAGCAGCATATGGTTCCCCCTCCATTATTCTAAGAAGTGGGTCCAATTGGCAGTGCTGCATTTATCTGGAGGCAACATGTCGAGACTGGATCGGTTCATAGTCATCTCTTGTAGCCAAACAAAACAATCCATCAAAATGCTCACCTTTCTGAGGTTACAGGCCACCTTACCTGCAATGTAATTTGAATCATCACTAGATAAAGCCGCACAGAGTCTTGAGGGTTTTGTAAATCTCTGGAATTCTCACTATAGCCTCTGAGGCCGCATTACTGGCCGCTCACCAGCCAACGCCAAGGGGAGCCAAACAATCCAAAAGACCTCCTGTGTCAATTATGCAAATAGTTCTAGTCGATTAGCGTGCCAAAGAAAAAAAAAACTACACTTTTTCTTCCATCAGCCGATGGATTCTAAGTGTTCTGGAACGATTACCAATTACTCAAATGGCTTGCTCACATGTCATAGCCTTGTTCACTTAATGATGGATATTTGGACAAATTCTCGAGTAAACATATTCTGACCATGTTTCTTGTTGGTGAAGCAGTCAGGCAGCATAATTCCATGTCGCCTTTTCATGCTTTTCTCGATAGTCTTGGTGATGCCCCTGAGCAGATAGAGCTTCCCACAGGGTCTATAAAGGGAAAACCCTGTTCTCATGTTGAAAGAAGACTGTGAGAATGCAGACTTTACAGGATGGGTGGGATAAGGATAATGGCAGAACACAACTATGAGAGGGCTAATAAAGCCTTAAAGACAAGGAAACACTAGGAGAGCAGGAGGATGCACTGGGAGAGGAGACTGAGACTGAGACAAGACTTTCGCTTCCCCGCCTTTTAGCTTTACTGGCCAGCAGGAGTTTCATTGGGAGTGTGGCGCCACCATGTTGAGAGGCCTAATGAAGTCTGAAACAGGGACAGTCTGTCACAGAGACAGAGAAAGAGACAGACAGACAGAAAGAGAGAGAGAGAGAGAGAGAGAAACCATAGCTAAGGATGAGTTTCTGTAGGTTAAAAGATGTTAAAGATGACGAGCCCTCAGAAAAGTACTTGGGTGACTTTGCTGTGTCTTCGAACAAGAGGCCAAAGATCTTCCTGCATCATAAAGATGTCTGTTGAGCGATCAAATAGCATAATTTGAACAAATAATTTGATATTTCTCTATATTGTAAGAATGAGATTCTTACATTCTTTCTCTCCCTGATCAGTCAAACCCTGCTGCCGAGGTAGTGGGTGGCCCCGATGCTAATCTGAGGGGGGTCCATCTGACATATATCTGAGAGAGCAAATATGGAAATGATAATTACATGCTGAAAAAAAAAGCCGACTTGGGCAGCTGCTCGAGAGCGGCTCCTCTGTTGCCATTGTGACGGCGCCTGCATGAGGGCTATGCGCTGAATAAAGAAAGGCTCGGGATTAGTTCCACTTTGCAAATCGTGTTGGTTCACTGATCCCCCCCCCCTCGCTTCAAGCCCCCTTTCTTCTTAACCCCCCCCAACATTTTGCTGGCAACTTATCTTGAAGAAGATATACACTTCGGTGGATTATTGAAATTATAATTGAGGTGATAAATAAAAAGCGGGCTATTATTTTGTTGTTGTGTTAGCAACAGGTTCTTGCTGTGCTGGCTGTGAATACGATCAGAGGAGGGGAGAGCTAGTTTTATGAAGTCACATGGATAACTGGAAGGGAAGACAGATTTAGATGGTTTTAAATATTCTATAATGGGTTGAAGAAAAAAAAAAAGACGCTGAGATTATTTGGCTGGGTGTTGGAGTGCGCTGCTAGTGAACCTGACCACATAAACCTCACCAGGTTTTCTCTAAATACTTTCTCTCTGACTGGGAGGGAGAAACTGCATCTCGCTTGCTTTAAATTAATTAATTGCAGATTCATAAACTTAAGCCTTAAGGGAACTATTAAAACGTGGACAAATTCTTTCTAAATCCTCTATAACTGTTTGGAGGGGTTTTGTGTCTAAAATAGTATAAAGTACAGTAAAGAAAAAAAACAAAAAAACACCCACAACCTAGAAACAATACCTCAGGAAGCCTGTGATACTCACACACTAGGCTTCACACTTTACAGCAGTCATTTAAGGTCAGCGTGTCAACAAAAATATAAAGTATTTGATCTTCATCCTTTCATCCAGTATTTATGCAGCAGATGTACAAGATCCACAGAGCAAGGCTGACTGAGAAAGAGAAGCGTAAACATTTCTCAGTGTTGAATTTGTCAGGATTAAAAAAAAAAACTGTATAAATGCCATTGTTCAGTACAACGCATGTTTAAGAGTTTGTAAAACTGTCGGTACCAAATACACATCTCCTTGCCCCTACAACAAAGAATAGAACAGTGATGAGAAATGACACAAGCCTCATCTAAACTTCAATCCATTGCCAGATGTTCAAAAAGTTATTTACATCACTTTACACCACAGTGCTGCTGAATACTTGATGCTGATTGGTCATATGGTGTCGATTAATTTTCTATAACAGCAGTTCTGACAGTAGTTCCAGGCAAACAGGTTTTGATTTCTGCACTCATTCTAATATGCTATCGTTTCTTTAATAACATACACAGGGACTTGTACAGATGATGCACCACATAACGATATTAAAAATGTCTAATTACGAAGAGATGTTATTTAGCGTTTTTAGAAGGAATCTCCAGTGTCAGCTCTTTGTAACAGTCAGTGGTAAAGCTGTAACTTTAAGTGATCTGACATGGGAAATTTTTCAAGGCAGAAGACGTTGTGCTTTGAGGTTTCTCAGTATCATGACGAGCTGCTTTTCTTTTGCCTTATTAATGCCAAGAGAAAGAAATTAAAGAGAGTCTTAAGGGAATTACTTTTATAGGCACTATAATGAAACTAATAAAAGGAACTAACTTGGTTTTCTGGCATTCCACAACATTAAGGGTAGGGTAGATAATGTTGGAGAAACCAGCAAGCGTAAGCTAGATTTTGAAAGTATCCAAATGAAAAATCCCCGCCCCCCCAAAAAAAAAAGAAAAAAAAAAGCCAGAAACACATGAATGCGCACTGCCTGACTACTGCTGGAGGATGAATCTGTGAGAGAGAGTACTGGGGGATGAATGTAGTGTATCATTGTCATATCCAACTACCTCGTGTCATTCACACGTAAGAAAACACCTCACATTATCATAACGAATGTAAACCGAAAGCTACCATGGTAGTAATAGCTAGCTTTGGCAATATGTCTGCCTAGCCTTATGGAAGAGTCCAGCTACGTGCAATGAGTGCAGGACAGAGCGCACGCAGGTAGGCAGGTAGATAGACAGGTAAACCATCCAATCATTCCATGCGGACCAAATGAAATGATTGGATGGGCTTTTTATATCCCTGTGGCTTCCACAGATGACAGATTTTTTTCTTTTTATTGTCAGATCATTTGATTTATTCATTGCTTTTGGGATATAAAGAGAATTCCAGGAAATATAACAAAAAATTCATATAAAATAAATTGCCTACCTTTGCTTTAAACATAACTATGAATGAATGAAAACTACGATGTTTAATTCTTAAATTTAAAAAGTATGTGTTATGTTGCTGTGATATAAAACACTTTGTGATGTGCAGTGACTGGAAAATAATCAATTTTAGTACTGTAACAGTGACTCTGCTTCACACTGGGCCACGTCATACCACCCCATCACTGATTATTTTCCAACAACAGCAAGCCCCCAAGTATTTTATTACTTACTTAGCAATCATATCAAAACAATGGAAATTGAATAGATTTACTTTTTACCCTAAATATTCTCTCTGGCTGATTATCCATCTCTATTGTCCACATCTTTCATAGGCCCTCCATTTTCAGGGACTCAAAAGTAACAGGACACACTAACAAACAGTGCCCTCCACAATTATTGGCACCCCTTGTAAAAAAAAAAAAATTAGTAAAAAGGGTTAGAAAAAAAATATCCAACTTTTGGTGAAGCAGTTTCATCTCACACTGAAGAAATGAGAAAAATCTAACCTTTAATTGAAATACAGTCGTAGAAAAAGAAACGAGAGATGGGAGGGTTTTTTTGTGAAAAATTTATTTCAATTAAAGGTTGGATTTTTCTCATTGTTTCAGTGTGAAATGAAGCTACTTCACCAAAAGTACCTTCACTTTTTTCTAACTCTTTTTACTAATCTTTACAAGGTGTGTCAATAATTGTGGTGGGTACTGTAGTTATAAGGATTACTTTTAATACTTGGATGCAAATTCTTTGTAGTCAATGACCGCCTGAAGTCTGGAACCCATGGACATCACCAAATGCTGAGTTTCCTTCCTTGAGATGGCTTTTACTGCAGCTGCTTTCCATTGCTGCTTGTTTGTGGGTCTTTCTGCCTTCTGTTTTGTGTTCAGTAAGTGAAAAGCATGCTCAGATGGATTGAGGTCAGGTGACTGAATCGCCCATTTAAGAACATCTCATTTCTTTGCCTTAAGGAACTCTTGGGTTGCTTTCACTGTATGTTTTGGGTCATTATCCATGTGTAGTGTGAAGCACTGTCCTAATGCTTCCCAATAGCTCTATACACTTCAGAATTCACCATACTACTTCTATCAGCAATCACATCATCAATAAACACCAGCGACTCAGTTCCATTGGCAGTCATACATGCCCATGTGCACCATGTTTGACAGATGATGCAATGTGCTTTGGATCATGAGCCCTTCGTTTCCTTCTCCATACACTTCTCTTTCCATCATTCTGGTACGAATTAATCTGATTTTCAAAGAATCTTGCACAAAGAATCCTATTCCAGAACTGGGCAGGCTTTCTCTAACAAAATCTAATCTGGCCTTTCTGTTTTTGAGGTAAACCTTCTGTATTTAAATTGACGAAGGCGTCTCTTGATTGTAGACTTTGACAATGGCATGCCTATCTCCTCTAGAGTGTTCTTAACTTGGCTAGATGTTGTGAAGGGGTTTTTCTTTACCAAGGAAAGAATTCGACAATCACCCACATTAGTTGTTTTCTGTGGTCTTCCAGGCCTTTTGGTTTTGCTAAGCTCACTAGTGGATTCCTATTTTTGAAGAATGTATCAAATTGCTGATTTGGCCACTCTAAAATGTATGCTCTCTCTTTGATGGATCTGTTTTGTTTTTTCGTCCTAATGATGGCTTCCTTCAGTTGCATCGACACCTCTATGGCCTACTGAGACTTCCCATGAACAGTTGCCAAATGTAAATTCAACACTTGGAATCAGTTCCAGACCTTTTACCTCCTTAATCTGTCATGAAATAATGAGGGAAAAGGCCATAACTAGCCATGAAATGGCTTATCAGTCAATTGGCCAATTACTTTTAAGCCTCTGAAAATAGAGGGATGATATAAAAAAGCTGAAATTCCTAAATAGTTAATGTAATATTTTTGTTAAACCTCTTGATTTAAAGCTGAAATTCTACACTTCAGTCACATCTTGATGGCTTCATTTCAATTCTACTGTAGTGGTGTAGACAGGCAAAATTATGAATTTTGTGTCACTGTCCAAATACTTATGGACCTGACTGTATGTGACTATGACTATGTGTGTGTGCGCGCGCACATGTGCGCATGACAGAGAGTGCATGTTGAAATCTTTCCTTATTAACTGACAGAACAATTCACACCAAGTGATAATACATGGTGTGCTGACATCATCTAGATTAAATATGAACTTGGATATCCATTACTCTTGGAGTTAGTGTCTGAAGTTTATTTACATAAAAGATAACAAACTGATGTACAGGGTGTTTCAAAAAATTTGATCATGTCACAATCTAATAACTTTGCCAATTCTCGTTCAAGTGACCTCAAATTTTAACAGTATGTGTGGAAATAGGTCAAAATTTTATGTTTAATATTTTTTGTTTTTATCGTTTTAGGTATAGAAATGCCATTCACTGGAAAAGAAAAGGCGTTTTGTGTGTTAGAGTACGCTCGAACACAGTCGAACAAGACCGTGCAGCGTGAATTTATGAGAGAATTCTCGAAAAATGCACCAACTGCAATGCGGATTTGGACATGGCACAAAAAGTTCAAATAGGAAGGCTGTCTGTGTCTCAGGAGGCGCGCATATTGAAAATTTGTGAAATCATTCATGGAATCCACATACACTACCGTTCAAAAGTTTGGGGTCACCCAGACAATTTTGTGTTTTCCATGAAAAGTCACACTTTTATTTCCCACCATAAGTTGTAAAATGAATAGAAAATATAGTCAAGACATTTTTCTGGCCATTTTGAGCATTTAATCGACCCCACAAATGTGATGCTCCAGAAACTCAATCTGCTCAAAGGAAGGTCAGTTTTATAGCTTCTCTAAGGCCAAGTTTACATTAGACCGTATCTGTCTCGTTTTCTTCGCGGATGCACTGTCCGTTTACATTAAAACGCCTGGAAACGCCGGGAAACGGGAATCCGCCAGGGTCCACGTATTCAATCCAGATCGTGTCTGATCCGGTGCTGTGTAAACATTGAGAATACGCGGATACGCTGTGCTGAGCTCTAGCTGGCGTCGTCATTGGACAACGTCACTGTGACATCCACCTTCCTGATTCGCTGGCGTTGGTCATGTGACGTGACTGCTGAAAAACGGCACGGACTTCCGCCTTGTATCACCTTTCATTAAAGAGTATAAAAGTATGAAAATACTGCAAATACTGATGCAAATACTGCCCACTGTGTAGTTATGATTGTCTTTAGGCTTGCCATCCTTCCACTTGCAAGTAGTAAGTGACGCGCATGCCCGACATGAACTGAGATCACACACACAGCGGCTCAGTCCCAAATCACTGCTCGTGCGCTATACTCGCGCGCTCTGTGAGCTGCGCAGGGCCGGAGTGCGCACCCTCCAGAGGGCACTCGCTGTTCAGGGCGGAGTGATTTGGAGCGCAGGATGCCTGCGGAGCCGAGCGTATCCGTGTATTGGCGTTGCTGTGTGCACGCGAATCGTGTATTGGCGTTGCTGTGTGCACACTAATCGTTTTAAAAACGTTAATCTGATGATCCGCTGATACGGTCTAATGTAAACCCCACCTATAGAGCTAAACTGTTTTCAGCTGTGCTAACATGATTGTACAAGGGTTTTCTAATCATCCATTAGCCTTCTGAGGCAATGAGCAAACACATTGTACCATTAGAACACTGGAGTGAGAGTTGCTGGAAATGGGCCTCTATACACCTATGGAGATATTGCACCAAAAACCAGACATTTGCAGCTAGAATAGTCATTTACCACATTAGCAATGTATAGAGTGTATTTCTGATTAGTTTAAAGTGACCTTCATTGAAAAGAACAGTGCTTTTCTTTCAAAAATAAGGAAATTTCAAAGTGACCCCAAACTTTTGAACGGTAGTGTACCTTTTGAATTTCTCATTCAAATTTTGAGGAATCAATCTTATATTGCTCAACATTAAGCCTGTTCAGTTTCATTTGCCTAGACTGTGTAGTTTCTGGATATTTACATTTCAAATAATATCAAATTTTTTGAAACACCCTGTATAATACTGAGAATTATCCTATACTGTGACCACATTAGATGAATTCGCTATGTAAATACTAGTCACATTTTCACTCTGTTTACATACTATATAAAGGAGAAAGGATAATATTCAAATGTTGTACCTATTAAAACATGCATTTCCTAAACTTCATAGATAAACTGCTTGACTTGTGCACAATATTGCGAAAAAGGTTTTAAATAAATGCATGGAATTAACGGCACAGTTTATTTTCACTTCACAGCATCAAATTTAACTCTGGTTAACAACAGTCACTTTTTGGAACTGCTCTTTTTTCTGTGGCTGAATTTCAAATTGTTAGCATAGAGTGAACTACATAGGTTCTACAAAAATACTACGTCAGACCCTATAGTGAGCGTATATACTGTAGTGCAATGGTTCTCAACTTTTTGCAGAGAAGTATTATTTTAACTATAAAATAACGCTCTCAATACAGATTAATTTTGCAAACATAATCAAACTAGCCAAGTAAGATGATCATTATTTAAATGCATATTACATCTTATTTATTGGGAGCATAGAGCTTGATGTTTCTGAATTTACACTGACCGAATATATTTGTTCCACAAAGACATTAATTATAAGTTGATTTTTTGGGGGGTTATTGAAGTTTGGATTAATCCCATTCAATTTAAACAATTATTCAAACAGGCTAGCACCTACCGGTATAAGAACTCAATCAGAAATAAACATTTTGAGATTTCCAGGACTGTAACTGTATAAAGAACTCACTGACCCCTTGGCTATACTTCACAGATCTCAGTCTTCCCCACAGACTTTAAAGCCAAACAAAACCCCAAAAATAAACACTGTTTGCCGATTATGGTAAATGCCCTGATGTGCCCCCTCACACCTTTAAATTAAAGATAAAACTTTATAACAACAATTTATCTATTTTAAAAGTTATAATATTGCTAAAAATTGGTTTACCAGGACACAACCATTTGCACTGAAACCGGATATCCGCTTTTGACATAACCGGTTCAATAGTACACTGTTTACCTTAGTAACACAGGGCCATCAAATACAGGCTTCTAATTCTAAAAATGAAGGTGCCACTGCTCTCTGTCTCACTCTCTCTGTATGTGTTCACAGCATCAGACTGGTTAAATGCAGAGAAAGAACTTCACTGTGCTGTAATGTACAGTGGAGCTTGAAAGTTTGGGAACCCTTTAGAATTTTCTATATTTTTGCATAAATATGACCTAAAACATCAGATTTTCACACAAGTCCTAAAAGTAGATAAAGAGAACCCAGTTAAACAAATGAGACAAAAATATGATCCTTGGTCATTTATTTATTGAGGAAAATGATCCAATATTACATATCTGTGAGTGGCAAAAGTATGTGAACCTTTGCTTTCAGTATCTGGTGTGACCCCCTTGTGCAGCAATAACTGCAACTAAACGTTTCCGGTAACTGTTGATCAGTCCTGCACACCGGCTTAGAGGAATTTTAGCCCATTCCTCCGTACAGAACAGCTTCAACTCTGGGATGTTGGTGGGTTTCCTCACATGAACTGCTCGCTTCAGGTCCTTCCATAACATTTCGATTGGATTAAGGTCAGGACTTTGACTTGGCCATTCCGAAACATTAACTTTATTCTTCTTTAACCATTCTTTGGTAGAATGACTTGTGTGCTTAGGGTCGTTGTCTTGCTGCATGACCCACCTTCTCTTGAGATTCAGTTCATGGACAGATGTCCTGACATTTTCCTTTAGAATTCGCTGGTATAATTCAGAATTCATTGTTCCATCAATGATGGCAAGCCATCCTGACCCAGATGCAGCAAAACAGGCCCAAACCATGATACTACCACCACCATGTTTCACAGATGGGATAAGGTTCTTATGCTGGAATGCAGTGTTTTTTCTTTCTCCAAACTTAACGCTTCTCATTTAAACCAAAAAGTTCTATTTTGGTCTCATCCGTCCACAAAACATTTTTCCAAGCGCCTTCTGTCTTGTCCACGTGATCTTTAGCAAACTGCAGACGAGCAGCAATGTTCTTTTTGGAGAGCAGCGGCTTTCTCCTTGCAGCCCTGCCATGCACACCATTGTTGTTCAGTGTTCTCCTGATGGTGGACTCATGAACATTAGTCAATGTGAGAGAGGCCTTCAGTTGCTTAGAAGTTACCCTGGGGTCCTTTGTGACCTCACTGACTATTACATGCCTTGCTCTTGGAATGATCTTTGTTGGTCGACCACTCCTGGGGAGGGTAACAATGGTCTTGAATTTCCTCCATTTGTACACAATCTGTCTGACTGTGGATTGGTGGAATCCAAACTCTTTAGAGATGGTTTTATAACCTTTTCCAGCCTGATGAGCATCAACAACACTTTTTCTGAGGTCCTCAGAAATCTCCTTTGTTCGTGCCATGATACACTTCCACAAACATGTGTTGTGAAGATCAGACTTTGATAGATCCCTGTTCTTTAAATAAAACAGGGTGCCCACTCACACCTGATTTCAATCAATGGGATGACAAACACCTGACTCTAATTTCACCTTCTAATTAACTGTTAATCCTAGAGGTTCACATACTTTTGCCACTCACAGATATGTAGTATTGGATCAATTTCCTCAATAAATTAAATGACCAAGTATCATATTTTTGTCTTGTTTGTTTAACTGGGCTCTCTTTATCTACTTTTAGGACTTGAGTGAAAATCTGTTGATGTTTTAGGTCATATTTATGCAGAAAAACAGAAAATTCTAAAGGGTTCCCAAACTTTCAAGCACCACTGTATATGTGACAAATAAAGGCTTCTAATTCGAAAAATATAATCAGAAATTTTCTGTAACCATGTGATTTTTAATGATAGCAAAATCCGCAAACCAACAGACTTCACTTTTATGAAGTTTAAATCTCACTCAGCTAGATAACACATACACAGTATTGACACAAATACTCGTAAACAATATTTGTTGTCATAGCAATGCGATTCTTGCTGTCTAAAAAGATAGCTATTCTCAGTGAATATAAACAAACAAAAGCATGTCACATAAAAATACAATAAATTTTTTGGAAAAAAAACCCCACCCAACCCACTGCGAGTAGCTGGCGATGGAACATTTATACCGTAGGTAGCAAACGGCTTCCTGGCTGAGCATGTGTCTGCTCACGTGTGTGTGTGTGTGTGTGTGTGTTCACTGCTTCAGTGATCAGGCTTATTTTTACACTCAAATGCTAGACACTTGGGCGTTTTCAGGGTTGTTTACAACAATTTAGAAGTATCCACTGGATCTCAGCCTCGGTAAGTTATGTCGTGAGTAAGTGACACCACAATCTCAGATTCTCTCACGTAATTTGTACTCAGAGCATGATATTTGAACCTCGGAGAGAGTAAGATGTCAGCGCCCAGGGACATTTTATTTTAAAAGGAAAACAATTTGTATACAGTATACAGGTACAAATATAAAACAAAGAATAATCGAACATGTATTGTATGGATATTATCTGTCAGAATAAAGGAGTTTATTTTTTGGGTTTTGTATGCCTTTATGAAGAACTGTAGTGGACAGGAAGCCATTTGGGATTCAACAATATCCCTCAACTGTTGGAGAGGCCTACACAGGAAAAAAAAACAAAAACCCTATTCCTGCGCAGAGTATGAAATCTGAAATGCTATGATAAAATTGCATTTTTATTGGGGTTTATGCAACATAGATGCATAGTGTAGCACCACTCTTAATGTTTGCTCTGTCTGTAGCAGTATAACAAAGATTAAATTGCTAAGTCATTTAAGAAGTTAAAATTTAAGTGCATGATTTCTCGTGTTTATACCTACATTTTACAGTCCTTAAAGACTGATTTGACTTGGAAGCAAAGTGGCTCTTCACCACACGCATGCTCCAGCCGTGTTTTGCACAGAGAAGAGGGTTCCCCACATGTCCATCCTGCACTGGGGAGGTTCGCCCTGGGAAAAGGTGTGGAGGAGCAGAGGAAGGAGCAGAAAGGGGTGCTGCTGGGTGTGTTTAGGGGCTCTGCAGGGGGCTCAAGGTGGTGCTGGCAGGGTTTGGAGGAGAAGGGTGGGGTGGGGTGGGGGTTTTGGACCTCACCTCTGGGTCCTGTAATGACTGCTCGATGATGGTGTGTGAATGCCGTTCGGGGGGAGGAGGTCTGCGAAGGCACAGGGCTGCTGAAACCAGACTTCTCTGACTTCTTTAATGTGGTGGGCGATGGCACTCCTGGCAAGAATGATTGATAAGTGCAGTTTTAATAAGGCAATGGAATGAAGACACAGGCTGGCGCACAGCTGACAGAACAGCACAGAGGGCTGCAAGTGTGTACATGTGTGTGTAACGGGAAGGTAGCAGGAGAACAAGAAAGCGGCAAAGGACGCAGAACCTACAGCACACAAGTGACACAACCATTTAGGGGAAGTTTAGGAAGTGTGAATGAGTGTGTGAGTTTCCTGCCAGAGCCTGATTGTTCAAATTTTCCATGGATTATTTTCAGCAGTGGATGTTATAACGATATAGCAAAATATAGTGCTATATATTATATGCGTGCTATAACTAAATAAAGGGTTTGCTTGAGAGTTTTATTCAGATTCTCTAAAATATTTAATTTGATGTATAGTATATTATATAGAGTAAAGACTGAATAGTCTCCCTCGTATCTTCCTCTTTCAGACGGTAAAATACAAATCACAATACAATGAAAAAAACATTATACAGTTAAACATGTAACAATGTGATACACTTTTATGCACTGCTGATCTGATATGATTCGGTTCAGCACAGACACGGTCTGATTCAGGTCTGTTTTAGTATGATTCAGTTTAGTCGAACTGATGTTTTCCACTATGTCATCAGGACAGAGCTCTTTGTGCTTTCTAGTTTCTTCGTAACATGGCAAGTGGTGTGTATGTAACTGCTATAATGTAAGTTATTCAATAAACTAATTTGTAAAGGCAGTGTTTCAAGTTTTTCAAAATGCAGTGGTTTTGTCAGATTTCCTGCTTAGCTTTGGTTGAAACCAAAGTATTTCCAAACTTTTGACCTGGTGGTATGTTGCGGGCTCTCGGTCTCCCTCTCACACACAGACACATGCAAATATGCCAAACAACTGTCATGTACATCCATTTTCTACACCAATAATGGTTTTTAACCATTTTCTAGCCGTATAAAATGACACGGCCACATCATAAACTGGCAGATCAATCTTCTGATTAAACCGAGTTTTTCTTCACCCCCTTAATGTAGTCATTTTTAATACTACAAATGGATACTATGATGATAATAATGATGATGATGAACAGGGAAGCAAGAGACAAAACTAACACAGTGGATTTCATTAAAATATTGTGAAATACAGTAGCTATGTGCTATAAGGATGTATCAGAACAGTGATGCAAAGAGAAAAACAGATGACATTAATTGAGCCAGAAACTAAATTCACACATTTTCCCTCCCAACCACTCAGCCTATAATCTGAAGAAGTTTGTTTATTTAGTTTTGTACTGGTGTGACAAGGTTAATGTTAATTATGCATAATGAAACTTTATATCCACCTGATCAGGTCATCAAGCTCCTACCACACTTGTCAAATCATGTGGAGTTTGTTAGTTTTAATAGATTTGTTTGCTTATGTGGTTTCTGATCCGGTGTGACACATTGTCATCTGTAATTTATGGAAAAAGGACATCAGAAAGATAAAATCAGCAATAGCTCTATCTAAAAATAGGATAATTTTCTTCTGCAAATTAGTAGCAAAAAATGTGACTCAGGTAAAGAGCTGTGCGCCAAAGTTCAAAGAAATTATTCTAATTATACATATACATACACACACACACATTATATATATCCCAAAAGAAGAAGAATTCTTAAAAGTAGACGGCCTTTCGATTTCATAAAATCGTTGAAATTTAGTTCCCTCTGAAATTTGGTCATTGTGATATGTTTATTTCTGTAATATCTCTAAAAAACAGGCCATTCTGTGGCTGGGAAGTTATTTAATTTGAGGGATTCCCAAGCAAATAATGTGCATGAAATCACTCGCTTTGTGCAGTCAAGCAGACAGAGGAAGTCCATGTGCGCATGCGCAGATTTGCCTCCTTCTTCTTTTGGGTTTTACGGCAGCTGGCATCCACAGTGTTGCATTACTGCCATCTACAGGTTTACCTTGACCGTGCACTGACAGTTCCATCATTCTGTCACTAAACAAACAGCTGATCACACCGAGGTACTCGCTGACCGACGATATTTATTAGTTTGGTCCTGCGTTTCCTTTCCTTCGCAACATAACGGCTTTTCTTCTTGCTTTCTGTTACCTTAGTCGGTCTTCTACGTTTCATTCGCACACTCACGTCCTCCATTTTTCTCTCCGGTTTCAAATTTGTATCCCACAATGCCTTGCACGAACGGAGAAAGCCCACCACGTGATGCATGACGTACAGTGGCATGCAAAAGTTTGGGCACCCTTACTGAAAATGCCTGTTACTGTGAATAGTTAAGTGAGCAAAAGATGAACTGATCACCAAAAGGCATAAAGGTAAAGACGACATTTCTTTTCAGCGTTTTCTGCAAGATTTGTGTATTATTTTTGTTTTGTACAATTGGAGAGTGAAAAAAGAAAAGGAACACCAGGCGAAAGTTTGAGCACCCCAATACATTTGAGTTCTCAGGTAACTTTTACCAAGCTTCCAGACCTTAATTAGCTTATTGAGCTGTGGCTTGTTCAAATTCTTCGCTTGGAAAGGTCAGATGATGCAGATTTCAAAGCAGTATAAATTCTCTGACTCCTCAAACTTGTCCCTAAAATCAACAGCCATGGGCTCCTCTAAGCAACTCCCTCGCATTCTGAATAATAAAATAATTGATGCTCACAAAGCAGGAGAAGGCTACAAGAACATAGCAAAGAGTTTTCAGGTAGCTGTTTCCTCAGATCGTAATGTTATTAAGAAATGGCAGTTAACAGAAACAGTGGAGATCAAGGTGAGGTCTGGAAGATGAAGAAAACTTTCTGAAAGAACTGCTCGTTAGATTGCTAGAAAGGCAAATAAAAACCCCTGTTTGACTGCAAAAGACCTTCAGAAAGATTTAGCAGACCCTGGAGTGGTGGTGCACTGTTCTACTATGCAGCGACACCTGAACAAATACGACCTTCATGGGAGAGTCATCAGAAGAAAACCTTTCCTGCATCCTAGCCACAAAATTCAGCGTCTGAAGTTTGCAAATGAACATCTAAATAAGCCTGATGCATTTTGGAAACAAGTCCTGTGGACTGATGAAATCAAAATAGAACATTTTGGCCACAATGTGCAAAGGTATGTTTGGAGAAAAAAGGGTGCCAAATTCCAGGAAAAGAACACGTCTCCAACTCTGAAGCATGGGTGTGGATCGATCATGCTTTGGGGTTGTGTTGCAGCCAGTGGCACAGGGCACATTTCATTGGTCGAGGGAAGCATGGATTCGAATAAATACCAGCAAACTCTGGAAGCAAACATCACACCATCTGTAAAAAAGTTGAAGTTAAAAAGAGGATGGGTCCTACAATAAGACGATGATCCAAAACACACCTCAAAATCTACAATGGAATACCTCAAGAGACCCAAGCTGAAGGTTTTGCCCTGGCCCTCACAGTCCCCTGACCTAAACATCATTGAAAATCTGTGGATAGATCTGAAAAGAGCAGTGCATGCAAGACAGCCCAAGAAACTTGTAGAACTGGAAGCCTTTTGCAAGGACAAATGCGCGAAAATCCCCCAGGTAAGAACTGAAAGATTGTTAGCTGGCTACAAAAAGTGTTTACAAGCTGTGATACTTGCCAAAGGGGGTGCTACTAGGTACCATGCAGGGTGCTCAAACTTTTGCTTTGGGTCCTTTTCCTTTTTTGTCATTTTGAAAATGTAAAAGATGAAAATAAAAAAAATCATAGTCTTAATCAACTATCCATCCATCCATTATCTCTAGCCGCTTTATCCTGTTCCACAGGGTCGCAGGCAAGCTGGAGCCTATCCCAGCTGACTACGGGCGAAAGGCAGGGTACACCCTGGACAAGTCGCCAGGTCATCACAGGGCTGACACATAGACACAGACAACCATTCATGCTCACATTCACACCTACGGTCAATTTAGAGTCACCAGTTAACCTAACCTGCATGTCTTTGGACTGTGGGGGAAACCGGAGCACCCGGAGGAAACCCACGCGGACACGGGGAGAACATGCAAACTCCGCACAGAAAGGCCCTCGCCGGCCACGGGGCTCGAACCCGGACCTTCTTGCTGTGAGGTGACAGTGCTAACCACTACACCTCACTACGCCCCCGTTTAAGAAACTATTTATGTACAAATGGTGTTACTGAGCCAAAAGTTATTGTTTAAGGTAAGTGAGAAAAATGTGATTTACACAATGACAAAATGGTAGTGATATGTTTCCAGTAACTGTAAGGCTATAGTACTTTCAATATAAAATTTTGCATTTATTTGTTGGAAGGGGGACATTGTATGCATTTCCTTTCTGGTTGAAGTGTTCCTTTAAGAAGACAGCAGCAAAGCGCAGAACATTCACACTGTCTCTGGCTGCTCTGGCTTAGCAGGAGTTAAATAAGAGCAACGGTTCAGAAGCACATGCATGATGTTGCTATATTATCCCCTATTAGGCTCAGACTCCTTACTGCCTCTCCCTCATTCTGAGATTCATATCAGACACCAATCAGGATGAACCTACTGCAGCTTAACACCTGCAATGCAAACTGATGAAAATATAGAAAGCGACACTGGAGGCAATTAGGGACTGGTGTGAGCTTATTAGCCACTGTAATACTAAGCATGGATGGGTGGCGATGGGACAGCGTGGACACACAGGCTCTAATTTCTCATCCGGCTGTTAAACAGGAACACTTCCTGCCTTAGGATCAGGATGGCAAGATAAATACTTTTAAAGAAAAGGCACGGTGGTGTAGTGGTTAGCGCTGTCACCTCACAGCAAGAAGGTCCGGGTTCGAGCCCCGTGGCCGGCGATGGCCTTTCTGTGTGGAGTTTGCATGTTCTGCCCGTGTCCGTGTGGGTTTCCTCCGGGTGCTCCGGTTTCCCCCACAGTCCAAAGACATGCAGGTTAGGTTAACTGGTGGCTCTAAATTGACCGTAGGTGTGAATGGTTGTCTGTGTCTATGTGTCAGCCCTGTGATGACCTGGCCAGGGTGTACCCCGCCTTTCGCCCGTAGTCAGCTGGGATAGGCTCCAGCTTGCCTGCGACCCTGTAGAAGGATAAAGCGGCTAGAGATAATGAGAATGAGAAGAAAAAATTTTCTGAGAATGTATTGAACTTTAAGTGGAGAAAAAGACAAAGAGGTAAAAGAAGATTTGTATCCAGAATTACCATCAACGAAAGAGGATTATTAAAGTGTAATAAAGAGCCAAACGTTTTCATCAAGCCATTGTTTGTGGATCAGTGACACTGGCCATAAACTGTAACCTGCTTTAGTGAGAAAGTAAGTAGGAGTCTCAGGTGGAGCAGTGTGGCCTTCTGTGGGAGCAAAAGTATGGAGAAACACTGTCATTACTTTATGTTACAGAAAGAAATTGCATTTAAAAAGGTGGATCTTGATCTTAATAGAAGTTATTCACGTTTTACTCTCACTCTAACACAGACACATGATTTAATCATTCGTCTCCAGTGTGTCTGTGGGTGTCGTGGTGACACAGTGGGTAGTGTTGCTGCCTTGCAGCTCCAAGATCCTCGGGTCAATCTTGAGCTTGGGTTTCCTCTGGTTTCCTCTCACCTCCTAAAAACATGCCAGTTGGTGGGTCGGCTATGCTAAATTGCCCCTAGATGTGAATATGTGTCCTGCCATGGACTGGTGTACTATCCAGGGTGTATTCACACCTCATGTTCCTCCAGATCCACCATGATCCTGACCAGGACACCCACAGACACCTAATTTATCCTGGTCAGGAGGATCATGGCGGATCTGGAGGAACACAAGGTGTGAGGTGTGAATACACCCTGGATAGTACACCAGTCCACTGCAGGACACATTCACATCTAGGAGCAATTTAGCATAGCCGACCCACCAACTGGCATGTTTTTTAGGAGGCGAGAGGAAACCAGAGGAAACCCAAGCTCAAGATTGACTCGAGGATCTTGGAGCTGCAAGGCAGCAACACTACCCACTGTGTCACCACGACACCCACAGACATGTAATTGCAGAGGAAAAGGGAAAATTTATGCACCTAATCATCTAGTCATGCTTTTTTTTTTGGTTACCCCATCTCTTCCCTCACACTCACACACATACAACCCAACAGTGCAACCACATGTGCTCCATTCCCCTCGATGCCACAATAGACAGCAATCACACCAGCTAACACAGGGAGACAGAGAGAAAGAGATGAACTGAACACAGGAAAAGAAAGAAAGAAAGAAAGGAATTTGGACCTAGCAAGGATCAGCACATTTTTTAAACACACACACACACACACACACACACACACACACACACACACAAGTATCCTGTGATCTCACGCTGAGAAAGATCAAAGGAGTGTGCTGAGATAAAGCTGTGCTCTGTAGTGACTTTCAGCTAAACCGCACCATCTATTCCTTTCATTTACTCATACAACATGATTAATGGGAACGTCTAACTGCTACATACACTTACAGTGTCCTCCAACAATTATTGCCCCCCCGTAAAGATTAATAAAAAGAGTTAGAAAAAATACACCTTTTGGTGAAGTAGCTTCATCTATCACTGAAACAATGAGAAAAATCCAACCTTTAATTGAAATAAATGTATTCACAGAAAAACAAATCCCTCATCAAGAAAGAATTATTTGCAACAAAAACACATGTGCCACTATTATTGGCACACCTACATTTAATACTTTGTACAACCTCCCTTTGCCAAACCCACCTTGAGTGTTTATTGCCAAAAAGCTCCATTTTTGTTCCATCAGGCCATAGAACACGGTTCCAGTCAAAGTTGTTGTAGCTTTTCACAAACTTCTGCCTATGTTTGTGGTTAGCTGACAGAAAAGGCTTTTTCCTGGCAAACTGTCCAGATAATCTGTTGGCATGGAAGCGGGATCTGATGGTGGTTTTGGAGACTTGGAATCCCCAAGAATTTACTTTTTCTCATAATTCACCAACAGTGATCCTTGGTGATTTTTTTTTTTTTTGCCTCTTGTCATCCTCTTCCAGGCAAGTCTGTAACAGTTCCAGTTGGTGTCCCCTTTTTATTATTATTATTATTATTATTATTGCCCTAACAGTAGAAATAGGCACTTTCAGGTGAGTAACTATTTTATCACCATTCTCTGACCTACCGTATGAAGGTCAACACACTTCTCCCTCATTTGGTTTGTGTGTTCTCTTATCTTTCCCATGTTGATGGATGACTAAGGGAATTTGGCCTCTGTGTCACGTCATATTTGTCCCCCAGTTAATCAGGAAGTCATGGATTACAGCTTGAAAGTTCCTACGGTACACACTCCAATCAACTCAAAAATACTGTACAATTTAAATGGGAAACATGCTTCAGTTACATTGTGTTTACTGTAATTTCCAGGGGTGCCAATAATAGTGGCACGTGTTTTTGTTGAAAATAATTATTCCTTGATGAGGGATTTGTTTTTCTCTGAATAAATGTATTTTAATTAAAGGTTGGATTTTTTGCATTTTTTCAGTGTGAGATGAAGCGACTTCACCAAAAGGTGGATTTTTTCGAACCCTTTTTACCGACCTTTACGGGGGGGAATAATTGTGGAAGGCACTGTAAGCGCACATGCATATGAGTGCATTTTGAATTGCTGTCATATATCAATAAAGATTTAATGACAGTTATGATGAGGGTGTGGCAACTTTTCTTCAGTCATTGAAATGAGATTTAGAGCAAAATGTCTTGTGCTGACTGTCATTTTGTTTTGTTTTTTAAAGAAATGTCAAATTTCTGCACAGCATTTAGATTTCACTTTAAGTCTAAAACTTAATTTTTTCCTGGTTTCTGTGTACGTTAAACTAATTTAGCATAAGCATCAGATCACTAAACTTGAAGACCTTAAACATATGATAAAAAAAAGTTTCACGATATGATATTATAATTAAATAACTGATAAAAAATATTTAACAAGGATAACAAAACTGCTACAAATATAGACTTGAAAGGTGTGTGCTGCCGAAGTATTGACAAAACCTGTGATTAGATATAAGGTATGATTAGATATGATCATTCCATCACCTAGGACTTGGGGGATATTAAACTACTTGTGCTTGAACTTGATACTCTTATTTCCTTTCCTACATTTTTTTGTATAATCTGCAAGCAAAACTGGTCCAACTGTTTGGCTACAGCATTAATTTTGTTCTCACTGGGGTTGTAATTATAAAATGATTGAGTCAGACTACACAAGAAAAAAAAATTATCTAGTCTTTAGGTATGCGCGAGCACAAAGGCTCTCAAAGACAAAATCTATCAATTTTTTTTTTATATTTCTGTCAAAAATGGGTTAATATTCACCAGATCACCTGGAAAGAGAGCACCACACACACAATTTTACAGGATCACGAGCAAACAGAGTTAAAGAAACACACAAGAAGCAACCTTGCTGCAATCTGGCACTTTAGTATTTTCTTTATCTACAAGGTGAAGTACAGAATATAAGACTGGAAGAGAAACAGATTGCGTGAGACTAATAAAAAGTAGAGACCAGGAGTAAGTAACGAGTGAGTCAAGAGTAACACTAACCCGAGGAAGATAACAGAACAAACACTGTGGGTTAGTGAGCAGTTTCGAGAGCGTTTGAGCTTGTGTGTGCTACTCTATGTATTTGTGCGTATGCTTTGAAGGAGACCTGAAGTCTGTGAGTAATGAACACTTGTAAAAGTTCTGTCAGATGGAATCAAAGCTTGGCCTCACTCAGCATTTTTTGTTCCGAGACGTTATTACATGCCCAGCACTGCTCCATGCCTGTTCCTCTCTCTCTCTCTCCCTCCTTCCCTCTCTATCTCAATCTCTCTTTCTCTCTCTGACAAATTGACAGGGTGTGTATGAACAAGGGAGTCACTGTAGATGCAGTGTGTCCAGTGCTTCCATCCTTCAGCACACGTGTCTGTTCAGCACATCAATCAGCAGCAGACAGACAAGCAGTGCTCCCTGAACACAGTGACTTCACCCTCATCAGCACACACACTCGTGTTGTGAACACACACCACAGCACTATGGCATTGTCAAGATGCGCCTTTCTGATTATACTGATAGTCTTTGAGTCCCCACTGACACGCCCCTTAAACTACACAACATTTAGCTGTACAGATTTTCTTTTTAATTGCTGTTTGTGAGCCTTAAAGTGATTAGTTGGGGTGGGGGGGGGGGGGGGGGACTTGTAAATGATCCAAATGATCCATCAAGACATGTTTGATGGCCAAACCTAGCTTCTTTTCTTTTGCACAGTACAGCGGTGCTTGAAAGTTTGTGAACCCTTTAGAATTTTCTATATTTTTGCATAAATATGACCTAAAACATCATCAGATTTTCACATAAGTCCTAAAAGTAGATAAAGAGAACCCAGTTAAACAAATGAGACAAAAATATGATACTTGGTCATTTAATTTATTGAGGAAAATGATCCAGTATTACATAGCTGTGAGTGGCAAAAGTATGTGAACCTCTAGGATTAGCAGTTAATTTGAAGGTGAAATTAGAGTCAGGTGTTTTCAATCAATGGGATGACAATCAGGTGTGAGTGGGCACCCTGTTTTATTTAAAGAACAGGGATCTATCAAAGTCTGATCTTCACAACACATGTTTGTGGAAGTCTATCATGGCACGAACAAAGGAGATTTCTGAGGACCTCAGAAAAAGCGTTGTTGATGCTCATCAGGCTGGAAAAGGTTACAAAACCATCTCTAAAGAGTTTGGACTCCACCAATCCACAGTCAGACAGATTGTGTACAAATGGAGGAAATTCAAGGCCATTGTTACCCTCCCCAGGAGTGGTCGACCAACAAAGATCACTCCAAGAGCAAGGTGTGTAATAGTCGGTGAGGTCACAAAGGACCCCAGGGTAACTTCTAAGCAACTGAAGGCCTCTCTCACATTGGCTAATGTTAATGTTCATGAGTCCACCATCAGGAGAACACTGAACAACAATGGTGTGCATGGCAGGGTTGCAAGGAGAAAGCCACTGCTCTCCAAAAAGAACATTGCTGCTCATCTGCAGTTTGCTAAAGATCACGTGGACAAGCCAGAAGGTGCTTGGAAAAATGTTTTGTGGACAGATGAGACCAAAACAGAACTTTTTGGTTTAAATGAGAAGCGTTAAGTTTGGAGAAAGAAAAAACACTGCATTCCAGCATAAGAACCTTATCCCATCTGTGAAACATGGTGGTGGTAGTATCATGGTTTGGGCCTGTTTTGCTGCATCTGGGCCAGGACGGCTTGCCATCATTGATGGAACAATGAATTCTGAATTATACCAGCAAAGTCTAAAGGAAAATGTCAGGACATCTGTCCATGAACTGAATCTCAAGACAAGGTGGGTCATGCAGCAAGACAACGACCCTAAGCACACAAGTCATTCTACCAAAGAATGGTTAAAGAAGAATAAAGTTAATGTTTTGGAATGGCCAAGTTAAAGTCCTGACCTTAATCCAATCAAAATGTTGTGGAAGGACCTGAAGTGAGCAGTTCATGTGAGGAAACCCACCAACATCCCAGAGTTGAAGCTGTTCTGTACGGAGGAACGGGCTAAAATTCCTCCAAGCCGGTGTGCAGGACTGATCAACGGTTACTGGAAATGTTTAGTTGCAGTTATTGCTGCACAAGGGGGTCACACCAGATACTGAAAGCAAAGGTTCACATACTTTTGCCACTCACAGATATGTAATATTGGATCATTTTCCTCAATAAAAAAATGACCAAGTATAATATTTTTGTCTCATTTGTTTAACTGGGTTCTCTTTATCTACTTTTAGGACTTGTGTGAAAATCTGATGATGTTTTAGGTCATATTTATGCAGAAATATAGAAAATTCTAAAGGGCTCACAAACTTTCAAGCAGCACTGTAGCTATCTCAATTATTTAATTTCACAAATAGCTTTGCAAACTTGCCTTCTGACCCCATACAATGGACAGCTATCTTTGAAAATGGACTAAAAGACACTGAACAGCTACAGAATCAGTCATCCTAATGCTGGAATTACATTCTTCCTCAGCACATATTTTGATATCACTCTACACAAACATGACCCAAGTGACAAAATGACCGTTTATTTTCTGTGCACACGTGTGACATGAAGCCAATGAGTCAAGCATTGCTTGAAGTGAAATTTTCTCTATTCTATGTAAATTAGGTATGAAAACGTAGAAAACAAATCAAAACAACTTGCTTGAATGAGTCCACAGACCAATCTTGTAGAGCGTGTGGTCTAATCTTTTTACTTCCCCACTCAGTTCCCTACAACTTTAGTTCTTACCTGCAATTCGTTCCCCTTGAATGTTTGATACACACACAAATGAAGGACTGCGCTACTAATCTAGCGTATACAGTATATAGATACTGGAGTTTCTCATTGGAATGGAAAAAAACACTCGACAGTGCACACCCACAAGTGATAACAAAATCAGTTGCAACACAGTCACAAGAGACAACTGATGAGGGACATGTTGCTTCCTAGTGTGAACTTACAGAATCAGACTCTAGCTCAAAGACTGAAGACAAACTTGTAGGTTAAAATTACTATAGACTTCTTATCGTGTTTATTACATTCTGGTATACTTGAAACTGTAAAAAATTATATTACCAAGTAACAAGAGTGCAAAAACAATGCCTTTTGCTGCAAATGTGTGATGAATAAGGTATACAGGTATAAGTTTGCACAATGCTGAACTGTCAGCAAAAAGCTATCACCATCCTTAACTCATAAACTATATTTATGTAGCTCCAGTGAAAAAAATAAAAAAGAAACAATCCTTGGACACCAAACAAACACATCCAGGATACGGCATAGCTCTGATCACATGAGATCAGTGAGAGAGAGGTGTATTATGGGGTTTATGAGGTTTATGGGATATAGGCAGGTCAACATGGCCGCCTTCACTATAGTCAGTCCTTCAAAGAACACCGACAATCCCAGCAATGACAGCTATACACCCACAGAGCTCAGGTTTTTATTAGGTCAGGCTAATTTTAACACATGACCTCTAACAGCCACCAAATACAACATCATAAACATCATACTTACACACAAACAGAACAAAGCACGCACGCACACACACATGAATCAAACACACAGTTGACAACCACATTATGTCATTAAAAACAGTCTTTCCAGCTCTCCATTCCCTTTCCCGTCATGCTCGTGTTAAACAGGGCACTTTTCCAAAGCAAATCTCACAACACATATGGACATGTCATATACAATGCACAATTCCCAAATGCACTGACGGGGTGGAAATGACATCATGCACAAATACAGGTCGCAAGGGTTATATCAGGCTGGAGGTATGTGGGAGGGAGATGGGGAGAAATCATCTGGCTAGAAAAAAAAACCCAAACACCAATGACAAACTGTACACCACAACAACACTGGGTCCTGTGGGACAGGAAATGAGCAGTGGGGGACGGTGGAGGGGAGGTGGGGGATTGGGATTTAGGGTGGGGAGGGTGTGAGAACAATGACGGAGCATTACCTTGTCTTGAGATGAACGAACTAGCTAGCGAGCCGCGCAGTTTATATCCAGCTTTGAAGGACAAGGAAGGAAATAAACAAGGGGGAGAAAAGAACAAAAAAGAGGTAGGATGAATAGAAGAGCAGAGTGAGTGATAGCTCAGCAATTCACCCATTCATGTCAAACATGTTTTCCTCCAAATTGGACTAAGCCTGGAAAACCAATGCTCAGGTCACAAACTGTACACACACCTCTGCACACATCACAAAACTTAACCAAACACACATTCAGAATAACACACATGCATGTACAGTACGCATCACTTTCTCTTTCTGTCTAAAACATATCTCATCTTTACCTAGAGTTCTTTCCTTGTTGTCACCCATCTCTAAATGCTGACAAAACTCAAAATAAAATTCCCTCTATACAGACACGAACATACCTAACAAAAGGCCTAAACAGCCAGTCAAAAATTTTTGAACGCCCACTATGTTAGTGTTTTTGGTTAAACTTTAAGCAATGGGCTTAATTTCAGACTAACCCTGTGTCTGAAATCGCTCACTCGTTCACTACTCCCTACTCACTATATAGGGAATTACTATATAGAGGACTATATAGGGGCGGCACGGTGGTGTAGTGGTTAGCGCTGTTGCCTCACAGCAAGAAGGTCCTGGGTTCGAGCCCCGTGGCCGGCGAGGGCCTTTCTGTGCGGAGTTTGCATGTTCTCCCCGTGTCCGCGTGGGTTTCCTCCGGGTGCTCCGGTTTCCCCCACAGTCCAAAGACATGCAGGTTAGGTTAACTGGTGACTCTAAATTGACCGTAGGTGTGAATGTGAGTGTGAATGGTTGTCTGTGTCTATGTGTCGGCCCTGTGATGACCCGGCGACTTGTCCAGGGTGTACCCCGCCTTTCACCCGTAGTCAGCTGGGATAGGCTCCAGCTTGCCTGCGACCCTGTAGAACAGGATAAAGCAGCTAGAGATAATGAGATGAGATGAGATGAGATGAGATGAGATGAGGACTATATAGTGAGCTCATTGGTAAAGGGAAAAAAAAACCCACCCCACTTTCGGACACTCGTCTGTCGTGCTGGTATTTACGTCATTACTGTCGCACAGTTAAAACGTGCCAGCTCAATCGGCTGGTGGGTTTTGAAAATGATAAATACATGCATGTATTTTTGTGATAAATACATATTATACTGAGCGTATTTCCCACATTAATCAATACAAAGTACCTGCATCTTTCAGGTTTTTTTAAATCAAGGCTGATTACTTTCTTCTTTGCCACTGCCTTTTATTAAATCAAATTTCATCTCGTCTCATTATCTCTAGCCGCTTTATCCTTCTACAGGGTCGCAGGCAAGCTGGAGCCTATCCCAGCTGACTACGGGCGAAAGGCGGGGTACACCCTGGACAAGTCGCCAGGTCATTACAGGGCTGACACATAGACACAGACAACCATTCACACTCACATTCACACCTACGGTCAATTTAGAGTCACCAGTTAACCTAACCTGCATGTCTTTGGACTGTGGGGGAAACCGGAGCACCCGGAGGAAACCCACGCGGACACGGGGAGAACATGCAAACTCCACACAGAAAGGCCCTCGCCAGCCACGGGGCTCGAACCCGGACCTTCTTGCTGTGAGGCGACAGCGCTAACCACTACACCACCGTGCCGCCTAAATCAAATTTGAGACTTTTAATTTGATTTCATTCAGCGCGATCACAATGCATGATGGGATATATTGCTTTGGTTAGTGACCATCGGTTGTACGCTACTTTTCGTGATGCATTGTGGGATACTTTGAGTGCACTATATAGGGTGTAAATAATCCTCACTAAGGTTTCAGACAGCACTACAAAATGCCGTCCTCACTATATAGTGCCCTATATAGTGAGTAGGGAGCGATTTCGGACTCAGGGTAAAATTAGTGAGAAATAAGAAAATAAATAAGTGAGAAATCTGACTGAGGAAAAGTTTGTGATTGTTTTTGTATTTTCTTAGAAATGTTCTAAGTGTAATTGGAAAAGACCTAAATATTGATGACTCTAATTAGGCACTTGTAGGATGTAACATATATTTGATAGTAGCAATGTTTATGAGCCTTTTATCAACACTCTTAACTAATTTACCATACGAATGCACCTGCCTTTAATGAAGCACTCATTTAGAGTCCCGTGAGGATCTCAGAGTGACCGAGCAGTCCTTAAATACAAAGATATGGATCTTTGCTGGACACTTATTACCGTTTTGTTTTGTCCTGTGAGACCATTTAAACTGTAAGAAAAATGACAAAAGACTGTCAGTGTAAAGGTTAACAATTTTAGACAGACTGAGTGTTGATTAAACGGTGGTACATAGCTATATACCATATTTCTATTTTCTCCAAAGTAAAACTGGGGCATCTCAAATCAAGGGGCTACAATCAGAAGGGAAACCTGATTAGCCAGCATATTACAGATGATAAATTTGAGGCAAAGGCGAGACAGAAAGAGGGAAAGAGAGATCAGAGAGAGCAGTGTAGAGGTCAGTCCTGCCGGTTGAGTGACTGGAGAATTTAAGGTCTCTGTCAGAGCTGAAGGCTGGGTTTTATTGGGCATGGCCTTGTCTGTTACAGCCACTGTGTGGGAAGGTGGGAAGCCCTGCACATGATGCCAGGATATGGTTATTCACAGGGGTTTAAATCAGAGAGACAGCCCGAGAGAGAGACAGACAGAGAAACAGAGTGTGTCTGACAGAGGACAGTTGGGAGCAGAGTCAGGACAGAGTTACAGTCCTTCACCTAGCGCCAGTACAGCAGGTTCAACAGAACATGAAAACACACGAGCACACAAATGTTTACACACAGCATCAGAGGTCAATGTCCAATGTTAAGTACAGTATATTAGTGATAACTTTTAGCCATTTTACTGGCATGAAGTTAAATGCAAAGACCCTGTAGAGTTTCACTATTTTTCAATTCACACTTTTTCCACTGACCCGATGCCAGAGTCAGTGCCTAACGTTGCACAATTCCACACCTTCCTCCTGCTTGAAAGCCATTTCTCAATTGGAAAAAATGGTTTATGTTTTGGCTCAAAATACTGATGGGTTAGAAGAACTTGTAATGTCAGCATATTGGGGAGACATAACCATCCAAAAAAAAAAGATGTGAACCAATGGGTTGAAAATGATTGCTGGAAGAAATGACCTTTTATTGGCTATTGAAGCAAACCAAACATTAGCTACACTGTGCATGCAAAGAAAACGTATTTGGAATGAATAGATAACAGCAATAAAAACATACTGTATATTGTCTTACTCATAACTGTTGTCTGTGATGAAGCCGCTGTGTAGATGCTGAGGGATTTAACGTTCTTAAAATCAGAAGTAAACTTTATAAAACTCTACACTGTCCTTATTACTTTTTATTCCATGCATTCGTAAATGTCTTAAACTGGAAATGCAGGCTACGTCTTAAAAAGAAAGTGTGGTGTTTTTTTCTGAAACAGCACCATGTTGGTGTAAAATGGGGTAACTGAAACTACAATAAAACCCAGTGGGTCAAACAAGACGGAAACTTCAGAGAAGAGAGAGACAAGGAAAAAAAAATACCCAAACACATTAAGATTCATCCCAAATACAAAGAAGAAAGAGACACATTAAGAAAGGGAATATCAGAGAGAGCATAATATAAGACAGCAATAATAAAGTCCACAAATCTGGCTGTCACCTATAACCAAGACCACACACCCCAAAACAAACACACACACACACACACACACACACACATAGACACACACTCATACAGCATATATGAATGCATGAATATTCATATATGCATATGTTCTCTCATTCCTCAGCATCTGATCCCATGTCTTGTGTGTGTGGGTGTGATCCATTTGGACATGAGTGAATATGTGCATATTGTGTGTATACATCTCAGTGGTCTATGTTGTGTATGAGAAGGGCAGAGCAGCATTTAGGGTTGGCTGTGTGTGTGTGTGTGTGTGTGTGTGTGTGTGTGTGTGTGTGTGTGTGTGTGTGTGTGTCTGTGTGTGTGTGTCAAGAGGGTTACCTGGCTCTACTTCATGCCAGCTGCTGGCTTGGCTTCCGCTGCCTGGAGATCGTCCCTGACCAGGATAGTAGGACTCCTCGCCTGGACTGTCCACCTCCTCCTCCATACACTTAATCCGCTTTGCAGAACTGCACAGAGATGCACACACACACACACACACACACACACACACACACACACACACACACACACACACACACACACACAGAAGGACAGAGTCGGAGGATCAGACCGATGAGACTTCTGCTATTTCAGATCCACTGTAATCATACTAATGTCATCTGTATGCGGAGTTTGTATGGTAGCTGGCTAATATCCACCAACAGTATCGGCAAATACAGGTCAGTGCTAATCCTCAAAGCCAAATCAAGATTAGGGCTCATCTCACACTCATACGGGGCAGATGGTGCGCCAAGGGACAATTCACAGAGCACAGGAAGGAATAATTAAAAAGAAAGTATTTATATTTCTCTATACACTATAGGCTAAGGCACTGATTCGAAGTGCTAATACCGGGGGGATATAAAAATGATATAAATTGTTTTTTTTCTATCATATAAAAACATAACTGCTGACTAATACAAAATGAAAATACATAGTTTCAATTAATTTCATATTCACCTACTCCTCTCCTCCTGGCTACACAGATTTTCTCGTAAAACGTTTCATCATTGCCAATTCTCAGTTGCTACTTCTTCCAGTTTTTTGTTGTTAATTTGTAAGGGAGATCGCAAAAAACATGAAGCCATCACATCTGCTTAAAGATGCATGGACGGTTATTTTTTTCTTGGACTACATAGACGACCATACTATCACTTGGATTTGAACTTATATTTTTAGAATGAAAACTTACACCTAACATTTGACAATATGGCCAAAAATTATACTGCAATATACTGTACTTTCTTGTCTCATGGTTATCTATATATCATGGTATAATGTGATGTCCCTTCAGCTGAACAGTTTTACAGCCATAGTTGACAAGTAAAATATTTAACAAAGACTTCACTATTTGTCTAAAATAGAAGTCAACACAACCCGTTCTTTTAAAATTAATTTCATAAATTATATAACATCATTTTCTTCTTTTGGCTGCTCCTATTAGGGGTCGCCACAGCGGATCTCATCTCATCTCATTATCTCTAGCCGCTTTATCCTTCTACAGGGTCGCAGGCAAGCTGGAGCCTATCCCAGCTGACTATGGGCGAAAGGCGGGGTACACCCTGGACAAGTCGCCAGGTCATCACAGGGCTGACACATAGACACAGACAACCATTCACACTCACATTCACACCTACGGTCAATTTAGAGTCACCAGTTAACCTAACCTGCATGTCTTTGGACTGTGGGGGAAACCGGAGCACCCGGAGGAAACCCACGCGGACACGGGGAGAACATGCAAACTCCACACAGAAAGGCCCTCGCCGGCCCCAGGGCTCGAACCCAGGACCTTCTTGCTGTGAGGCGACAGCGCTAACCACTACACCACCGTGCCGCCCCCCACAGCGGATCTGTTCTGCATATTTGATTTGGCATACAGTAGGTTTTACACCAGATACTCTTCCTGACTCAACCCTCCCCAAGCTATCCAGGCTTGGGGCTGGCACTAAATACAGTACGCACTGGCTTGTACAACCCTAGTGGCTGGGTATTTTACCTAACCTGCATGTCTTTGGACTGTGGAGGAAACTGGAGCACCCAGAGGAAACCCACACAGACACAGGGAGAACATGCAAACACCACACAGAAAGGCCCCCGTCGGCTGTGAGGTTCGAACCCGGAACCTACACCACCGTGCCGCCCCATAAATTATGTAACATAAGTTGGCCAATATCCTCACCCAAGTTTTTATATGCTTTTTCATAGAAGAAAGTTCTTTCTTATCCCCTTCGGACATCTCATCTCATTCTCATCTCATTATCTCTAGCCGCTTTATCCTTCTACAGGGTCACAGGCAAGCTGGAGCCTATCCCAGCTGACTACGGGCGAAAGGCGGGGTACACCCTGGACAAGTCGCCAGGTCATCACAGGGCTGACACATAGACACAGACAACCATTCACACTCACATTCACACCTACGGTCAATTTAGAGTCACCAGTTAACCTAACCTGCATGTCTTTGGACTATGGGGGAAACCGGAGCACCCGGAGGAAACCCACGCAGACACGGGGAGAACATGCAAACTCCGCACAGAAAGGCCCTCGCCGGCCACGGGGCTCGAACCCGGACCTTCTTGCTGTGAGGCGACAGCGCTAACCACTACACCACCGTGCCGCCCCTCCCTTCGGACATAATGTGTACAATTGTGCACATGAAGTTCCATAACATGAAGTTCCATAGCATTTTTCCTTGTGTCTGAAGGGGTTATAAATCTCTATTTTGAATAAAATTCTGCTTAATCATTGGCGGTTACAGTATAAATAAAATTAAAAAAATATATCAATAAAAATTAACGGGTTGTTTTGCGTTATTTGTGATTCTACACAAACGCTGTGTAGCAAAATGGTTCTGGCACTGTAATCTATCCAAACCTGTTCTGTTTTTCACTGTAAAAGATCTCTGCTAAAAATTGGTTTTGCTCTATTGCATCACATCCTGTGTGGATTATATGTAATACATTGTTTTGTCATGGTGTAATGATATGAGCAAAAATCCTTGAGAAGAATTGCAAGCAGTATAACATCAACTAATATCAACTCCTACAACATCTTCCACCATGGGGCCACTTGGGAGCAGTGAAAACATTTGAACTCAAGATGACATTGTTTTGCACTGACATCAGAACAGAAAAAATCTGCATCTCTCAATAAAGATAATGTGTTTAAAAGCACAGCTGCAAATTGTACACCAATCTCATAAACGGCCTCTGTAACACTAATATGACGTAAATCTTTTGTGCTGATGGAAAACGTGAGGGTTTTCTTTTTTCTTGCTCTAACATACCCGACTAAACTGTTAAAGGACTTCTAAATACAATGACCTGATGAGCTGGATTGTGCGTGTTAAGGCAAAGTACACACTGCACACAGTCACCTCTTGAGGGATTGAAAAGGTCTGGTGTAGTGCAGTAAATAACAGTCAAGCACTTATGATCACGCACACACAACACTTCTCTTGCATGCCTACAGTTCTCAGAGGCCAGAGGTTGGCTGATGTAAGGTACGGGCATGTTGATCACTGATCTGCTGAAGGCTGGGCTCTGACATTTATTTGTTAATGTCGGGCCGACGAGCGTTTTTCACTCATAATCACTTAATTACTCTCTAGCATGCAGCCACACACAGTCTTCTTGTTCCAGATGTTTTCTTTGGCAGGCCTGGCTAAAGAGGCCACTGAAGCATGTAGGGAGATCATACACACACACACTGTACATATAGACATACACACTCTCTCACACACCAACAGAAACCATGCTCACCTCAAGTGTAAGCACTATAACTCAATTTCTGAAACTTTTGCAGCCTACTACATGCAAGAAACTAACATCTGAAGTCTGTCCTCTTCATCTTGCAATATATTTGGATTAGAAAGTGAAACGTGCATATGGCTATTTGAAATGTATATGTGTATACTACATGTATACTTTCAAAGGGCAATCAAAAATGTATGAACACCCTATATTTAAGCATTTTTGTTTAAACCAGCAATAATCACACACACACACACACACACACACACACACACACACACACACACACACACACACACACACACATCAGGGTTCTAACTAGACCAAAATATCAGCGTAGTGGCACCAGTTATAACGGCCGGGGGCCTAAGGTGGCCCCTGAAAGCTCACGGGTTGTACATGCTCGGCGATACATACTAGTGCATTTTCTGGCACTTGCAGGCCTCTCTGAAAGTCACTCTTTTTTAGTAATATTAATGAGAGTTTTTTTTTTCTTGCCAAAAATTGCTGTGATTGTTTTTGATTGAAAACTCATTCTCATCTCATCTCATTATCTCTAGCCACTTTAACCTGTTCTACAGGGTCGCAGGCAAGCTGGAGCCTATCCCAGCTGACTACGGGCGAAAGGCGGGGTACACCCTGGACAAGTCGCCAGGTCATCACAGGGCTGACACAGAGACACAGACAACCATTCACACTCACATTCACACCTACGGTCAATTTAGAGTCACCAGTTAACCTAACCTGCATGTCTTTGGACTGTGGGGGAAACCGGAGCACCCGGAGGAAACCCACGCGGACACGGGGAGAACATGCAAACTCCACACAGAAAGGCCCTCGGTGGCCATGGGGCTCAAACCCGGACCTTCTTGCTGTGAGGCGACAGCGCTAACCACTACACCACCGTGCCGCCTCTGATTGAAAACTTATTATAATTAATATTCAACTATGTTAGTGACATATTTATGGAATAAGAATAAGACTGAAATAAGAATAAAACAACCAGTTGATGTTCACCAAGTGTCAGCTTTATTTTCAGCTTCAGCCATTCAATTACAACACATGACTGTCTACATTTAACTCATATTATACCTTCCCCTACTGACCGTTGCTCCAATGGTTTCAATGCACTGGGTTGCATCATAAAAAAGTCACCAGGGACTGGCACGTATTACGTGCATGGTGTGTAAGTGCCTCTTAACACGGATGGCACTTTACTGCGAACACAGCATAAGGAAGGAGGTAAACCGGATGAGCATGATTAGTGACAATCTCCACATGGAACTACTCGGGCAGCTATGCGCTGGGAGCTTACGTGGACAGGGAATGGAGTATGTCCGAATGTAGAACATTCACATGGCAGTGCGTCATTGCCACCGTATGGGGATAACAAGAAAAAATTAAACAAAAGAACACATTTTCAAGATTGACAAGTCTTTTTAGTGTAGCGGCAACTTTTACAGGTGTGCCGGCAATATTGTGGGCGTAGCGGTAAGGAAACGTTGCGTATCGACCTGATACGCTGAAAAGGCCTAGTTAGAATCCTGATTTACAGTGCTCAGCGTAAACGAGTACACCCTCTTTGAAAAGTAACATTTTAAACAATATCTCAATGAACACAAACAATTTCCAAAATGTTGACAAGACAAAGTTTAATATAACAGCTGTTTAACTTATAACGTGAAAGTAAGGTTAATAATATAACTTAGATTACACCTTTTTCAGTTTTACTCAAATTAGGGTGGTGCAAAAATGAGTACACCCCACTGAAAGTCTCTGGAGCAAAGCTAAATTGTAGACTACAAATGTCTAATTTAACAAGAATACAATCACAGGTGAGTCTAATTAGTCATTACACGGGTGTCCAGCAGACAGTTGACTATAAAAGGGTGTTACTTAAAGAAAACCCCTTCCCGTTTCATGCTGTCAGTAATGGCACCACATGGAAGAGAAATGACAGAAGACCTGAGAAAGAAAATAATTTCTTTACACCACAAAGGTGAAGGCTACAAGAAGATCAGCAAAGCTTTACTTATCAGTCAGAATACTGTAGCAAAAGTGGTACAAAAATTTAAGAAAGATGGAACTGCAACCATCTCACAGAGACGTCCAGGTCGTCCACGGAAGTTAACACCTCGACAGGAGCGTCTTCTGATGAGAAGGGTTGAAGAAAATTGGCATGCAAGTTCACTGCAGTTATCTAAAGAAGTAGAAAGCCAAACTGGGGTGACTATTTCCCGTGACACAATACGGCGTACACTGCAGAGGAATGGCATGCATGGATGCCGTCCACGAAAGAAGCCTCTCCTAAAGCCCAGGCACAAAAAAGCCCCCCTAGAGTTTTCCAGGGCCCATGCTGACAAAGATGAAGACTACTGGGACTCTATACTCTGGAGTGATAAGACCAAGATAAATGTTTTTGGAACTGATGGCTTCAAAACTGTATGGCGTCGCAAAGGTGAGGAATACAAAGAAAAATGCATGGTGCCTACAGTAAAACATGGTGGTGGCAGTGTCCTTATGTGGGGCTGCATGAGTGCTGCTGGTGTTGGGGAGCTGCATTTCATTGATGGCATCATGAATTCACAGATGCATTGCTCTATACTGAAAGAGAAGATGCTACCATCACTCCGTGTCCTTGGTCGTCGTGCACTTTTCCAACATGACAATGGTCCTAAACACACATCTAAGGTCACTGTTGGATTTCTGAAGAAGAACAGGGTGAAAGTGATTCAGTGGCCAAGTATGTCTCCTGATCTGAACCCAATCGAACACCTATGGGGAATTCTGAAGAGACCAGTTGAGCATCACTCTCCATCCAGCATGCAGTCACTAAAAGAGGTCATTGTTGAAGAATGGAAAAAGATTGATGTTGCAAAATGTCACCAACTTGTTCATTCCATGCCTAGAAGACTTGGTGCCGTCATTAAAAATCATGGAGGCCATACAAAGTACTAGATGTAGTAGTTTTTGTTGTAGGGTGTACTCATTTTTGCACCACCCTAATTTGACTAAAACTGAAAAATGTGTAACCTAAGTTATATTATTAACCTTACTTTCACATTATAAGTTAAACAGATGTTGCATTAAATTTTGTCTTGTCAACATTTTGGAAATTGTTTGTGTTCGAGATATTGTTTAAAATGTTACTTTTCAAAGGGGGTGTACTCATTTACACTGAGCACTATATATATATATATAAAATGGTTAATTATAGTACTTGGTCTTATTTACCACTGTTTTGTTACTTTCAATAAAACATTGAAAGCATAGAATCTGGAGCAAATGTTTACTGGGTCCTTAATTACAAATTTCTTATTTCCCTTATGTGTCATTTTGTTTGGTCTGCTGCTCTGATAGGAAATAAACTGTAATAAAACAAGAAATGTATGTGCATTGGTGATTATGTATAAATATGTGTGTGTGTGTGTGTGTGTGTGTGTGTGTGTGTGTGTGTGTGTATATACGCACTTTAGGTGTACTGAACAATGTTCAGGGAGTTAAAGTGACAAGAAAGGCTGCTAAATCAGCGTTCTCAGTGGAGCCTCGATTCAGTGTCTGTACGGTTTCCAATTCAGTCCAACACACATGCGCGCGCGCGCACACACACACACACGCACACACACCTGTCTATGAGACTGAGCCTTGCCAAAAGAAAGAGCTGGGCACTCAGTGAAGCTTTCCAATGAGCTGTTGTGTGTGTGTGTGTGTGTGTGTGTGTGTGTGTGTGTGTGTGTGTGTGTGCCAGCCGGGCGGTACTAGATGGAGGCTCCAGGTGGACACACATATGCTGGCGGCTCATGAACCTCCAACTCCTGCAGACTCTCTTCAACCCTCGGCCAGCACATCGATCTCTGCCTGCACTGATTAATTAAGACCCAGAGACAGCGAGAGAGAGAGAGAGAGAGAGAGAGAGAGAGAGAGAGAGAGAGAGAAAGCGAGACAGAGACAGACAGAGAGCATAATAGTATGTAAAGAGAAACGTACCTGCTAGAAGAGGTGCTGGGTAAGGGGCGTCTCATAGCCCCTGGGCTCATACTGTAGTAAGAGGAGCTGTCCAAATCTGCCAGTGAGAAGTTGGGTCCTGTCCCTGCTGCAATTGGGGCTGTAACACATGCATACATACACGAACACACACGCGCACGCGCACACACACACACACACACACACAGAAAAAGGAAAGTTAAGTACACAAGAGGTAGGGGGAAAGCTTCCACCCCTAACCAGGCATTAGATTTCTGTTTTAGCCTTGTTCATCTCCATTACCAGGCCTGATATAAGCACTCTGCCTCACACGAGCCTTTACCTTGTTTTGCCAAACTGCATTAGGTCGTCTCAAAACCCCCAACCCCATCCTCCCCAATCTAACTAGCCGCAGAGCCTCCCGTCTCTGCTCATGTAGATCACTGGCAAGCACTCTGCTCTATCGAACGCCTTTGTCATCCACTCCATAAAGCTCTGATGCCTCTTTATATTCATCGTGACTGAGACCACTATTTTTGATGAGGACAGCGTAAACGTGTAAGGAAGCAGGCCTGGCCCTGCATACATAATACCCCACAGCCCGAGCCAAGGATGGAAAGAGGGGGCAGACGACAGCACGGAAGAGCCTGATAGACACGGTAATGGGCCTCCTAATTAACATTGGAAGAGGACACGGTTACGGGAGAAACTTGGACCCTGAGAGAGAGAGAGAGAGAGAGAGAAAGAGCGAGAGAGAGATGAAAGGAGAGTGAGAGAAATAGGGAGGGTTCTGGCTCTCGGGCCAAATAGAGGCACAACATTTGACCACATGTAGTAATGCCAGTGAAGGAGCCAATGTTCAATAATTTCATCTCAAAGAGTCATATCTTTATTTAAATTTTTTTCACACAAGGCCGTCTCTCCCTTCTAATAGAAGTGGCGGAGCCAGTTATTTACGAGGCACAGTAAAGCCAACTGCATTTGCATGGCTAATAGGGGGACATGAAGTAATTTGTGTGAGAGCTAACCTGGGCACTGAGCTGCAGTAACTCAGCCGACCTGCACGCACGCCTACACACACACACACACACACACACACACACACACACACACACACACACAGGGAGAGTGACCAGTCTATGGTGCTGCAGTTTGGGGAGAAAAATGAACACACTGCACTCTGTCTGACTGGAATGGAAATCAATCATAAAGGTAATCCACGGTCTCTACCTCTTAAGGGCTTTAGCAAGTGCTATTACTCGCAGGATTCTAAATGAAGCCTGTGGCTATCAGGCCAGCATTGATCTCTCTCTCATTCTCTCTCTAATATATATATATATATATATATATATATATATATATATATATATATATATATATATATATATATATATACACACACAGTATATATGAGATCCCCCTGCGCTACTTTAAGAGTTTCCAGTGAAGAAAGTATATTAGCTGAATGTTTCAATCTATTTTGCCTACTTAGAGAAGATGGTCAGGTTAAAGGGATAGAGATAAGGCGGTTGAAAAAGGGGGGAAAAAAGAAAGAAAAAATGTAAAGTCAGAGAGAAGCAATACCAAAAATAGACTTCTGAAAATATGTTTCTGTTCATAAATGAGGATTTTTCAGTCATATAATCCTGAAATCCTTACATCTTAAAGTCACAAATACTGCTAGATAGGTTGAAGCATGTTCACAGATTTTCTGTGAAATTAAATAATTCAGCCAGTTTACAGGCAAAAGGTTTTCTGGTGTATAACAAAGTTATAGAATAATCCAAAATCTCTCATGCTGTGCATTTGGACAGAGTTAAAGGGATTTGGTTTGGATAATTTTTATCAATTTGATCAGTTTGGAATCATTGGATCATTTTGAGGAGACTAAAGTTATGACATTTGTTCAGGCTACAATATAAAACTCCTTTGCTTGAGGCCTGCTTCTAAAATGACTGTGAGGAAAAATGTTTCTACAACAGCAAGTCAAACATGAGTTATAATAATAGAATGCTGCTGTCAACCAAACCCTTATGTCTAACAGAAAGAAACAAAAATGTACTAACTGACTAAACAAATGCCTTTATGAGGTTCTGAATTTCAAACTGGGACATGTTTCGTGTGTGTGTATGTGTGTGTGTGGCCATGTTTTGATATCTTGGTGTGGAACAAATGTTCCCACGAGCATGGGAATATACAACCCCAATTCCAAAAAAGCTGGGACGCTGTGCAAACTGTAAACAAAAACAGAATGCGATAATTTGCAAAGCATGGAAACCCTATATTTCATTGAAAATAGTACAAAGACAACATATTAAATGTCGAAGCTGAGAAATTTAATTGTTTTTTTGAAAAATATATACACATTTCAAAAAAGTTGGGACAGGGGCATGTTTACCACTGTGTTGCATCACCTCTACTTTTAACAATACTCTGTAAACATTTGGGAACTGAGGAAACCAATTGCTGTAGTTTTGAAACAGAAATGTTGTCCCATTCTTGCCTGATATACAGTTTCAGCTGCTCAACAGTTCGGGGTCTGCTTTGTCATATTTTGTGCTTCATAATGCTCCAAATGTTTTAAATGGGAGACAGGTCTGTACTGCAGGCAGGCCAGTTTAGCACCTGGACTCTTTTACGACGGAGCCATGTAGTTTTAATATGTGCAGAAAGCAGTTTGGCATTGTCTTGCTGAAAGAAGGAAGGCCTTCCATGAAAAATATTTTGCCTGGATGGCAGCATATTGCTCTGAAACGTGTATATATCATTCAGCATTAATGATGCCTTCCCAGATGTGCAAGCTGTCCATGTCATGTGCACTAATGCACCCCCATACCATCACAGATGCTGGCTTTTGAACTGTGCACTGATAACAAGCCGGATGATCCCTCTCCTCTTTAGCCTGGAGGACATGGTGTCCATGGTTTCTAAAAAGAATTTCTACTTTTGATTCATCAGACCTCAGGACAGTTTTCCACTTCACCTCAGTCCATCGTAAAAGAGCTCAGGCCTAGAGAAGGTGGTAGTGTTTCTGGATATTGTTTATATATGGTTTTTACTTGCATTTGTGGATGCAGTAATGAAGTGTTTTCACAGACGATGGTTTTCTGAAGTGTTCCTGAGCCCATGCAGTGATTTCCACTACAGACACATGTCTGCTTTTAATGCAGTGTCGCCTGAGGGCCTGAAGATCACAGGCACCCAATGTCAGTTTTCAGCCTTGTCTCTTGCATACAGAGATTTCTCCAGATTCTCTGAATCTTTTAATGATATTATGTACCAGATATGATGTGATCCACAAATTCTTTGCAATTTTACATTGAGGAACGTTATTCTTAAATTGTTGCTCTGTTTGCCCACGCAGTCTTTCACAGAGCGGTGAACCCCTCCCCATCTTTACTTCTGAGAGACTCCGCCTCTCTGAGATGCTCTTTTTATATGTTACTGACCTGTTGCCAATTAACCTAATTAGTTTTTTTTAGCATGACACAGCTTTTCCAGCCTTTTGTTGCCCCTGTCCCAACTTTTCTGAAACGTGCTGCTGACATGAAATTCAAAATGAGCATATATTTTTAAAAAAAACACCAATAAAATTTCTCAGTTTCAACATTTGATCTGTTGTCTTAGTACTATTTTCAATGAAATATAGGGTTTCCATGATTTGCAAATCTTCACGTTCTGTTTTTATTTATGCTTTACACAGTGTCCCAACTTTTTTGGAATTAGAGTTTTATGACAGTTTTGATTTTCTTTCTTTCTTTCTTTCTTTCTTTCTTTCTTTCTTTCTTTCTTTCTTTCTTTCTTTCTTTTCCTTGTGTTTTCAATAACAGTATATTGACATAAAATTATTAAATGAAAAATAAAAGTCCCAGAAGGTATCCTCTTGGTTACTGAAGTTATGGATAGATTTGTGTGTGTGTGTGTGTGTGTGTGTGTGTGTGTGTGTGTGTGTGTGTGTGTGTGTGTGTGTGTGTGTGAGACTCCCTGGGTAAAGGAAATAGAAGAAACAGACAGATATAGAGAGAAAAGCAGAGTAAATAAATCTTAATCTTAAGCCAGTTTAAGAGGTTGAAACACACACACACACACACACACACACACACACACACACACACACACACACACACACACACACACACAGCTTCCCACGGCAGGTTAATGCTGGAGGGTCTTTTTTATTTGAAAAAGCACAAGCACAGGAAGAAGAGAGAAAAAATGCCTTTTGTTCAGCGGAATTTCAAAACTGGAGTATTTGACAACAAAAGAAGCAATCGACGCCAAGACTCTGGACAGCTGGCCTCTCCTTGTCTAACTTTCCCCCAACTCACTCTTCATGATTTTCATGATGGGAGCTCCTCCTGAGCTAATGTGAAGTATGCCAGCTCTAACAGGGCTTTCATGTTTTTCTGCACCATCAGCTGGACTGAGGATCTGTACAATGAGAGAACTCAGCAACAGCTCCGTGGACTCTGTGGCCTCCAGAATCAACATGAGGGGCAGCAGGTCAGCAGGTCGAGCAGTAGGTCAAGGTGTGGATGAAAAAGCAGACAGACTGATACCAATAGTGACCAAATATGTATTCGACCAAGACTCTGTTATCTATGTTTTTTCCTAATGCGAGAGCTAGCACTCCCTGAATCATATTTGGTGAAAGATGCTGGTCTGGGATCCATTAACTCTCTATATAAACACAGGACAGTAATCTAAAAAAAAAAACCTCTACAGAAATGCACAATTCCATTTTTCCATTTTTGATATTCTGATATCAAAGCTCTGAATATCTTTAATACTAGTAACATTATCACTGCAGATGTAGAACAAGCTCATGTTCTCCAAGATTCTGTCACTCAGGCAGGATGTAATTTAAGACATGATGTTGACATACACTATATGGCTAAACGTATGTGGACACCTGACCACCACACCCATACGCGCCCATACCAAATCCATGGGCAATTAACATGGAGGTGGTCCCCTCTCTTTTGGTATAACAGCCTCCACTCTTCTGGGAAGGCTTTCCAGTAGTTTCTTTGGGGATGACTGTGGAGATTTGCTCATTCAGCCACAAAAACAATAGTGAAGTCAAAAGTGATGTCAAGTAAGAAGGCCTGATGTTCAGTTGGCATTCCAGTTCATCCCAAAGGTGTTCTGTGGGGTTGAGGTCAGGGCTCAGGCCACTTGAGTTTTTCCACTCCAACTTTGGCAATCAAACCATGTCTTTACGGACCTCGTTTTGCCCACAGGGGCACTGTCATGCTGGAGCAGGCTTGGGTTCATTAGTTCCAGTGAAGGGAAATCTTAATGCTTACAACAGTGGTGTTCAATTTTATCTAGAAAGGGATGATGTGGGTGCAGGATTTCATTCCAACCACGCAGAAGCTACACCAGTCCAAAGCCAAGTTGAGAAAGCCAAGTTCTCAAGAGTAAACAGGTGGAATCAGGTGTGTCTCCTGCTTGATTGGAAAGAAAATCTGCACACACATTAGCCCTTTGCAGATAAGATCAGATACCCCTGTGCTATAGCCAACAAAGACACCCTATACAATTGTGTGCATACAACCTTGTAGCAACAATTTGCAGAAGACCCACATATGGGTATGACGGTGAAGTGTCCATATACTTTTGACCGTACAGCTTACAAGATTTGTCCATCAACATCACACACATTCACAACATAAATACATTAGCCAAATCATTGATTCAATTCCATCTCAATCCAGAGTTTTAGGTCAATTTTGATACTCAGCATCAGATCAGCATCTCAACTATCTGAAACATTATCTTCATGTTTTGTAGCTTAGCTGCATCAGGTGTCCTAGATTTGGATTGGAGCTCTGCAGGAAGGCAGAGGAGAAGGAGGATTGGGTAGCACTGTATTAAGATATGAAGGGCAGAAAGCGCTCATAGATCAACACCTCTCTTCTGAGAGATTTCATAAATATAGTTCTCACTGTGCAACTGCTTACTTGTCACATCCTCTGCTCTTTACCTCATCATTATCCACAATTAATCTTGTCAGTTGTAGCAGATTGTCACTACAGCATTATCACTTTTAGAGGTTTGAGTGTATGTTTCCACGCAGATGGTTGGCTTAGAGTTGGCTGAGTGGTGGCCGCTTTCCCAGTGGCTCCATCAGCGCAGGCGGCTGCAGGCCCAAGACTGAAAAGGAACTGGGATGATGGCTGCCCCTTGTCTTTTCCATTATTCATCCTCTTTCTCTGTTCCATCATATGGCTTTGTGCAGTGGTACCCAAGGATATCCCAGGAGTCCCTGCTCCAACACTGGGCTGTGCAAATTTCAACAGTTTCAGCAAATTCCTTTGTACTAGAATAATCCTAAATCCTGCATTTCTGGTTTGCAAGGCTCTGCACACTCATCCGGTAGTTCTCAAAGTGATGTCTGGGAAAACTCAGGGGTCAGTGACATATAGCCAAGAGGAGTGTGATTTTCTAATTTTGTTATCAAAGTTTGTATATCTATAAATAATTTCAAATGGAATCTAATGACGATTTAAAAATGGGTTCTGTGGGTGGAAAGTTCAAGAGGAAAACCTCTCTAGCTCCAATAAATAGCCATTATTTTATATTATTGTTAGTTTAAATTAAAGGAATCCTTAGCCATAAAAAGTTTGAAGATTCCTGCTGTAGTCTATCTGAGCTTGGCTGTGTACCAGGTTGCATTATATAAAAGCCTCCAAGAAGGCTGACTGTGGAAACAGTTTGGTTAGAAACCCAGAGTAAAGCTGAAGAGAAGTTGTTGTATGGGGAGGAATGTGATTGCTACTTGTTCTCAGTAAATCGTGTGTCAAGAAATTCAACGACCATTTGATGTTAGGAGAGAGCGCGAGTGAGCGAGAGAGAGAGAGAGAAAAGAGAGAGACAGAGAGAACCCAAAGGGAGGAGGAAGCATTCAGAAAGGGTGGGTCCAATCTCTAAAATTACCCCTGCCTCGTATTGACCGGCCAATTATGTGGAGTTCCATTTACAAAAACGTGGCTATAACCGCTAACTTTATGGAGACTTTCATTCCCCTGTACCCCACCCCTCCCCCCACCTCTACACAGCCTTCCTCCTCTTTTTTTTTTTTTTTGTGGTGCTTTAATAGGATATTGATCGACAGAAGCAGATTCGATTGGGCTGCCACTGAATTGTGTAATGGGTGCACAAAGCCAAGGTCAGGGCGTATAGACAGGGAAGAGCTAAGGCAGCCTGTCGTCCATTCAATATCACCACCCTTCATCTTCCGAATGGCTGCGATCTCCATGCTCAACCTCTTCCCTATTCAAGTAAATAAAATTTCAGGAAACAAACGTGCAACCCGGAATGTGCTTCAGTGCAGCCCGGTGCAAGGTCTCTCACGTGCCTTCTAACCTAGAAGTCTTACGTCATACACTCCACTCAAACATTTCATCATCCCACTACTGCTACTTGTACATTCATAAGCATACATAGTTTGCTCTAATCTGCGGCTGCTCCATAGGGACCAATCCTGTTAAAGAGGCAACTGATAACAGCAGACTCAGTAGTTTTGAGGAGATGTGCTGAAGGAGGGCATGATTTAGAGCAAGACTGATTTTTTTTTAGACACTGGAGTTATGCAACTTGTTTTCTGATATATCCCATTATAAAGCTTTTAATGGGCTCATAAGATCTACAGTGGTGCTTGAAAGTTTGTGAACCCTTTAGAATTTTCTATATTTCTGCATAAATATGACCTAAAATATCATCAGATTTTCACACAAGTCCTAAAAGTAGATAAAGAGAATCCAGTTAAACAAATGAGACAAAAATATTATACTTGGTCATTTACTGATTGAGGAAAATGATCCAATATTACATATCTGTGAGTGGCAAAAGTATGTGAACCTCTAGGATTAGCAGCTAATTTGAAGGTGAAATTAGAGTCAGGTGTTTTCAATCAATGGGATGACAATCAGGTGTGAGTGGGCACCCTGTTTTATTTAAAGAACAGGGATCTATCAAAGTCTGATCTTCACAACACGTTTGTGGAAGTGTATCATGGCACGAACAAAGGAGATTTCTGAGGACCTCAGAAAAAGCGTTGTTGATGCTCATCAGGCTGGAAAAGGTTACAAAACCATCTCTAAAGAGTTTGGACTCCACCAATCCACAGTCAGACAGATTGTGTACAAATGGAGGAAATTCAAGACCATTGTTACCCTCCCCAGGAGTGGTCGACCAACAAAGATCACTCCAAGAGCAAGGCGTGTAATAGTCGGCGAGGTCACAAAGGACCCCAGGGTAACTTCTAAGTAACTGAAGGCCTCTCTCACATTGGCTAATGTTCATGTTCATGAGTCCACCATCAGGAGAACACTGAACAACAATGGTGTGCATGGCAGGGTTGCAAGGAGAAAGCCACTGCTCTCCAAAAAGAACATTGCTGCTCATCTGCAGTTTGCTAAAGATCACATGGACAAGCCAGAAGGCTATTGGAAAAATGTTTTGTGGATGGATGAGACCAAAATAAAACTTTTTGGTTTAAATGAGAAGCATTATGTTTGGAGAAAGGAAAACACTGCATTCCAGCATAAGACCCTTATCCCATCTGTGAAACATGGTGGTGGTAGTATCATGGTTTGGGCCTATTTTGCTGCATCTGGGCCAGGATGGCTTGCCATCATTGATGGAACAATGAATTTTGAATTATACCAGCAAATTCTAAAGGAAAATGTCAGGACATCTGTCCATGAACTGAGTCTCAAGAGAAGGTGGGTCATGTAGCAAGACAACAACCCTAAGCACACAAGTCGTTCTACCAAAGAATGGTTAAAGAAGAATAAAGTTAATGTTTTTGAATGGCCAAGTCAAAGTCCTGACCTTAATCCAATCGAAATGTTGTGGAAGGACCTGAAGCAAGCAGTTCATGTGAGGAAACCCACCAACATCCCAGAGTTGAAGCTGTTCTGTACGGAGGAATGGGCTAAAATTCCTCCAAGCCGGTGTGCAGGACTGATCAACAGTTACCGCAAACGTTTAGTTGCAGTTATTGCTGCACAAGGGGGTCACACCAGATACTGAAAGCAAAGGTTCACATACTTTTGCCACTCACAGATATGTAATATTGGATCATTTTCCTCAATAAATAAACAACCAAGTATAATATTTTTGTCTCATTTGTTTAACTGGGTTCTCTTTATCTACTTTTAGGACTTGTGGGAAAATCTGATGTTGTTTTAGGTCATATTTATGCAGAAATAGAGAAAATTCTAAAGGGTTCACAAACTTTCAAGCACCACTGTATTTACAGTATGAATTTAAGAGCAACTTCTATAAAGAGCAGCTAATGTATAGTGTATGTAAAGCAGTGCCTAGACAATAGTCTAAAATTTTTTCTCTGTACAGTATGCACCAGGGGTGGCATGGTGGTGTAGTGGTTAGCGCTGTCGCCTCACAGCAAGAAGGTTCTGGGTTCGAGCCCAGCGGCCGACGAGGGCCTTTCTGTGTGGAGTTAGCATGTTCTCCCCGTGTCTGCGTGGGTTTCCTCTGGGTGCTCCGGTTTCCCCCAAAGGCATGCAAGTTAGGTTAATTGGTGGCTCTAAAGTGAGTGTGAATGGTTGTTTGTGTCTATGTGTCAGCCCTGTGACTTGTCCAGGGTGTACCCCACCTCTCACCCATAGTCAGCTGGGATAGGCTCCAGCTTGCCTGCGACCCTGTAGAACAGGATAAGCGGCTACATGGATGGATGGATGGATGGCTGCACCAAGCATCAGTATTAATGTCATTATGTGGCACAGTAAATGTAGATACATCCATATAAATAAATGTCAAGTGTCACTGGACTCTAAAGAGAAAGGGGTTGGGTGAAGGGATGAATTAAAAAAAAAAGACTTTTGATTTGAACAGAACAGCAAGCGTATGCCACCCATGGTTGGTCTTTCTTCCCCACGTGTCACAGATGTTAGGATAAAAGCCAATGCCTCCGTGGAGCTGGATCAATTATGCATATTCCTTAATCTCATTACAATCATATGCCAGGACTTCAGATGCAGCGCAGTACTCACTGTGCTAATCGTACTAATATCTCTCTCTTTCGACCTCTCCACACACACACACACACACACACACAGAGAGGTCTAAACAGCCACATCTCCCGAACCATCATAAGCTCATCCCCTACTTCTCTCTCTAACACACATACGCTCACACACTCAATGAGCTAATCCCCCCTCCTCTCCTCCTGTGTGCTGTCACACTGCCATGCCGTGGTGACACCCGGACGTTCTCCCTCTCTCCAGATGCTGTCTTTGTGCTGGCAGGATGCACAAGGCTGTGGGTGGGAAGCACCATGTATGGGCTCAGTGCCCAGGTCCATGGCGCCCCTCTCTTTCCCCACTGCAGGGCCTACGATGAGATCACGGTGCACTGGGGATCAATGGCCCTTTGATCAGAAGGATCCTGTAAGTGCTGACAGGCGGTTTGGATCGGCTATTGTTAGCGCCAATCGACAGGTCTATATGGATCGCGCTGCGCTCTGTCACTCTCCACTGTACACGTCTGCAATTTTTAAAGGTCATGTTTCCCTATTCCTCCGACCCCTCTTTCCTTCTTTGTTTCTCTTTATGGCATGTCTTCCCCTGCTTTAATCCTATCTATGTGGGTCCTGGGTCTGTGTTTTATTAAGAAAGGCAAATAATATACAGTTCTGGCGCACATGTGATTATTTTACTGCAGTAAAGAAGTTGTGGAGCAAAAAAGCGTAGCAAGTTGTAGACAAGCAAGACTTTTGTTGTTGACCTCTGTATTAAATGTTCTGTAATTTAAGAAACATTTTTTTTTTTTACAAATTGGAATAATCGACAAAATTAGGTTTCAATGAATCCATTTAGTGTCAACTTTTTTCAAAAAATAATGCCAGGAGCAGAAGCGGATAGCACTGTACTGATTTGGAAAAATGTAGGCAATAGGTGGAACTCCCTCTGTCCTCATACAATAATAGTTTAAATAGAAGAAATTTCTATTAACGTCTATACTATATGTCTGTAAACTTTTCTTTATGAAGAATCCCAGTAGGATTTGTAAGATGATATAAAACTGATATAAAACTTCAGTGTCAGCAGCAAATCGGAATCCACCAGCCGACAGATAAGATTAGCAACCTCAGATCAATAAGATATCTGGTGTGTGTATGTAGTCCAGACTGTGCTGCTGTGAACATTTTACTATATATTGAATGTGAAGTCTATTATTACCACAAAGAATGCTTGGATTCCGATTGCTACTGCTGAATAATAATAAATATATTGATGGTAATAATAACAACATATATAACATCATGGCGGAATAACTACCTCTTTTTTTTATAGCATAAAGCTATATTTTGCCATGGTTTTACTTTCTAGCAAGGCAACAGTAGATGCAATGCTCCAGCACATCAAACAAGAAAGAAATGTGAAGGTGCATAAAAGTCAAGACTGCAAATAAATACTGAGACATCTGCAAATATAGCCAAGGATTAACTAGGATCAAAAGAATTTGGATATAGAATGACTGAGTGATGGAGAGATATAAGCTGACGTCTTCAAAAATGAGTCATGTAAATGAGTAGTGTGTTACTATAATACTGATACATGCTGCATAATGTCCGGTTTCACTATGTTTATCCGTGAAAAGCAATACTGATTTATTAAAATGAAGAAAAAATGTGTTAAAAATTGTACATACTACGTTTGATTTATCATTAGGTTTCTGGTGGTCTTGTGGCCACAATATACAGTACAATGTATGAATAATGAGTGACTTTCCTATGCAGCGAACCACGAGTTGGCCTAGTGGTTAGCGTGTCCGCCTCTCAACCGGGAGATTGCGAGTTCTACTCGCGGTCGGGTCATACCAAAGACCATTATAAAAATCGCACTTACTACTGTCTGGCAAGGCACGCTGCAATACAGATGTGAGTGGGGAAGTCAAACTTTGGTGGTTACCAGAGGACTAGCCCCCCCCCACTGTAACCCTAACTACCGTATATAGGCGAGAGGCCGAGGGCTATCGAAATGGAGCTTGGCGCCGCACCCTTATGCCTTAAAGAGTTGGTTAGTACTCAGACAGGAGACTGCCTGGGAAGACCAGATTCTGGTGTGAGAGAGAGTTTGACTTTTTCTATGCAACTACCCTTTTCCATAATTTCACTCCTGTTGATTTAATATGGATGGCTCTGATTTCTGTCCCTCTCACAGAGCTTTATTAAAAATAGTTCAAGTTCACACTTGAAAGGTCTTTTCAATTACTAGCAAATAGCAACCTAGTGAGTGAAAGTAAACCTAGAGGGTGGTTTTATATTTCATCAGGTTCTTACATGTAGCTTTGTACAATCCTGATTCTCCGCACTTGCCACATTATGGCTGGGATGTCAACCAAGCATGCTTTTGAAAAAAAATTTACCCATGTCCAAACAGTTATCACACTGAAAAAAATGGCCTGTTAAATTAACACAAAAAAATCTTGTACATCGGTTGCACTTATTAAAATCATATCCACTAAGACCAATTAAGTCATGTTCTGTTTGACTGAACATTTGTTTGACTGAACACTTAATTGGTCTTAGTGGATATGATTTTAATAAGTGCAACCGATGTACAAGATTTTTTTGTGTTAATTTAACAGACCATTTTTTTCAGTGCAGTTAATTCAACCTGAATATATAATGCAACAATTTTATTATCAATCAAACGCTTTTTTCTCTTTTGAATTCTCAATTCTGACTGGTGTAATTTGTTATAGCAGTACAGTTTTCATAATAGTGTTAAGTGCAACATAGACAGGGCATATATAATGGAAAGTCTATGATTATTTTCCCTAACAGTAAACCCTGTCATGTTTTTATTCCTTATATATTTCCCGAGACGTTAAGCATCATGATTGTGTCCTGTAAGTGTGCTCCTGATTCTAGAAGAAATTAATAAACCATGGCCATGACCTTCATAAACCCAGGCCTTAAAACTGAAGAATTTTGTGACATTGCCACCATAAATATAGTAAAAATGACACAGTATACATAAATGATTCTTCTTTTCAAAGCTGAGGCTCATGTTTTCCCTGTATATTGTGTCTGACTGAACTCACTGACTTGTAATAAACCCCTAGAGGATAGAAATGCAGATTACAGCAAAGTGAAATAACTCACAATAAAATCACATGGTGAAATGTGACAAAGGGCTTACTCTGTGAGACTCGGACAAGTTCGGAGACAGTGAAGACACCTGATGTGACGAAACTGTCCTGGAAGCCTAGATGTCCTAGGAAACAAAGAGATTGTATTGATACAACATACACCCTTTGTTACAGTATAGTTCCCAGTTGGGGAATACTTGTGTTACTCTCTCCTGCTCTAACACACAAGTCAACTCATCAGCTATTACTAATCCCGCTGAAACAGTTGTATTAGTTTAGGGAAATATGGTTCTGCTGCGGTGTGTCCCTCCAGTATTGGCACCATATACACACAGTAGCATGAATATTTACCGTATAATATAGTAATTCTGTAGTACGCATACATATATAGAGATAACCATTTTAAATTAATTTAAACCACCAAAAATGGTGACGATTGATTCTGACATTGATAAGAGACAGCATTAAACCATATTAGAACAACACCTCTGTAAAATTATCCATACTATGAGAAAACATAATATACAATCTGTGTTACACCTACAAATTAAACTTTACCCAACAACCACAAGTACGCTACACTTTAGGACTGTCACATTCATTTCCATCAGAACTGCATTAAACTTTTATTTCTATATGAATACAAATTAGATAACATTGTACTGCTACATAGTGTGCAGTAGCAACAACATTGCACTTTTCTTTGTAGTACATAAAATCTCAAAGGGTAAAAACTTTGTCACTTTTTTGAGCAAAGAAAATCACAAGAAGGCGACCTCAAATTTTATCACAAAGTTTTTAATGTTACATATTTGTTTCATTATAATCACACCATCCTGTTGTTGATTATTTTCCTATAACAGGTTTTGTTTTATTCCTTACTTTTCATTTTTGGAAGGAGTCTCCAGTGTCAGTGCTTTGCAAGTCAGAAGTAAAGCTGTTCCTTTAAGTTTTCTCAGACAAGAAATTTTCTTGACAAAACAACAAGGTGCATTTTTGCCTTATTAAGTATAGGAAAGAGAGCAAAAAAAAAAGAGTCTGGCGAAGGAAAGATTGTTTGTAGCTATTGTAACACAAGTGATAACAGAACTCATGAATGTTCCACAATATTAAATGTGGTGTACCTGTAAATAAAACAATTGGCCAAAGTCTTGGTGTAGGAAACTCATTCAATAGACTTTGGATTAAAAGTAAAATTTTGGACTTTTAATTTTGGACAAAAGTAAGACTTTGGACTAAAAGTAAAAGTAGGAACATTAAACATTCACATTAGCTTTTTTTTTCTTCACATATGCAAATTTTATGACCACCCTAACAGTATCCAAAGGGTGAAATTTATTCTGACTGCCCCAGCATGACACAAAACTATATTTTTTAGGAGCTCCAGAGCAGTCTGGCATTTTCCAAGGCACTGATATGTTACACAGTATATACTCAATACTTATCAATGTATTATATAATTAATCTCGACATATATGTCACACACACTGTCACGGAAAATTAATGGGGACGGATGGAGGGAGTGTTTAGGGTGACATGGAGGGCAGATCACATCTGGCGCAGATACCGTGGGTGTGGGACAGAGAAAGTGAGTATGTGTGTGTGTGTGTGTGTGTGTGAGAGAGAGAGAGAGAGAGAGAGAGAGGTAAAATGTCTCTCTTTCTGAAGGGGCCCTGAGAAGGGGCAATGTAAAGAGAGAGTGAGTGTAAATGTGTGTGTGTGTGTGTGTGTGTGTGTGTGTGTGTGTGTGTGTGTGTGTGTGTGTGTGTGTGTGTGAGAAAGATGAGCAGGTGTGATGACTCTGGCGAAGACACTCTCTGAGGGCCAGTGGACGCTCAGTGGTCCCAGTTACTGTGTGTATTGATCAGACAGCAGCTGCCACACACCTTGGTCCCTGTCCTCTGATGGCTGCTGATCACTGAAGCATCCCACACACAGACACACACTCTGATTTTAAATACTTTATTTACTCATGCTGACTCTACCATACTGCACAGTTGGCTGTTGTGGTCACCGTCATGGCCCTTCCTCCCAAACAGGTCCCTCCTCAAGCTCTGAAGCTCCAGCTTATGGTATCTCCATCGCTTATGTAGCTAATGTTTAACTACTTTGTTTTATAGACTACAGATTTTATAGACTTTATGTTTAGCTAGTCCAGTGACAACTCCTTTCTGTAACACTTTCTGGTCAGATATATTTAATGTATATTAACCCTAGCAATCCTAAGGGACGCTCGCTGCTGAAAGGTGTGAGGAATGCAGCTGCTTTTCAAAAGAGCTGCTGTTGCCATTTTCACAGCAAAGTTTCCAAAGTTGAAAAACTCTGGCTTTTCAGCAAAGTGCAGAGTGACGTCAAGTACCTTTTTTTTTTTAAACCTCCTGACCAATCAGGTCACAAGCTGGGAGACAATCTTTACATGTAAACATCTCATCTCATCTCATCTCATCTCATTATCTCTAGCCACTTTATCCTGTTCTACAGGGTCGCAGGCAAGCTGGAGCCTATCCCAGCTGACTACGGGCGAGAGGCGGGGTACACCCTGGACAAGTCGCCAGGTCATCACAGGGCTGACACATAGACACAGACAACCATTCACACTCACATCCACACCTACGGTCAATTTAGAGTCACCAGTTAACCTAACCTGCACGTCTTTGGACTGTGGGGGAAACCGGAGCACCCGGAGGAAACACACGCGGACACGGGGAGAACATGCAAACTCCGCACAGAAAGGCCCTCGCCGGCCACGGGGCTCGAACCCGGACCTTCTTGCTGTGAGGCGACAGCGCTAACCACTACACCACCGTGCCGCCACATGTAAACATAACTAATGAAAAATACTCTGCACTGTCTGCTCAAATGAACAAAATCTCAACGATACAAATACTAGATTCAAAATAATTGAGTAAAGATGACAGATACAGAACACCAGAACTTGCTAAATCAACACCTGGAGCACTTTCTCCTCTTGTACAGCAGACCCGAAGCCAGAAGAAGAATCGTGAAAAGAGCTGATATAGTTATTTGTGCTGCTTGCTGGTGACAAAACCATAAAAAGCCCTCAAGAGGAAACAGTTTAGTAATGACTGCCCGATATAGAGACGTACAACATGTGGATGAAGGGAATTATAAATAAAAAAGGAAAAAAAGAGACACACGGCAAGGGATATTCGCAGCTCATTGGGAGAGAAAGTGCTGACATTAGCTAGAAACCTGTGCCTCCAGAGAGCACTGCTGCACTGATGCTCCTTACACTCGAGGGTCTCAGGATCTATAAGTGAAAAGGGAGCTAGAGGACGTGTACGTGATGGGATAAAGGCACAGAAAAATACCAAGAAAGATTAAACAAAGAGAGAGAGAGAGAGAGAGAGAGAGAGTCAAAGTTTCCATGCAGCTGTACATACTGTAACACCAATAATACAGGGTAGAAGTGAAGTGAATTACTTGGAAAACAGAGCGATGACACAATGGAGCTGAGAAAACATGGGGTTGAGAGAGAGAGAGAGAGAGAGAGAGAGAGCTTCCGTCACTGGAGTTCCAGTATAGACTGCATATGTACAGTTAAGTTCACTGAGGCCATTACCATGAGTGCCTCATATAGGGAGGTAGGGGGCAAGGGAAGGGGCCGGGCCTCTATATCTCAACATGGATAATCACTCCCAGCTGTGTCCACTGTTGCACTCCACACACACACACACACACGAACACAGGGAGGAGCCATGATTTTTCTTTCACAGCAGCTCTGAGACCTAAACAACGCTTTCACAGCAACAGGGTTCTATCTGCCTAGATGTTTTTTTTTCTGTTCTAGATGCTGTTCCACTACTTCCTCCTACTTTTAAGGGAAACTTTTTTCTACCTGTTTCTTTCTTACTCTTTTAACTTAACCTGTCTTTTGTCTTTCTTAGTGTCTGTCTGTCTGTCTGTCTCTCTCTCTCTGTCACACACACACACACACACACACACTATGGTGGAAAACACGGGAGAGGGGATATCCTCTGGTCTTATCTAATGGTCTGTGGGTTGTGCAATGACTGCTCCTGACCCTGAAGTACGCCATTCTGCGGAGTGAAAATGCACGTAGCATCGTCTACTAGGACAAGGTTTAGGAGAGATTTAAAAAAAAAAATTTGAAAAAGAGCAATCACACTTTTCCCTGAGAGAGAATGAGAGCATGAGGGGGTGGGGAGTGTAAGGGAGTGGCTAGCCCAGGTCACCAGCAGGTCATAGGGTCAGTTCTGACCAGGGATGTCAGAATCAATGTCAATGTTCAAATATCAAATAGAACAGAATTATATAATATTAAATTTAAATAAAAATACACTCAAATGTTTGAGATGCCATGTTCTACTTTGAGTCATCTGATATAAGTCTGCTGAAATGTGATTCTGAACGTAATTCCTGTTTTTGAATTGTTTGCTTCAAGTCTTTTTTTGGTGTCAGCGTTGAAGCTACAAACTATTTCTGTTTTTCATCAATACTTTTCCACTATCGTTTTATTTTTATTGTATTTTTCATTTTCCCTTCTCCCGCATTTTCATTTTCTTGAAGAACACCTTTTTTTCCCGTCCAAAGACAGCAAGCAGAGGTCATCCACTTCGGATCGGCCTTAATATCAACAATTCTTCAACTCAGGTTTGTAAATAATTTATCATGACAAACATTCAGCTTGTTCGGTGTGTTGAGTGCAGGATGTTTAGTCATTCTTCCATCATCGTTAGTAATAGCTTTATTTGTGATAAGTGTATATTAGTTAGCTCTCTGATGGAGATGATTGCAGCTTTAGAGGTGCACATCCAGACTTTAGAGAAGGACAGTGAGAGCGAGAGCAGCGTAGTGTCTGTAGGGGAAATTCTGGATGCTCTAGGTGAAGATAGCAATGGGCCCAATCTGGCATTACAGCCCTCACAGAGGAACGAATGGGTGACAACTCAGTCGCATCATCGCAGAGCCAAAGCTTATGTTAAGGCTCGCCCACAGGAGCATCACTCGTCTCCGCTTCATGTGTTTAATAGGTTTGCTCTCCACAGTGAAGCACCCGCTGAGAATCCTGAAAGAGTTCTGGTTATAGGAGACTCTGTCTTACAATTTGTAAATTAACTAGGCCTTTCAGGGCATGAGCAACTTTAGTTATTTATATACCAGGAGACAGGGAACCAGACACTGTAGGTAATCTTAGGGTCTTAGGCAAGCATAAGTTTTCAAAGTTAGTTATTCATGTAAGAGCTAACGATATATGCCTTCGTCAGTCTGAGATTACTAAGAGTAACTTTGTAGAGCTGTTTAAATTAGCGAAGGCAATGTCAACTGCTGTAAAATCATCCCAATGCAGCATGGCAATGTAGCTTACAGCAGGTCATGGTTGCTGAACTGCTGGTTGTCCAGGTAGTGCTCAGAAAGAAGAAGAAGAAGCAGAAGAACAACAACTTTATTCATCATACGTACATTTGTGAAATTCCTCTCTGCATTTAACCCATGTGAAGCAGTGGACACACATACATGCACACACAACTGAGCAATGAGCACACACACATACCCAGAGCAATGGGCAGCCATGCTACAGCGCCCGGAGAGCAGTTGGGGGTTAGGTGCCTTGCTCAAGGGCACCTCAGCCTAAGGGTGCCCCATGTTAACCTAACCGCATGTCTTTGGACTGTGGGGGAAACCGGAGCACCCGGAGGAAACGCACGCAGACACGGGGAGAACATGCAAAGTCTGGGGTGGCCGCTGGACTCAAACCCAGAACCTTCTTGCTGTGAGGTGACAGTGCTAACGACGACACCACCGTGCCACCCAATCAATTTTAAGAAATCAATTTTATAGACAATTATGTACAATTCGCACGGGATAAGTATTACCTATGGACCTCTGGTAATTCGCAATTACCCCCGCACCTCTGTGTTATTGTGTGGCGCATTCGGACGGGATAAGCAAAAGTCTGTAATTCACTGAATTTACAGACATTGTGACCGGATTGTGACAATCAATACAGTTGTAGCATGTTGGAAGTGCCAACATATTACTGTAGTACATTAATGGTGCATTAATAAGGTAGGATGAAAACACAGTAGGCATAAGAATAGCACTGTATCCAAATTAAGAGAGGGGAAACGCATATGATAGGGATGCAGTATGTTTGCTCCACGCTCTCAAAATGAGAAGGCGGGGTCACTGCAAATGAAAACAGTCTCGAGATGACAATGTAAGTGAACAGGCAGTTTATGGCGCTGTTTACACATAGCCGGGTATTTTGCTAAACGAACACTTGTCTTCCCTCCGTTAACCAAAATATCTTCGTATTGCTGTGTCATGGGGGTTAGTGTGGCTCCTTACCATATGCTGCCACACAAGCCATCCAGTTGAAGATTCTTCGTGCTTTCTTCTTGGAGTTCTTCTTGGAGCTGTTTCTGCTTATCTGGTTCAAATACGGGATAGGCCTACTACCACTTGTCCCTGAAATGCTGTTTATCAAAATTTCGCCCGTATCCTCCATTATTCACTCCAGAAAAGTACAAGAGACGCGCGTTTAATAATTACAAACACAGACATGCGCATTCACACGGGACTCGTATTACCACTGGACGTCTGTGTTTTGCCGAAACACAGTAGGTAATTCGTGGCGGAATTATTACTTGGCAAATTACGGACATGGCGCATTCGCACGGGACTAAGAACTCAGACATTCTCTGTAATTATTCCGAATTACCAGAGGTCCACGGGTAATACTTATCCCGTGCGAATAGGGCTTTAGAGTAGTTTTAAGGGAAGGCTGGCTTGTTAGGGCAGAAGAGTATCTAGTCCACTCGTGAAGGTGTTGCTCTCATTTCTTGCAGCATCACCCACAGTCTCAGAACGGGCCTAGTTAATTTGTGTTAATCCAGAGCCAAGGCCAGGGAGCAGAAAAGCAGGTTAAACTGACTGTCTCCTAGCTGCACAGAATCGTCACTCAGGTTTCACAGGATTGAGACTGTGTCTGTTCCCTGAGCTATATAAAAAAGTAGAAATACCGTAAAATACCAAATAATAGCCGAGTTCCAATTAACCGCCGAGTTCCCTTTAACGGCCGGGTGTACGCGTGTGTTGTGACAAATAAAGGCCGGTTCCGAATACTCGCCGGGGTCTAAAAAACAAAAAAAGCGTCCGAACGTTCTATCTAGAATCTTGAGGCCCAGCACTTTTCTGGTTTTCTGGTGTTTAAACGATTTTGCATTGCATAGTTTTCTACCGAAACAATATGAATGAATGAATGAATGAATGAATGAAATTATTTCTATAATACTGTTTACAACATTTTGTTACGTGATAATAAACATGCCATTTCAATGTTATAATCTTGGTCTACCGTAATATTTCTTGAGGAATGCAACTCCGTAACTTTTGACAGATGTCTTAGCCACCCCTTTGGGTATACCCAACGAAAGCCAGCGTGTGTGGTGACATTGAGGACTGCGGGTTTCCAAGGTTGGACTGCTGCTTCTGTTAAACGACCTAAATTGCCGAATGCATGCGTCAAAGCACACACTGAGTTTTATTAAAGACCTTATACCATTTCACTTGCCCTTACCCATTCGGATCTGGAAGACGCTTTACAAAAAAGGTGAGAGCGTTCTAACATGCATTTCAGTCTGCTCGCGGCCAATCTAATCCAAGGGGCCTTTTCAACAAGTAATCTGTCATGCAAGTTGGGCAGAAGCACGCGTCAGGCAGGCAACATGTAGGCCTACAAGTCAGTAACCTATTCAACTAACTTTCATCCGAACTTTAAGTTTTCTACGGGGTCGAGCCACCGTACCAACTCACTCGGGGAATAGGCTCATATCGGCCAAATAGGGAGACGTCTTGGAGAGAAACGTGATGCAAGATGACAGTATGTAGCCACTGCAGGTCACTTATTTTTCAGCATAAGAAAAAACCCTTTGGTTTGACACTTCGCACCCTAATTATGTTGCTTCAACGTCGCGCCCTCCATGCAATTTCAGATTGACAGACATCGCGAAGCGCAAAGGGTGGAGGCTGCATGGGTGAGGGTGATAGCAAGTGACCATAACTTTGCAGAGTAATTAAATCACAGTGCTGCGCACAGACAATGGTGTGGTTTCTTGATTATTTTGTAAAGCATGCGCTTAACTAGTCATTAACAGGAAAAGGTGTGTGATTTATCCTTTATCCACCCCGACTGTGCCATGCGAAGATGCATTCTGCGTCTTCAAAATTCCCTGAAGTCGGCACCGTGCTATCTGTAATCTAACTCTAAACAAACTGTAAGTTATAATGGTTAAAAGTAGGCCTATCTGAGAATGATTTTTTTCCCCGTTTTGAGGTAGATTTTGGGGAAGGTGTTTGTGAAGAAGGAATTAATCGCCTGTTCCAAATAGCCGCCTAGTCTCTAATACGCGCCGGGTCTCTTACGTGATTGAGACAAATAATCGCCCGGGCTATTATTTGGTATTTTAGGGTACTCAGACAGTTGGTTCTAGTATCCTAATTAGAATAAAATTAGATCACACTGAATGTACAGCTGTTGCCAGCACCTTTGATCTAAGGGTAGGACTTACTAAATATTAGATCTCTTACATCTAAAGCGCAAACTGTTTATGAAATTATTACTGATCAGGAGTTTAAAGTAATGTGTTTAACAGAAATGTGGAATAAACCAAATCAGTACTAAATGAAGGTAGTCTTCCTGGATATAGTTATATACACCAGCCTCGTCTAGCTGGCAGAGGAGTCATCACAGTTATTTATAATGATAATCTAGGCGTCAGACAAAAACCTGCCCTGTGTCCAATATCGCTCCCCACTCACTATATAGGACACTATATAGTGAGGACGGCATTTTGTAGTGCTGTCCAAAACCTTCGTGAGGATTATTTACACCCTATATAGTGCACTCAAAGTATCCCACAATGCATCACAAAAAGTAGTGTACAACTGATGGTCACTAGCCAAGCAATGTATCCCATCATGCATTGCAGTCACGCTGAAAGAAATCAAATTAAAAGTTTCAAATTTGATTTAATAAAAGGCAGCGGCAAAGAAGAAAGTATTCAGCCTTGATTTAAAAAAAAACTGAAAGATGCAGGTACTTTGTATTGATTAATGTGGGAAAGACGCTCAGTATAATATGTATTTATCACAAAAATACATGTATGTATTTATTATTTTGAAAACCCACCAGCCACCTGATCTGGCACGTTTTAATTGTGTGACAGTAATGACGTAAATACCAGCGTGACGGACTAGTGTCCAAAAGCTCTTTTTTTTTTTTCATTTTACCAATGAGCTCACTATATAGTCCTCTATATAGAATTCCCTATATAGTGAGTGGGGAGTAGTGAATGAGTGAATGATTTCAGACACAGGGCTGGTCGTAAATTAAAGCTGTTTAAAGTTCTAACATATGTAGCAACAAAAAAAAAGTCTTCCTAATCGATTCTGCTAATTATTATTTACAGACCCCATGGCCATACTCCAAATTCCTTTCTGAATTTGTGGATTTCATCTCCAACCTGGTTGTATCTTTCTACAAAGCCTTAGATGCTGGAGACTTTAACCCTTGTTGCCCCTTTTCCACCAAATCAGTTCCAGGGCTGGTTCGGGGCCAGTGCTTAGTTTGGAACCGGGTTTTCTGTTTCCACTGACAAACAACTGGCTCTGGGGCCAGAAAAAACGGTTCCAGGCTAGCATCAACTCTCTGCTGGGCCAGAGGAAAGAACCGCTTACGTCAGCGGGGGGTGGGGGGGTTGTTAAGACCAACAACAATAACAAGACCGCGAAAGGTCACCATTTTTAAATAAGCAACGAGATATCAGTGTAAGTAAGAGTCAAAATGTTATTAGGTTATTACCTGTCTCCTAGAACGTAATCGCCGTCCACTCAAAACCTGTCGATCAACACAAACATATTGGATCTGCCGTTTTCTGATCCCAATGAAGCACCGTAAAGCCAGAAGCAGCAGCTGTACAAACGCGAAGTCATCCATTATTGTTGTTGTTGCTGCTTCTTCTTCTCCGTGTTGTTGTTGCGTCGATGTTCGCGCCAAGGTTTATGCAAACGCAGCGACGTAACTGACGTATACAGTGACGTAATGACGTGGCTCCCCTTAGCACCCCGAGCTATGGGAAAGCAAACTGGTTCTCAGCTGGCTCGCAAGTTGAACGGGTTGTGAACCAGCACCGAACCAGCCCTGGAACTGATTTGGTGGAAAATGGGTATGTGTGGTGTTCGTATTTTTGTTCCTCAGCCAGTGTTCGTGGGTCTGGTGGACCCACTGCATTTTGGTGTTTTAAATTCAACACAATCAAGCAATTTTACATTAAATACTTAACAGATGTTTACTTCACCCCAATTACAAGCAATATACGAGCAGCATATATGGTTAAAAAAAATGAAAACGGGTCCCACAGACCAGAACACCATACAAGGGTTAAGATTCACTTTGATAACCCGGAAGACCCTCTGAAAACAGCGTTCATATGCACTCTACGTTCAATAAAGGTTAATTAGAACGTCATAGGACTTACTCATAATGGTGGGCACACTCTCAATCTAATACTAACATTTGATTTAATTCTAGAAAATACAGTCACACTTCCACAGTCTGAAGCTACCTCAGATCATTATCTCATCTCATTCGAAATATGTCTTAGCAATCATATATGCAACTTGCTACACTACCGCGTCAAACGTACACTCATGTCAACCACTGCACAAAGTTTTATCAATAGTCTCCCAAAGTTATCACCTTTGATTGGACCACCATCAGACCTCACAGAACTTGTTCGGGCAACTGAATGCTTAGCGTCAACTTTCTGCTATACAGTACTTTAGATATTGTATCTCCACTTAAAAGAAAAATAATCAAAGGGAAAAAAAACTAGCACCCTGGTATAATGATGACACACACACACACACACACACACACACACACACACACACACACACACACACACACACACACACATCTTAAAACAGACCACTCGAAAATTAGAACATAAATGGCGTCAAACAAAATTGGTAGTATTCCAATTAGCATGGAAGGAGAGGCTCTCGAAGCATAGAAAAGCTCTTAGTGCTGCTAGATCAACGTATCTCTCCTCCCTAATAGAAGATAACAAAAATAATCCTAGATTCTTCTTTCATAATGTAGCAAAATTAACTAGGAATAAGACCACCACAGAAATATACACACTTTCAGTATGTAGCAGCAACGACTTCATGAAATTTTTCAATGGCAAAATGAAAATATCAGGCAAAAAAATTCAAACTATTAATTTAAAGCCAGACTATTTGATAGGTGACCCTTTAGACAACAATATAACTATCAAATCAGCTATTAGAAATTTTTACTTCCCTGAGAGAAACTGAATTAACTTCACCAATTTCCTCATCAAAATGTTCAACTTGTGTATTAGATCCCTTACGACTTTTCAAACAGATAATACCAGAAGTAAATCAAAACTCTTTTAAAAATAATCAGTTCTTCCCTTAGCACTGGCTATGTACTCAAATCCTTTAAACTAGCAGTTATCAGGCCTCTGATTAAAAAACCTGACCTCAACCCCTGTCAGCTGTCCAACTATAGACCAACATCAAACTTCCCCTTTATCTCCAAGATCCTAGAAAAAGCTGTGGCACAGCAGTTATGATCATATCTACGTAGGAATAACATCCATGAAATGTATCAGTCAGGATTTAGACCTCATCACAGCACAGAGACAGCACTGGTTAAAGTAGCAACTGACCTACTACTGGCCTCTGATCAGGGCTGTGTCTCTTTGCTTGTGTTGCTTGACCTTAAAGGTGCCCTTCCACCAAAAACATTTAATACTGGCTCTTTTTGAAATACCATAGTTCACTCCGAGTTGCATATGCATGCTGCATGTGAAAATGTAATTCTACTCCCATTCCCTGTATTAGCTTATGAAAGAAAATAGTCGGAAAAATGAGCGAATCTGAAAAAGCCCTACGAACTTACGTCACTTCGAAAATTAGTATTCATGGCCTCGCCCACCTTGGCTTGGGACCGCCCATGGGAAGAAAGTTCGGATTTAAGCGCGAGGAGAGATAGCAGAGCCCATCTCGTCAGTAGCTAACGAAGAGGACCTAACAGCAAGTTGAAAACATGGCTGAACAAGTTCATGCCTGTGTTATTTGTGGCAGTAACACATCAACGTTGCATTTCTTGCCCAAGATAGAAGAGCTGAAGAAGAAATGGTTGGAATTTATCTTTGGAACACCACCAGCGAAGTATAATGCAGCGTTAGTACTGTGTTCTGATCATTTCAACCACAGTGACTTTTCAAACTTTGGTGCCTTCAGTAGTGGTTTTGCTTCGAGGTTGTTTTTAATCCCTGGATCTGTACCGTCAAGACGATCGACCACCAGCTCACAAGCTGTAAGTAAAACATGAGCTTTTTGTTCGAAGGTTTTTGTTACAAAATAGCATGTTCATATTCTCCACGTTAGCATGCATGACATGGTCACAAGCTAGGCAGGGATGAGAGTTTTCCGCTTTTCAGCGGATTTCCGCTTTTTCTGAGTAAAACCCGACCTTTTTATATTATGCCAAATCTGTTGAGAATTTTTTTAAATTAATTTCGGGGGGTTGGGGGTATGTTCCTTCATGCTGTTCAAACTTTATTAACTCCAACGATGTTTACACTAGTGCTGTCAAAGTTAATGCGATAATAACGCGTTAACGCGATCTCAATTTAACGCGATTAAAAAAAATAGTGCCGTTAACGCAAATTCTAATTTGGCCCTGCGAGTCACCCGTAGTTCCTGTTGAGGCTTGTCGCGCGCTGCTTCAATAAGAGTACGTGTGAGTGATGGAGAAAGGCATAGACATATAAACATCCTCGCCGCCATATTGGATGGGGCAAAGTGGAGATTCTTCACCCGTCTCTGGTATAGCGTCTAGACAGTAGCCGAGAATAAAGATGCCTCATTCATGTGCTGCGTTTAACTGTACCAACAGGTTTACCGTCCAAACGAGATCACATGGGATTACCTTTCACAGGTGAGACTGGAAAAATACTTTTCAATACTGTTCCTTCAGTCTTCAGTTTCCCAGCTCATCTCCACCGGGTAGGTGTAGAGTTATAAGCAGTGAGCATTAGATAATACAGTGCCACACTATGATGAACGTTTTTGAACGTATGATGAATGTTTTTATTTTTGTTATCTGTTTTTTTTCTTTTGTGGCAAATACTTCTCTTCAAAAGAAACTAATGAAGAGTAAAATAAAACATTTTTTTATTTTCACAGTGATATGCGCTTTATTTTTCATCCCTTGGTTTTCTCATCTAATATGGAAGTTATGGATGTCAGTGGCTGTGACGTGTTATGCTCTGCAATAAAAAAAAACAAAAACATTGGTACAAAGCAAGCCCATTCACTTTTTTATGCTGATAAGAGA